>NC_081857.1:13953064-14258064 GCF_963259705.1 Myotis daubentonii
CAGGAAGGCAGCTGCTATGAAGGGTGCAGGGCACCTATCACGCCGACTCCGTGCTGTTTAGAGTGATGCTGCTGAAATAATTTCATTTCGAGGAAAGATGAAAACGGAGAGTAAAGAATAACAGATATAATGAAGTTTTATTTTTATTTAAAAACGCATACAAGCCCAGGAAAGTGAAAGGTTGTGCACTAAAACGTTAATGGCGGTTAACCCTTACTGGCGGGATTACTTGTCATACGTGTTTTCTTGGTTTCTGCCCATGTATTTGTCCAGCCTTTCCTACAGTGTCTATGTATCGTCTAATTAAAGGTTCTTGAGAGAAAAGAGGACAGGTGGACTCACCCGCAGGGGGCTTTGCTCGGCTGACCCTGATGCTTGACTGATGCTAGAATTTAAGGTTACAGTTGTCTTTCTCAGGAGCAAGGCCCGTGGAATGACTCTTTTGAAAAGTGGTCCACATGCAGTGGGCATGTTCACCAAAGCAGTTACCCCACGATCTCACGTGCTTTCAGAAGTAGCTTTGTCGTTATCCCTGTTTGACAGTGAAAAAACACTGACACCCAGAAAGCTTAGGAAATGTATGTTCCTGGTGCGAAAGTCACATCTGAGCACAAGGCTTCATTTTGGTGAATAAGCAGGAGAGCACCCTCCATCCTTCACTCCGTGTTCTTCTCCCAGCAGCAACGACTTCCCGTTCCCTCATTTCTGATATTTACTTCTGTCTTTCTAAATAGAGTCTATAATTTATTTATTATTGTAAATGGTAACTGCTTTCTACGTGAGGTTTTAGCATCTTAGACCTACTCGTTTCTTCTCCGCCTAATATAATAAAATCTCTGTGTGTGTTTTTTTTTTGGTTAATTTCAGTGTCTACATTATTATCACTGTGTTAAGTGCGGCTCACTGCCAAGCCTGTTAATATGCTATAATTGCTTTTCCTTTCTTAGTCAACTGTTTTACCTCCCTCAGTTTAAGGACTGCCTGGCCTCCTTTGTCTGATTAGAGTTTACTGTCACCACTTCTTTCCAACAAAATTGAAAAATCCTCAGAATAGTATTCTCCAGGTGGTCAGACACATCTGGAATCTGTCAGCTCCTTTCTTTTCCTGGAGAATCGCTCTTGAAGCCCTCCCCCTCTCTCCTCCTTTCCCATCTGGTTCATTTCTCTTCGGACCTGCTGGATGGGCAAAGAGAGAGGCAGGTGTTGGGTAATTACTGAGCGCTGTTACTGTACCTGTTGCCCCTCAGTTTAGAGCCTCTCTGATGTAGTGATGAAAAAACCCTTCATCTTGGGGGTGGAGAAAGAGGGAAACCCAGGGTCTATATGCTCATTACCCGGATGTTTACCAGCCTCCCTGGTCTTCTCTGACATGGTGTGCTGTTGCCACCTGTGACGTGGTTCTTCTAAAGGCTGGGCCTTCTGGGCATCTGGCATGTGAATGACTCTCTGCTTTGGCATCTAGTATTCAGGTAGCTCAGCTCTGCTAATTCCTTCATCTGCTTTCTAGTTTATAAAAATGGGTTGGCTTTGCTCACCTGCTCTTTGCTTCTCTCCTGTTTCTTGTCTGTGGATTTCTGCCATTCCACATCTTTGCTTTCATTTTAACGGGGTTATCGAAGGGAACAGAGATGACTCACCTACTCTATTTAACTGGACGTTACTAGAAGAGCTCTCTGTGCTTCAGTTGGTGGATCATTTCACAATGCCTTACCTTTTGGATTTTTAAATAATCAAGTTTGTTCAAAAAGCAGGCCTTGCCCTAAGCTGCTTTTTTATTTTTTTATTTTTGAACAGCATATAGCTGAGGCCACAGCTGTCACTTTCTCGGCTTATTTAATAGTCCCAAGGGACCTCAGTGCTGCCTGGAGAGGGAGACCCCAGTGCCAGGAGCAGCCATAACTTGGTCCTGATAGTCATCTGGCTTCCATCTCCTCACCCATTGGCCTTGACTCTTTATACTCCAGGGAGGTGGCCAGGGTCGAAGGTCATTTAGTGGAAAGTTTCCTAGATTTCCTTTTTTTTATTTTATTACTTTATTCCTTTTTAATTGATGAAATAATTCATGACCATATGCTCCTGAAAATAAACACCCCACAAAACAAAACAGAGCCTGGTCAGAGTGGTACAGTTGGTTGAGCATTGTCCTGTGCCCCCAAAAGTCGCTGATTTCAGTTCTTGGTTGGGGCACATGGCTGGATTTTAGGTTCAACCCCAGTCGAAGGTAACTGATCGATGTATTTCTCTCCCTCTTTCTCTCTCTCTCTCTCTCTCTCTCTCTCTCTCTTCTCTCTCTCTCTCTCTCTCTCTCTCTCTCTCTCTCTCTCTCTCTCTTCCCTCTCTCTAAGCATGTCCTCAGGTAAGGCACCCATCACCCCAAACAAGCTACACCTTGCTCAGTTTCCTCCCACAAGAGGTAACCATTGTTTATCAGATTGTAGTATAGCTTCCCACACCTTCACTACTCTGTGTTTGCATGGGTGTGCTTTAAGAAATGTATAAATACTGTAACATTTGTACTTTTTTAGACTCCTCATGGTATGCTTTGAAGAAGTTTCTATATTAGTGTATGTAGATCTGCATAATTGGACACGGTACGGCTATATTATAATTTGTTTAGCTGTTCTTCTACTGTTGAGAATTTAGGTTGCTTTTAGTGTTTTACTTCTACAAATGCATCCTCAGTGAAGATGCCTACTCCTGCCTCCTTGTTCATATGTGTAAGTGTTCCTTTAGGGCAGGTACCGAACACAGATAGAAGAGAGCAGGGGTTGGTGAACCATGAACCAGAGCTGGTCTGTTGCCTGTTTTTCTATGGCCTGCAACTAAGAGTCATTTTTATATTTTAAAATTGTTTTTGTTCAATGGTCCATACTTACCCCAGTGAACTGAAGGATCACCTTTCATGTATAGTAAATATCCAAATATACATGAGTTCACTTTGAGGTTCTAATCTAGTCTGTTGCATTGTTCTAGCTGATTATTCCTGTTTTACTAGTAGGCACTACTTTCTGTTAGTAAGATGGTATCATCTGCATATCTTAAGTTACTGATATATCTTCCACCAATTTTTACTCCTCCTTTCTCCGAGTCTAGCCCAGTTTTCCGAAAGAATGTGCTCTCTGTACAGATTAAACAAATAGGGATATAAAATGCGCCCTTGTCTGTCACCTTTGCCTGTAGGAACCGTGGTGTCTCTCCATCTTCTGCCCTGACAGTGGCTTCCTGTCCACAGCCTCTGCTGTTTTATCTAAGCCGGACACTGACTTACAGAGCAGGTGACTTGCCCATCCACGTGAAACTGGCTCTGCCTCCATCACTGTAGGCATTTGATTCTCTCTCAGGAGCACGCATTGCTTGGGTCTCAGTAGCAAACAGAGGTCAGATCCCCACAGAGAAGAAAAAGTATGACCAGCTAATTGCGCAGAGGTTAACTTCATGGACCAGATCTTTTTTGAAGCTCCTTATAAGCAGGAATGGAGCATTGCTTTCTGAGCGCCTTCTGGGTTCCCTTGGCGGGGATATAGGATGAGATGAAACATGTAGAAAGCCAGGGGGTTGTGTCACTTATTTGGGGCAAAGGGAGAGACAGGTGTTGGATAATTACTGAGCACACAGAGTACGCGTGGGCCTTGGGTGATGCCGAGTAGAGAAGAGGCCGCCCCGTCCTTCAGGAATTTACCATACTGGTCGGAACATGGGGGCGAGGGGTAACTGGTGAAACGTGCACTTCTAAATGGAAATGACCCGAGTGCCCTGAGAAAGGAATCTGAGAGAAGCAGTGCCTGGCAGGTTGGTCCAGATGGGATGGGGGCCCTGGATGACTTTGGAGTCTGAGTCCTCCCACCCTGAGGGTCTCCCTCTGGCTGCCCTTCCCTTTCACAAGTCTCTGGTTTCATCTTCATGGCCTGTGGGTATCTCCCCGCTCCCGTCCTCTCCCCTCCTTGCCATTTCCTTGCTTATTCTCTGGTTAGCACTTTTATTAGAAAACAAAAAACGTCAGTGATTATTTGGAAGAACTGTGTCCAGCTGCTCAAACCCACCCAGTTTCTGTTTTTAGCTTCTCCCCCACTTAAAAATAAACGGGATCGGGTCCCACTTGCCAAGCCTCTGTCACCATCTCCAGCAACCATTTCTCCAGCCCATCTGCTCCCCCAGATGCTCAGCCTGGCCCCTCCCCCAGCTCGGCCCCACATGCAGCCCCTCCGAGGACAAGTGTGGGGCCAGCAGCATCTGCCCCCCACCCCGGGCTGTGCTGAGCGTCACTTCTGACCCAGATTCTGCAGCCCACACCCCCGGGCCCATCTCATGTGTCCCAGCCAGTCCTGTGATTTCCAGGGACAGGATGTTGACTGGAAAAGATAGAAGAGTTGCCATGGAGATATGAATAAACACAAGCCATGGACACCTTGCAGCAGGAAATTCAAACGAGTTTGACAGAAGTTTCGTTCAGCCCTACGGTTTACTTTGATTGGGTTCCATGGCTCACTTCTGGAATCTTAGAGGGAAGCTTAAATCCAGTGCTAAAATGTCAACATGACATCCCCACACCCCAGCTCTTATCTCTTCGGTCGCAGTGTGCTTGCCCAGAGAAATTAGAGGTCGGCCTCTGCTTTTCTGGATGTTCTGAGGGCCTTGCTGTATCCAGTCCCAAGGCCCAGTCAGTACCTGGGGTTATAGCAACAATAACATGGAGAGAAACGGCCCCAACCTGCATGTAGGTCAGAGTGCATGCGGAGAACCAGTCACCCTGCAGGGCACAGTGACGCTCTCTAACCTGCTCCACCTCCCTTTCCTCCTCTTCCCTTGTGTTCAGGGGTGTGGGATGAAGAGGCTTGGAACTGGGGTGCATCTTGCCTAAACATGGCTCGGGGCACAGGGCTCCCCTCTCTCATATTTGATGCCAAGGGGTAGTGTGTGGGGGGGGGAATGACCCAGCACAGAGGCCCTGTAAGGGGCCCTTTCCTGTCGGGAGGTGCATTTTCCTGGGCCCTCGGGGAAAGGGGACCCGGTTTTGGCAGTGCTCCTAACGAAGGAGGAAGGGAAGTGCTGTGCCTCACAGGCCGAGAGGGAAGTTAGCTCCGTAATGAATGTGGAAGAAAACACTCACCCTCTCTCCAGAGGGCGCTGTGGACCTTTCGGGCAGGACAGTTCTGTCATGCACTGTGATTACATAGCCACTTCATGCAATCATGTTGTCCTGGGGATAACCAAAAATGCCCAGCAAATTTCCAGGCATCCTCCTGGGGACAGTGCCCCTCCCACTCTTTGCAGAGAGGATATTGAATTGCCACAGACTCATCTAGCTGGGAAGAGACCATGACCAGCCCGGAACTCTTTTTATCACGATATTTCTGTGTTCATGAAAATCAAACTCTGTTTACCAATCGTTGCCTTATCTGATCAAGTTGGTGATTTTGATTTTTCAGACCTGATGGCTCTTTGCTGTATCCTAATCTATTTCCTCACTGAGTTTACAATTCATCGTGAGTTCTTTGACCAAGGGGTTTTCAAGCATCTAAGCCATGAGGACGGGTGACTGCCTTAAGGCTTGGCCCCTGAACATGGCAGCCAGCATCTTAGAGGTGAAGGACCACGGGAGCAGTGGCCACAATCTCTATAGGACTTCAGAGGAGAGAGTGTAAAGGAACAAAGAGTTTCAAGTGGGAACTTTGGCCCTCTGGCCCTAGAGACTCACAAAGTCCTATTTATTGATGGAGCTGGCTGGGCCGAGAGAATATACCCTTCCAGCCTTGCCCATACGGCATTTCCCCCCTGGGACTCCTAAGTATGGGACTCTCCTCTTAGAACATGCAACACCTGACTGTTAAGTCAGAGGCACTGACCTCTTTTCCCTTAGATTGTCAAAAAAAAAAAAATGACAATAACCAACACAACAGTAGTGTCTGGTGTGAATGCCTGGTCTTGAACCATACACATACAGGTTATATAATCAGAGTTGCATCTTATTGGTCACGTTGCATAATAAGGTTGCATCTGACTGGATTCTTGGCACCAGAAATCCTTATATGTACCTATAGGCACCTGATTTCTTAAAAGGTCACTTTGGAACAAAAAGGGTAGGTAAGGACAACTATTATTATTGTAAATCAATCAAAATTATACCTATTTTTTGTGTGTGTGAGATTGGCAAAAAATACAACATGTTTTCTGGTGTGCCACTGGATTTTGGTCATTAGTGTGTGTGTGCTATGAGACAAAGAAGGCTGGAAATCGCTGCTCTAGAGTTTGTGAACCAATGGCCGAGGCCAGATGGTTCCCTAGAAACAGAGAAAGAATCCTCAGTGTCAAAACGGTTCCTTCTACAGGGTGTCCGGGGAATCTGAAGGGGAGAGACGGTTGCAGCCGAGACAAAGACCCCTGTGCAGCTGGTTGTACCCTCTGTGGACTCTCCAGGCTGGCCCTCTCTCTCCTCCTGTGGTCGGTCCTTCATTCTGCTCTTCCTCTGACTCGCGGTGAGAAGCCAGGCTCTGTTGAGGGTGCTGCTGTTCACGCACAAGGCTAATTCCATCAGTTCAGAGGATTGGGCTATTAGTTAAAATTAGGCTTTTGGATTTTCTTTTTCATCATCTATTTTGTCTCCCACCCACTCCCCCTGGGGGATAATTAAGAATTGCCTATGAGCCTCTTGATTTCTCCTGTAAGTCTTTCTAGCTTATTGATTCCAACAGCCTTTAACATTCTTGCTTTTTAAAAAAATTAGCTCTCTCTAAAAATTAAATTGTGGTTATTCGTTTCAGATTTTAGATGTCCTCCCTCCTGTTTCTAAGACTAGAGGCTCATCCATATTTTCTATTATTTTGACTTTTTTTCCATAAGCAGAAGTAGGAATTTATTGACTCCTATAGTTGAGAGAGATACTTGGGAAATCAGAGAATTAAGGGAAGATACATGGGAGCCAGGGCCTGGGGTGCTGGAGAAGGAGTCTTGCTCCTCCAGCACCTATTCCTCCCCACGCCCCCCCCCCCCCCCAGCCTCCAGCATCTACTCCCCCCCCCCGCCCACCTCCAGCACCCACTCCCCCTTGCCTCCTGCCTGGTTCTGCACTTACCCCTCAGCTCTGTCTCCCACCAGAACCTACCTTGGCACCGCAGCCCTGCTTAGCAACCCAATGCAAAGAGAGTTTTCTCAGCATCTCTCTATTGATTATCTAATAATTGTAATCATTTCCCCTAAAAGGAGAACCACTTCGAGCGTAACGGAGCCATGTCTGCTCTCTGTAATTGACGTTAATAAGAGCAAGGTCACACAGGCCCCCGGACCTCCCCAAACAGGAAGTGAGGGGAGTGTGTGTGTGTGTGTGTGGGGGGAGACTGATGGGGTAGAGCAGATGCAGCAGAGTATCTGACCCATGGGGTCCCTCAGAAATCAAATGTGTTATCATGTCCCTCTCCCTGGAGAGAATTATTTGGACACAATTTATGCCAATTAAAACAATTCACATTTTCCTGATTATTCTGGATTTTCCCTGCTGTCTCCCCACTTCCTGCTAACTGAGCCAGGAATACCCAGAAAATACCTCGCTCTGCTCTAAAATGCAGGAGCTGGTAGGTCAGTGACTCCTTACTCCAAGGGTGAGGAGGGCTGGGTTGTGAGCCTGCTCTGTCCCCATTTCTCTCTCATTACCGGCTCCTATTCTGTGTAATTATCTCATCCGGTCGTGTTTGACAGCCTCGCCTGGACGTGCTTGTGGCCTCTTAGAGCAGGGAAGGAGACCAGAGGTCATCTTGTCTGGTGGCCCGTAACCAGGGACACATCAGCACCACTGAAGATCTTTCCAGAAAAATCACGTCCAGGCAGACGGCCCAGTCAGTGCCCACTGCTCAGCTCACGCGTGAGAAGGCCGCGCGCTCACAGGTGGGGCAGGATGGCCGTGCTCCAAGGTGATGCAGGAGGAGAGAGCCATGGATGGGAGATGCATGGTAGCAGCTCTGTCTGAGCGGGCAGAACAGATGCTGGGACTGCAGGAGAGAAAGGGGAGGTGTCAGCAAGTCATCTCTCTGGGTTTTCAGAGGACCCTGGCTAAGGTTTGCACAGTAGCCACAGGTGATGCACAGCGGGGGCCCCCGAAGCCGGTCAGCCTCCTGTTAGTCCTCTGTGCCTGCCAGGAATCCGGCCGATTCAGAATTCCAGGTGTAATGGAGACAGCTGGAGTCAGGAGGCAGTGACCACCCCGGAGATGGGCAGGTTTCAGGAGGACACTTCGCTTCCTCTCTTTCCTGTGTCTTTGGATTAGGCTGCAGTATTTGTCAGAACCCCTGGGGCCCTGTGTGGCGGGCTTGCACTGTACCTGGTCCTCATTCTACATAACCTCAAAGGACAGCCCCTGCGATGTGCTCACGGGGCTCACACACTGCAGCCACGGCAGGGGCCGCACTCGAGAGGCCCCCAGAACGTCAGGGCTGAGGTAGGAAGGCTTGGTTGACTTGATGACAACCTCACGAAGGTAATAAAAGGGGAGGGGAAAGTTCAGGGAAGACCTCGGATGGATGAGCAGAATTCTCTGGCATCCATTAGGGAAAACATCTCTCCAGTTCCATGTATTTCAGGTGCTGCCAGCTCACCATTGGTGAACCGGAGCTCCGATTGAGCTGCTCTCCTGCGCCCTCTTAACAAGGTTCCTCTCTTAACAAGGTTCCTCCTAATAGTGGGTAGAGCCGTGGGGTAGCTTCCCATGGTCAAGTAAACGGGCCTGAAAGATCGCCCCGATCTGGACCTCATTACATGGAGTTGTGCTTGTTACCATGGAGAACAGCTTAAGCAGTTCTTGTGCCTGTAGATGTACATGCAGAAGATGTGTAGAGACATTCCAGCTAAATCTTAACTAGCTTCAGAACTTGTGTTACACGTGTCCGGGGAAAGCTCATTTGGGTCAGAGGAGGTAACATCTTGGGGGTGTGGCACTTCTTTCTTTAGACCAGAATGAGCATGTTGCAGGAATAGAAGTTTTGAGACCTGTTTAAATAATAACTTTAATTTAAGTAACAGTCCAGGCTCTGGGGGAAGCACCCTGGGCTGCTGACGGAGGAAAGCTGGATGCCGTGTCAGTCTTAGACTTTCCACCGTGCACTGAGGTGCTCTTGCCTGCCCCACAGGTCCAGTTCCTCTCCCCACGGGCTCGCCGTCGCTTCCACGCTGCCCTAGCCTCGTGCTCCACCTCCATGCTCATCCTGTCCAACCTGGTGTTTCTTGGGGGCAACCAAGTTGGGAAGATCTACTGGAATAGGATCTTCATACAAGGTAAGTTGCCGGGCAATGCTATTTTCAGTCAATTTCTTGCTTTCCACATAGGCACTTGGTATCTTGGATGGGGTGGGGCATTCATTGTTCTGTTTATGGCATATGACTTAAAAAAATGCCAGCCAGGAACAGCGCCCTGTGTTTTGAGGCACTTCTTATGTATGACATGTGACGCTCAACATCAGAATGTTCTGTCCTGCCTTGCCGGTGTGGCTCAGTGGTTGACCATCGACCTATGGACCTGGAGGTCATGGTTTGATTCCTGGTCAGAGCACATGCCTGAGTTGCAGGCTTGATCACCAGTAGGGGGTATGCAGGAGGCAGCTGATCAATGATTCTGTCTCATCATTGATGTTTCTATCTCCCCTCGCCATTACTCTCTGAAATCAATAAAATTATATTTTTAAAAAATGTACTGTCCCGACAATCCCAAACTCTACCATTCCATTCTGCTCAGTTACCTCTTCAATTTTTTCACTTAAAAAAATCTTACTGTCTGTCTATACCAGCCTTCAGCATACTGCAGAGTCTAAACTTCTTCCACTTACCACTCTGAAAGTCCTGCTAGGATTATGTGCTAGGAGGCTCTTGCTCTCCTGCAGCTGTGGGAGTGGCACTGGTTGCCACAGCTCTCTGTCGGGGATGTTTTTGTCTGCACACCGGGATGCCAGCACTGCCAGCCGACCGCATGATCCACGCACATTAAGTGGCTCCTCTCAGTGTCCACAGGAAAGGCACACCTGCAGGAGGTAAAATGCTAGTTTGTGGGAATTACTGTGAAAACATTGCATTAATAATTAATCACTTAATTAAGGTCACCATTTCCCCGAGGCTGGAACTAAGCGTTGCAGCATGTCCTTTAGAGAATTGGGAGAAAGGGAAGTACTCACAGGACACATTCCTCCATCCCCTTCCTTCTGTTCTGTTTCCCTGACCAGTGGTGGGGTTTTGCGCCTTTGGTTTGGGAAGCTTTGCCAAGCCGTGATGACGCGACTCTGCATGGCTAGGCTGTCACCTGCACACGGTGGCAGGCGTGGCTGAGCCAGGCTCAGGGGTGCCAAGAGAGGGCCCTGTTCGGCTTTCATCTCCTCACCACAATGCCCCTCTTTTATCTTCCTTTCTGAGAAATGTCTTAGCTGATCGTTCCTGAAAGATGATGTATTTTTCAAGTGGAGGCCATCCTTTAATAGATGGGAGATAATGGGTGCAGAGGACCTAAAGATTAAAAAATGCTGCTAGGGGCGGTGACAGTGTTTTCCTTATATTGCCTCCTACCAACCACCGTACCTAGCACAACGCTGACTTGTGGTTTGCTGGCCCCGTGAGCGAGAAGGCTCTGATTTTTGCTTCAGTCAATCAAGCCTATTGAGTGTTTGCAGCTTGCAAGGCACCGAGACTACGGGGGTGGGAGAAGCACCCGCAAATGTGGGGCCCAAACTTGCAAACAGAAATGTGTCCATAGATTCAGGTACCTGCTTGCCAGACACATGAGGTCAGGGTGGAGAGGCCGACCTTCCCTGGAGGTTGGACTTCCCAGAGGAGGCGGCATGTGACGTGGAGTTTAAAGCACAATAAGCAGGAACTCGTCAGGTGGAGAAGGCCGGTGTGTGGGGGTCCTTAACACTCCCTGCTGTGTCAGCTAATTCCCCGCTCTCGGTAACTGTTCCCCATAGAAGTTATTGTTCTCACAGTGACCCCAGGACCTAGGAGGTTTCTCTTCTGATTCTCCACCGCCTTGTCCTGGCATCACGGAGGGGAAGGGATGTGGGGGTGGTGCACAGGCACTAAATACCCCTGCTGCCACCGGAAGTGACGTTGTCCCGTGGCATTTGTGCTCACATCCCATTGGCCAGGGCCAGTCCCTGACCAACTTAAGTGCATGTGGGGGCGCCGTGGGAAAGAAATCGGGCATTCACAGGCAGTGGCGCAGCGGGAAGGGTCGGAGCTGCAGCAGCGGGGAAGGGTGCCCCGGAGGCCGCTGAAATGTAAGTGGGAGTGCAGAGGCGGGCAGGGCTAAATGATTGCGATGTGGGGGCCAAGGGCCCGGAGGTGGCAGGTAAGGCCGTGCGAGTGGACACAGCCAGTCAGGGAGCACAGAGCAAGGGAGCAGGAGGGCGGTGGGACAGGTGAGGGGGAAGGTGGGGTGCTGGCATTTAACGGGGCAGAGAGAAAGACAGAGGCTGTTCTCTCTGCTCCTCAAGGCCGGAAAGATCAAAGTGTGATTTGCCCTGCGTCGCTCACATGGGTCACATGGGGTCAGGGCTCTGGAAACAGTGTCTGCCGCCGCCGTGTGGGTCCCACCAGGGTCTGCACCTGGGGTATGTTGTGTCCTCCTTGCAGCCAGGTGCCGGGGTCCGGGGACTGATTCTCTGAATATAGGGGGCTCTATGGACTTATTTCTCTCTCAGGCCCGGGGCCAGGGCAGCTCAACGTAGAAGGCATCGTCTGTGTGGGAGATTCTTCAGCTCAGCTGGTCCGCCCCGGGCCTTCTGAGTCAGGGGATGTCTGCTGGGGTTTGGGCAGTTGCCCCATTTTGTCTGGTCTTTGTTTTTTGTCCCTGAGTTTCTATGTCTCCTGGAGGAATGTGCCAAATCCCCTGCCCTTGAGACTTCTGGATTTTTTTATTCCTAACTAGAAGGCTAGTATGAATATTCATGACTTTGATACGAAAGTGTATAAATGAGTTCATTGGATGCTTCCTCAGACCCTGCTGGGGTGTATATTAGCTTTCTAAAGTAAAAACAACAAAAATCTGAATTCTGCGAGACCTCTGGCCCCAAAAGTTTCAGATACAGCACTGTCACCTGAACCTGTTGCTGCTGATGAGTGAGCCAGGAGTTCGACAGGCTGGTAGCCTCTGGTCTCCTCCCTCAGGCTGCCGAGCAGCACCTGTTCTAGGACCCAGGTGCACCCACTGAGGGAAATGTGATGAAGCGCCTAGGTTTCCAGGCTTAAAGGGGAGGTGGCCCTTCCTTGGGGGTAACCACCATGTCCCTCTGCCTTGCTGGGCGGGACCTGCCGCAGGCACAGGGAGGAGCTGGCAGCACTTGGTTCCTCTCACAGGTCTCACCTGTGGGTCCTGGAGCAGCAGGAAGGGGCGGTCAGGTGTCAGGAGGTTAGGGCTCAATGAGGAGATGGAAGGCACAGTCTGGCTACCTCTCAGAGAGCCTTTCCCAGCACCGCTGACGTCCCCAGGAGGTTCTCGTGATTGGCCCGGCGGAGTTGTCCTAAGGTCAGCACTCTCTTGCCTCCAGTTCACTGAATTTAGACTCGGATTTGTTTGCTTTAAGCTGAAAAGCTTATTTTAGTAGCTTATGTAAAAACCTCTCCTGGTCTCAGTGGGACTGTGATATGAGGCTGTAAAGTCAGAGCCTTCCCTGTCTGCTGTGATACAGCCCTGCTGTCCAGGACTGTGGACGGTGCAGCCAAGGGGTGGACACGCTGACCTCATACTCGTACGTGTCACACACAAACCATTTTTTTTTTTTTTGCAATTGTAGAAGTTATATTCCAATTGGGGGGGGGGGGGGAGGAGAAATTACATGAATAAGTGACGTCAAGGTGAATAATGCTGAGGGAAAATAGAGGCGGGGAGAGCCTAAAGGGTAGGGAATTCTATTTTAGATACACTTTTAAAAGTATATATATATTTTATTGTAGACAGATGTTCCCTACCTCCTATTTGCCCCCCTCCACCCAGCCCCTAGCTGCCCCAGGCCTTCACCACACTATTGCCCACACACAAACCATTTCTATCGAGTGTTATCTCTGCTGCAGAGGTTGGAGATGTATTATTCAATTAATGCAGTTGAGGAAAAATAATCTGTCTTTGCCGTTCTTTTATGATTGAAGTTTACTTCAAGTAGCTTGAGGAATGTGAGTGTTTAAACGCAAGCGTGCGTGTGAGGAGTGTGTGTGTGTGTGTGTGTGTGTGTGTATGTGTGTAAGGAGCCTCTCTGGTCCAGGGGTCTGGGAAGGATGTGGCTGGGCATCTGGTCCCCAGCCTGCTGTGTCATGCTCTGCAGAGGCAAATGCAGGTTGCTTCTTACATAACTCTGGCTCTCAGAAGCGCTTGTTGATGGAAGGAGCTTTCTCATGTCTGCCTTAAATCCTTGACATTGAAGTCTAAGGTGATTTTTGGATAAGCAGCCGATGACTGCTCTGTAACTCAAAAGTATCTCTGTGTTAGAACTTCAAATATGCAGGACCAGTCTCCATAAATCAGAGGCACCCTTCAGCCCCTGGGTTTTGCAAAAAGGTGACCCAGTCATTTCCTGGGAGGTGGGGCACTGGAATCTGCATCTGTGTTTTGCAGGAATGGGAGCTTGGTAGGGGCGTGGATCCACCAAACCTCCATCTTGCCTTCTCATCACACTCACATCCTCTCTCCCTTCTCTCTCTCTCTCTCTCTCTCTCTCTCTCTCTCTCTCTCTCACACACACACACACACACACACACACACACACACACACACACTCGCACTGTTTTCCCTCCTGTTGCCTTTTCTAATTTGGAAAACTCCGTCTCAACACTTAGCTCCCGAAGTGGCCCCATGTCCAGGCGAGAGGAACTTGGCCCTTTCCCCTCCAGATCACAGCGAGAGAGGGGCTAATCCTTCCCCACACAGGTCGGAGCCCCTGCACTCCCCTGTCTGCTTGTCATCACTGGCTGGGAGAAGGGAAAATCTATTTTCTCCCTGATTCCAGCCTGTCGGGGCCGTTTATTTGTCTCCTGACTCAGATGGCTCTGGGCAGGCATTTCATTTAAAGCTGAGCTGGGCACTGCCCTGGAGGGTGTGGAAGGCCGTGGTTAAATAGAAACTCCTTCCCTCATATCTCGTTAAGTTCTTGGGACTGAAATTTCATTTTGATGAGAGGAGACGGAGGGCAGATGTCGATGTCTAGGGGGCCCTCCTTGGTGATTACTTTGTCTCGCCATCTTCCTAGCCCTGACCTTCACCTGCAGCTCACGTGGCTCTTCCGAGCCCTGACCTTCACCTGCAGCTCACATGGCTCTTCCGAGCCCTGACCTTCACCTGCAGCTCACATGGCTCTTCCGAGCCCTGACCTTCACCTGCAGCTCACGTGGCTCTTCCGAGCCCTGACCTTCACCTGCAGCTCACATGGCTCTTCCGAGCCCTGACCTTCACCTGCAGCTCGCCTGGCCCTGGGAGATTCAGCTCCAGCCGCCATGGAGCCTCTGTGAGTTCTAGGACAGCTTGAGGAGCAGGCGCTGCCCACCATTGTGCTGGTGGTGAGGTTGATGTGTAGATGCAGGATAAGCGGTTTATCTATGGTTACACCTGGACCCATTTACGGCCATTCTTGGAATCTGAATTGCAGGCCTTTCTGAAACCTTGGTTCCTTCTTTACTCTGTGCCAGGTGGGCACCCAGATGTCTCGGGCATCAGTTTTCCCAAATTACTTCTGGCCAAGTCACTAGGCATGGGGGGTAGTGAGTGGGGGTTTGTGTGCCTGGGGTTGTGTTGCACCTGAGAGAACTTCTGAAGGGTCTGGGAGGGAGTTGGAATCAGTGGATTTAAACCCTTTCAGTGAGGTTGTGTGAAACCTTTTCCTGCTATCTAGGAGCTTTCGTGAATTCATTTAACCTGGGATATGGGAACCTTTCAAGTGTCTTTAAGTAGAATATCAAGGAAAGACTGGTATAGCTTAGACACAGCTAACCAAGTAAAAATAAAATAATGTGATCTTTACTGATATATTAGCATATACCTGATAATATTTGAAGTCTCTACCTCTCATTGGCCCCTCATCTACCTGCCCCTAGTCATGTATATGCAGAGTGATATTCAAAAGTATAATGAAATGATTATGTCGTACACCTTAAACCAATACAGTGTTAAATGTCCATTATATCGCAATAAAACTGGGGGAAAGTATATTACAAATATGGCGATAGAAATGGAAATAACACCAAAACAATTTTTAAAATTTGAGTAAGTCCCCTTTATTCTCTAACTGAGCTATCTATATAATAAAGCTACTGACCACGTGATAAATATTCCGTATACAAAAGGTACCTGCAGAGAAATTCCCAACCTGTACCAGACAGGAAGTCACTTGGGATGGTGGTGCATGCGTAGTTTCTGAAATGAGCACGCACCCTGGAAGTTATATTATTAATCTGCGTGACTGCGTGCACAATTCCTATAGTTCCCACCAATGGGTGCAGATTAGTTCAGCACCAGCCGTGCCAGTGCATGCCAGCAAGTATTCAAGGGGAGTGAGTGCCTGGCAGTCTGAAGTGTTTATCGGACGCCCTTTCTACCAGACTGTGTCCTCAAATCATTACTGAACATTTTAAAAACGTGTAAAGAATTAAGAATATTTAATGTGGAATTTAGTAACATTTTTGTAACAGAGGGAAACTCTAGCGAGTCGTCACTATCAGGTGTCTCAGCTCTGGGGCAAATTCTTTTGTGCAGCAGACCCACTGGCTTTATGTGGCCACGTGAAGTCCTTTCCTGTGGCCGCTGTAACAAATGGTCACAAACGTGATGGCTTGAAACAGCACAGATTTGTCTCTTACTCTTCTGGAAGCTCGAAATCTGCAATCGAGTCACTACTGGACGTTTAAAAAGTGTTGAGCTAAAGTCAGGGCGTTGGCAAGACGGTTCCTCCTGGGGACTCTTGGGGAGAATCTGTTTCCTCGGCCTTTCCAGAAGCCAGAAGCCAGAGGCTCATTCGCCTCTTCCTCCTCAAAGCCTGCAGTGGGCACCTTTAAATTATTTCTCCCTGTCCCTCTGCTCCTGCCACCATTTCCCCTGCTGTCCGACTCCTCCTGTTTCTCACAGAACAGCCCTTCTGTGGCATCCCTTGAATAGCTTCTTTCTCAGGAGATTTGATGATAAAAGAGCAATTTGGATATGCCGCTAGCCTTACTAAAGCGAGAATCCGCCTGTAAAAAGAAATAATATGTGGATTTCACAGAAGAAACGTGGGATTGGCTATCATGAGGGTAGGGAGAAGTATAGGGGGAGGCTGCGGTTTTCCTCACTCAGGATGTGTCCCCATCCTCTGGGGATAAACCTCTCCCACTCCACTCTGAATCTGTGTCATTCTGGTGGGTCACACTGACATCTAAGATGAAGGGTCGACGTGTGAGCGGGACCAGTGTGGTCTGTCTGCGCATGCAGTGCAATTCCAGGGTCTTTGTTGGAATGTCAGGAAGGAAAAGCTCTCCTTCCTTGGTTGTTGCAGAGGCATCAGCACACTGGGCTGGAGCTGCTGGCCGCCCGCTTGCCACCAGCGTGGAGAGCCATGTAGAGAGGGACGCCAACTCGGAGGGGAGCAGAGCTGCCTGGTGGACACTGTATTTTCAAGACAATGTTTGGAGACAACCCACATATTTTAAGCCCCTAGATTCTGTGTATGTTTTTTGTTATAAGGTTTTTCCCCCCTAAGTTTATGCTCGGAGACAATTCTCCGGGGCTCCCCTGTGTTTCTGTATGTCTTTTGAGCAGAGACTCTCGCTGCCTTTGTTTCAGGATATTGGTATAGAAAACATCTTTGGAAGCTGGAGACAGTGTCTTCCTCTTTGTTTATTGTCCAGGTAGGGGGTTGGGCGGTGACAGGAAGCAGACCTTCCAGGTTCTGACAGGCCATCCTGGGGCTGCTGGCTGGATTGGCCACTGGCTAGTCTGTACACCTACAGTTATTTTTATTCTCTTGGTGAAGGACTCTTGCTCACCAGGCAAATCAACACCAGGGTGCTGGAGGTCCTGCTTTCGGGCTTGCTCCCACATTGCATTAGCTTGCTCATAAGCCTTGTTTCTTACTGAAACAGAGAGAGCAGTGGGAGGCGATCCATTTGTTGGGGCATGCTGGCTGCAGTACCAGGGAAACCACGTGGTCTCCGGGTGGCTGATGGGAGAGCCGGCGGCCTGTGATTACAGTGCGTCACGTGGCTCAGTGCTGGAAACTAAGGCTGCAGCTTAGGTGGCTGTAGTTCTTTGTGGTAAAGATCAGAGAGTGGATTCCAGGGGACTGTCCTTTGCCTCAGGAATTTTATCCAGCAGCTGGCCACCTCTCTTGAGTGTAATTAGGGCCGGCAAGCATTTCCGTGACTATTCAGTAAAGGAGATTCAAAACCACGGAGAAAAACTTCCCATTGCCTTGAAATAAAGGCAGAGAGACACAAATGCTGTTTGGTGAGCACCCATTTACTACCACCCAGGATTGTCCGAGGGGGTCGGAGCTTTGCGTCGCAGGCATGGGCGCCTCAGCCAGACCATTTTTCTCTGCACTGGCTTGTGACTCCTGCACCTGCCAGCCGCCGCCCTGGTCACCATACCCGCTGCTGTGGAGTAGTCTTTGCAAGGAGAACCTCCGAAGGGAGTATGGCAAAGTGGGTGCTGTGGATTGAATTGTGTTCTCCCAAAATACAGTGACCTAACCCCACATTCTCAAAACGTGAGCCTATTTGGAAATGGGGTCTTTGTGTAGAGGGAATAAAGTTAAATTGAGGTCCTCAGGGTGTGCCCTAATCCAAATGACGGGTGTCCTTATAAAAAAAAAAAGAGGAAATCTGCACACAGACAGATGTGCACAGAGGGAAGATGTGAAGCCACAGGGGGTGGCGACAGAGGCCTGGGGCCACCCAAGCCTGGGAGTAGCAGCGGAGGAACCTGCTTAGAGGCTTCGCAGGGAGCAGGGCCTGCTGGCACCTGGACCCAGCTTTCCAGCCTCAGGAGCTGAGAAGTAAGTGCCTGTTGTTTTGCTGTTCACTTGGGAGAGCTTTGTACTGACAGGCCTAGGAAGCTCCTACAGCAGTGATGGCGAACCTGTGACACGCGTGTCAGAGGTGACACGCGAACTCTTTTTTTGGTTGATTTTTCTTTGTTAAGTGGCATTTAAATATGTAAAATATCAAAAATATAAGTCTTTGTTTTACTATGGTTGCAAATATCAAAACATTTCTATATGTGACACGGCACCAGAGATAAGTTAGGGTTTTTCAAAATGCTGACACGACGAGCTCAAAAGGTTCGCCATCACTGTCCTACAGGGTGTGTGGTGTGGGAAGGTGGGACAGGGTGCTGAGATGGCCTGGTGGGGCAGACAGGAGTCCAGGTCAGCTCCCTTTTCAAGCGCTGAAGTCTGCACCTGAGCTAGACTTGACTGTCCAGCCATGGGCCATAGGACAACCATCCCAACAGCGTGCACTGAGGGTGGGGACAGTCACACGCCCGCCAGGACAATGCCCCAGGGTGACTAGTCATCAGAGCAGGGTATTCGGAGCCAGAGGCCGGTGAGGGCCCAGTGAAGGTGACAGACCTGCTAGTTGCTGGCGAGTCGTGTCTTTCTTGGGTGATCCAGTTCAGTGTGTGCAGTGTGGTCAGTGAAAACGGGCGAGCAGAAGCAGGGACCCACAGTGACCATCCAAGGAGGCGCTAATTAGCAGATTTTAAAACAAAGCTTAAGTTCCAGCGACCACCTGCCTTAATATTCACCTTTCCCTCATGTGCCCTCCTCAACCCATGATGCTGATGATACAGAGAGCAGCAGACAGAACTCGCTGGTTGGGAAGTGTGTCATCCTGTCAGGCGGGGCTGATCCTCCACTTGGGGGGCTGCCCAGCATCCAGCTGCCGAGGCTCGAAGCCGGTCTTGAGGGCCAGGTGAGTGCCATGCCCGCGGCCCCTCTCTGCTCCCCTCTGCCCTCCTCTGGGGATGGTCACGCTCCAGCGGCAGCCGGCTCTGGCCCAGAGAAGCAGGCAGCTGCTAATTTTAGCCCCATGTAGGTCTCTAGGCAGCAGGTCTCAGGACTTTGCTTTATTTCTCTAGTGGCATTTTCATGTGACCTCGAGGGGAAAAAGACTAATAAGACCCACCTGCTATTAGTGAAATGAAAGGGAAATCTAACATTTTTGTTTTATTTTTATTTTTTTAAATATGTTTTATTGATTTTCCACAGAGAGGAAGGGAGAGAGACAGAGAGTTAGAAACATTGATGAGAGAGAAACATCGATCAGCTGCCTCCTGCACATCTCCCACTGGGGATGTGCCCGCAACCCAGGTACATGCCCTTGACCGGAATCGAACCCGGGACCTTTCAGTCCACAGGCCGACGCTCTATCCACTGAGCCAAACCGGTTTCGGCTAACATTTCTGTTTTAAAAGATGGTGGTGTTCCTTACAAGTCTTCCAGGGGCCAAGGGTATGTACCACAGCGAGTGACCTGTGGCTTTAGGGGGACGAAGGGAACAGGTAGCTGAGGGCTCAGCCAGGGACTGGAACACTGTGCGGAGAGCATCGGAAAGATGTCTCTGGTTTGCCCAGTGAGCACAGTTGCTGTAATATGCAGGAGTTGATCGTTTGCATTCTGAGCGGTGTCAATCATGCAAAGTCAAATGATGCCAGACAGCATAACGGGTGCTGTTATTTGATGACTTCCAAATGACAGACAGCCAAACAGTGGTCACACAGGCCTGTCTTGGGAGCCAGGCCTTTTCTCAGAAAGTTGATTTTTTGTTTTGTTTTTGACTGAATTAGAAGAAACCAGGCAGGTTTTAACATGAAATTGTTTCTGGTCCTATTTTAACATTCCGTTTGTGTCCAACAGTAACCTGTCACTCATTTTCTCATATTTGAAGCTTGCCTCTTGATTACTTTTCTCATTATGTGTTGTGGCTGCCCCACAAAATGGCTGGAGGGTCAGATCATACCTTTTGCATTGCTATAAAAAATCGCTACCATTAGCCAGAACTCGAATAAAAGAAGCAAAAGTACACAGTAAGGAAATAAGAAATCTGGGAAGCATCCCAACCTAAATGATTCGGGGAAAGAGGCACAGTGGTCAGGTGAGCCTAGATGAGGCTACGATTTTATTTTACGGGCAAAATGGCTTGAAGGAGAAGGCCTCCGGTATTCCTGCTGGTCATACTGGGTGCTTGCGAGGCAGCCATAAGCAAACACGGTAAATGTGCTGCAGTGCTTTGAGGACAAAGTGGTGAATGGTAGCCTGGCCAGTGTGGCTCAGTGGTGGAGCAGCGGCCTGTGAACCAGAAAGTCATGGTTCAATTCCCGGTCAGGGCACATGCACAGGTTCTGGGCTCAATCCCCAGTAGGGGGCATGCATGAGGCAGCGGTCAGTGATTCTCTCTCATCATTGATGTTTCTGTCTCTCCCTCTTCCTTCTTCTCTAAAATCAATAAAAATATATTTTAAAAAAGGAAAAGAACAATCTGTGAAATCAGAATAAAGTAGGAAGTTTAGTTAATAACAATGGACCAATGTTGGTTTCTTTATTTTGACAGATGTGCTGTTAAGAGAAACTGCGTGAGGGGTATATGGGAACTCTCTGTATTATCTTTGCAACTTTTCTGTAAATAGGATGTCATTCCAAAATTAAAAGTTTATTAAAAGAAAATTTTTTTTTTACTTCAAAGAACATTATCAGGAAAGTGAAAATGTAACTAGAATGGGAGAAAACTTTGCAAACCACTATCTGATAAGGAATTTTTATCTAGAAAATGTAGTTATTATAATTCAATAATAAAATGACACATAACTCTATTTAAAATGGGCAAAGGGTCTGAATAGGGATTTACCCAAAGAGGATATACAAATGACCAAAAAACACATGAAAAAGATAGTCAACATTTATCATTAGGTATCCAGAAAATGCAAATCAAAACCACAATGAGACATCACTTCACAAACGCTAATCTATACATATAAAAGGCTAATATGCAAAGTGTCCCCTCAGGAGTTCCACCAGGAGTTCGATAGCTTGCTATGACATGTGCTGACCACCAGGGGGTGGCACGGAATGAAGGAAGGCTGGGGAAGGAAGGTCCTGATCAGCCCTGATTGCCAGCCAGACCTAGAGACCCTACCCGTGCATGAATTTCGTGCACTGGGCCTCTAGTGTTTCTATCATAACAAGCTCAAAATGGAAAATAGGTGTTGGTGAGGATGTGGAAAATCTGAACCCTCATTCACTGCCTGTGGAAATATAAAATAGAAAACAGAACTTGGGAATATAGTCTGGCAGTTCTTCAAAAAGTTAAACATAGAGTTATTGTATGACCTAGCAATTCCACTCCTAACTGTAAATAACTTGTATACAAATGTTCATAGTAGCATTATTCATAATAGTGAAAAACGTGGGAACAGCCTATATGTCTTTTCAGTTGGTGAATAGATAAGAAGGTGTGGAATATCTATACAATGGAATATTATAAAGAGCAATGAAGTACTGATACATGCTATCCCATAGGGAACGTTGACAACATTAGTGTGAGTGAGAGAAGCCAGTCGCAAAGCACCACATACCGAATTGTGTGACTTCATTTCTATGAAATGTCCAGAGTAGGCAAATCTATGCAGATAAAAGTATATTAGTGGTTGTTTAGGGCTGGAAGGAATGGGAGTTTAGAGGCAATGGCTATTAAGCTTGGGATTTCTTTTTTGGGGAGGGGGTTATAAGATGTTTTAAAATTGATTGTTGTGATGGTGGCACAACTCTGTAAGTCTATTAAAAGCCATTGAGTTGTACATTTCACATGGGTTAATCATATGGTGTTTTAATTCTGTCTCAACAAATCTTTTGAAAATTAGTTTGGGGTCTGCCACTGTTATTCTATTTGTTCCTCAGTCCATCTGTCCATTTATCTATCCATCCATCCATCCATCCATCCATCCATCCATCCATCCATTTACTGCCCTTTCTTCTATCAGTTTACTCTTCCTCCCACCCTCCTATCTTATTCCGTCCCAGGAAGCCTTCCTCAAAGAGGTGTATTTTATTTAAAAATATAGCATACAGATTAAAGTGCACAGATGTAAAGTGGGTGACATGATGCATTTTCACAAACCAAACATACCTGTTCCGCCACTACCCAGCACTCTAGAGGTTTCTCCCTGTCATGCCTTCTAGGCACAACCCCCTATAGCAGTGGTTCTCAACCTCCCTAATGCCGCGACCCTTTAATACAGTTCCTCATGTTGTGGTGACCCCCAACCATAAAATTATTTTCGTTGCTACTTCATAACTGTAATTTTGCTACTGTTATGAATCATAATGTAAATATCTGATATGCAGGATGTATTTTCATTGTTACAAATGGAACATAATTAAAGCATAGTGATTACTCACAAAAACAATATGTAATTATATATGTGTTTTCCGATGGTCTTAGGCGACCCCTGTGAAAGGGTCATTCGACCCCCAAAGGGGTTGTGGCCCACAGGTTGAGAACCGCTGCCCTATAGGGTAACCAGCATCCTGATATCTAATGTCATAGATTACTTTGGCCTGTGTTTGAATTCATTTAAATAGAATAACAAGGTTCTGTCAGTTCTGCTGTAATGCTTGTTTGAAAATGCAAATTTTCATCGTGACTGATACATTAGGGAACAACTTAAGCATAATGCAATTTAGTGTTTGCTTATTTGCAATTTTGTCTTCAAGAAAACACTAGGTGAATGCAGAAAGCTGTACCCAGCTGCACCGAGCCCAGTAGGAACGCACAGCCCGCACACCTGCACACCTTTCAAACCTCTGCCAGCCACCTCAGCTCACCCAGCGCATTATGAGCTACACTCAGCCACTTCTGATGTTACTGTCAGATCTGCTGTGATTCTCCGCCCAATTTCAGATAGCGCTCCTTCCATCACTTCACAATAATTTGCAAGCTGCAACCTTTCTGACACCCACTTCCATAAGCAAACCTCAGGTCTTTGTAACCTAATGTACTATTGATTCAGTATGTATTTCTTAACCATTTTATATGTCTCAGACCATGCTACCTCTTATTGGATTTCCATCTTTGTAAAAAATGTGTTGCTGGCAAGATTTTTGGATATTATACCTCTAATTCTTGTTTTTTTTCACTTAAGTCCTGTGGTTTTTATTGTATGATTTTGCATTGTGTGGTGATTTTTTAGGAACACATACATCACATTAGCAGATATGGCTATATTTCTTTTACATCTGTCTTCTTTCAGTGTTATGTTTGAGTTTCATCAGTAGAGTTATGTGTAGCAATGGTTTATTCATTTTTATTGCGGTATAATATTTCATTGCATGAATATACCACGATGCATATATCTGTTCAACTGTTGATGGACATTTAGGTTGTTTTTAGATTGAGGCTGTTACAAATAGTGCTTCTTTGAAAAGTCTTGTACATGCCTTTTAGTGAACATATGTACACACTTGGGTATGAACCCAGGAAGGGAATGGTGTGGTCTTAGGTTATGTGTGTGATCAATTTCAGTAGATACCACCAACAATTTTCTAATGTAATGGCACCAATTTATTCTTTAACCAGTACAAAGAGGATTCCAGTGGTTCTGAATCCTCTCCCCAAATATGGAATTGTCCATCTTATTAATTTTAGCTCTTCTGGCTTGAATATGCATATGGTATCTCATTATGATTTTCATTATGACTAAAATTTAAGTGTTTTTGCATATGTGTATTATACCTGTGTATTCTTTCTTGTGAAGTGCCTCTAGAAGTCTTTTGGCCATTTAAAAAATTGAGTCAATTGCTTTTTTCTTCTTGATGTATAAGTATTCTTTATGTATTCTGGAGTCTTATTGATTTTACATATTACAAATATGTTCTCCCACTCTGTGGCTTCCATATTTCATTCTTTTAATGATGTTTTCTGATGAACAGTTTCTGATTTTCGGTAAGTCCTGTTTATCAGTCTTTTCTCTCATTTTTAATGTTTTCTATGTCCTCATTAAGAAATGTTTACCCTAAGGTTATTAAAATATCACTCTACATTTTCTAGAAGCTTTACTTTCTAACCTTTCCCATTTAGAGCTACACTCCATTTGAAATTAATTTTCTGTGCATGAGATGAGATAAGGATCAATATTTTTGGGGTCTATGTGAATATCTAATTGACCTAGCAACATTCATTGAAAACACTGTCATTTCCCCACTGATATGCGGTGCAGTCTTTGCCATAAATCAGATGTCCAATGGTGTATTTGTCTCTTGGGCCAAAATTGTATTGTCTTTTTAAAATGTTTTTTTTTTCTTTTTCAATTACAGTTGACATACAATATTTTCTTAGTTTCAGGTGTACGACCCAGTAATTAGGCATTTATATTACTTATGACATGATTACCCCAGTATATCTAGTACCCATCTGATACCGTACAATATTACTGACTATATTTCCCGTGCTGTACTTCACATCCCCGTGACAGTTCTGTCATGACCAATTTGTACTTCTAAGTCCCTTCACCTTTGTTACCCATCTCTGCACCCCGCTTCCATCTGGCAACCACCAAAATGCTCCCTGTACCTGTGAGTCTGTTTCTACTCTGCTTAATTAGTGGAGTTTTATAATTATATTTTTAATTTTATTTTTCAGTTTACACTTAACATTATGTTGTATTAGTTTCAGGTGTTCAGCATGGAGGTTAGATAATCACATACTTCACCCCTGGCATTTCCGGTACCTATCTCCACCATACGTACAGAGTTATTACAATATTATTGATTATATTCCCTGTGCTGTACTTTACATCCCCATGGCCATTTTATAATTGTTGTTGCCGGTACTATAACTCCTCCACCTTCATTCTCCAAGATTACTTGGCTTTTCATACAAAATTTAGAAACATCTTGCCAGTTTCTACAAGGTAAATAAATAGGTTGAGATTTGATTAGAGTTGCATTGAATATACTTATATATTTGGTGAGATATGACACTTCTTCAATATTGATCTATCCCTTGATTTAACACTGGGAAATGAATTACTTAAGGGTTTTGTGTGAACCAACAGCCTACAGAGCACAGCTTTCCTGTGTCCCTCCCTCATTAACGCCATTATTTTTGCCATTAGACAGCTTTGTCAGAAGAGAAGAGGGAACATCTTATTCAATTTAAAGTGGACAGAATTTAAATACAGCAGAGCTAATTGCAGAAGCATCTGGAAACATTACACAGATGAGCCAGCGGTGCTTAGAGCTAGTGGAAAATGACATATTTATATGCCAAGAATTGAATTGTAATACTTCTGGAAATTTTCATGCCATGAAGAAATTAATTTAGTTTTGAGATTTGGGGTTGAAAATAGGGACATTTTTGAATAATTATTTGCAAATTTGGAGATCCTCTGGTTCGCCACCAGGTCTAGAGCAAGACAGTCGAGTATACTTTGCAGAGGCATCAAATTGTGGAAAGTTAGATCCAAAGGACTTGGGACAGATTCTGGCCTCAGCCTCCCATGTTGGAGAAGGGGACACTGAGGCCCACAGAGGTAAAGTTACTTGTGTGGGATCAGAACTAGAGGCCAGACCTCCTGACTCTCAGGTTCATGCTTATTTCAAGAGGTCAGCATTTTCCAAAGTGTTCCCCAAGTTTAATCCTTGAAATAATATTCTTGGGAGAGGGAAATGTTCCATCTACAAAGGGATCCTTGGCAAAATTAGTTGGGAAACTTTGGCGTAGCCTGTCTTCTTTTAAAAATTTACTATAGTCTCCTGGCTGGGTGGCTCAGTTGATTGGAGCATCATTCTGTACACCTAAGTGTGGTAGGTTCAGTTCCCTGCCAGGGCACACACTTAGGCTGTAGGTTTGATCCTTGGCTGGGGCGGGAGGCAACTGATTGTTTCTCTCTCACATGGATGTTTTCTCTCTCTCTTCTCCTCCCTTTTTTCCTCCCTCTCTCCCTCCCTATTTTCCCTTCTTTCTCCCTTCCACCCTCCCTCCAACCCTTCTTCTGTCTCTAAAAATCAATAAACATATCCTCGGGCAAGGATTAAAAAAAAAAGCGATGTCAGCTTCTTTTAAAAAAAGAGAATTTACCATGTACATTGACACTCTTCACATATAGTAAGGATATGTATTCAACTTCATCGTCTCCTAAACATTTAAGTATGGAACACTTTTTGCTTAAAACAACTTGTTTATGGCAGCAGTAACATGAGTCTGTTTAATAGCCTTTGCCACTAGTAAGGCCTCTCCTTGTAACTTACCCTTACTGCCCATTACCATGCCCTCCAAGTGGTCATCTGGAAGTAAAAGTCCCCTAACCTCTAATTGCATTTGCCTGGGCCTTCGCTTTTATTGTCCTATTTAGTCTTCACAAAATTCTTTGTTTTACATATAACTTTTTTTCTTTTTATTATCCTCACCCAAATATATGTTTTATTGAATCTAGAGAGAGGGAAAGCGGGACAGAGGGAGAAGGAGAGAGGGGGAGAGAGAGAGAGAGAGAGAGAGAGAGAGAGAGAGAGAGAGAGAGAGAGACAGACAGACAGACATTGATTGGTTGCCTCCTGTATGTGCTCCAATGGGGGAATCAAACCTGCAACCTAGGTATGTGCCCTGACCTGGAATGGAACCCTTGACCTTTGGGTATTGAAGATGATGCTCCAACTATAACTGAGACACAAGGGCCAGGGCTATACCATAATTTCTTTATTCATTCATTCATTCATTCATTCATTCATCGATGGACACTTAGGTTGCTTCCATAAATTGTGGCTATTATAATAATGCTGCAGTGAACATGGGAAAACATATATCTTTTTGATTTAGTGTTTTTGTTTTCTTTGTATAAACACCCAGAAGAGGAATTGCTGGATCATGTGGTAGTTCTATTTTAAAAAATTTAAGAAATTATTGTTTTCCATAGTGTCTATACCAATTTACAATTTCACCAACAGTGCACAAGGATTCCTTTTTCTCCACATACTCACTGACGCTTAACATTTCTTGTCTTTTTGATATTAGCCATTCTAACAGGTTTTGATTTACATTTTCCTGATGATTAATGATGTAGAGCATCTTTTCATGTACTTGTTGACCATCTGGATGTCTTCTTTGGAAAAATGTCTGTTTAGCTCTTTGACCCATTTTTTAATTGGATTGTTTTTGTGTTTCGTTTTACAGTGAGTTGTATGGGTTCATTTTTGTACGTTATATAATATTTTGGATATTAGCCCCTTATCAGATATATGTTGCAAATATTTTCTCCCATTCAGTAGATTGTGTCTTAATTTTGTTGATGGTTTTCTTTGCTGTGCAGAGGTGATTTAGTTTGATGTAGTCTGGCTTATTTAGTTTTTGCTGTTGTTGCTTTTGCATTTGGTGTCAGATTCAAAAAATCATCCCTGAGAGCTTACCACCGATGTTTTCTTCTAGAAGTTTTATGGTTTTAATTCTTATGCTCAAGTCTCTAATTCATTTTGAGTTAATTTTTGTGGTCCAGTTTATTCTTTAGCATGTGACTGTCCAATTTTCACAACACTGTTGATGGAAAAGACTGTCCTTTTCCTATTATCTATTCTTAGCTCCTTTGTTATAAGTGAACTATGTATGCATGGGTTTATTTCTGGGCTGTCTTATTTTTATTTTTAAATCAACTTTATTTCGGAATAACATATACAGTAAAATGCAGCCATGTTAAGTACCGTACAGTGGTTGATGAATTTTGACAAGTGTATACACCTATGTAGTCACTGCCACCACAAGATATAGACCAATTAACTTGGTTGTGTTCAAACTGCAACTTCTGCACTTCCATTCTCAGCTCATTCTTGCTCTTCTCCAGGGTTCCTCTTACACTCTGCAGCCTTCAGGGGGCCTTTTGGTTGCTCTAGGCCAGCGGTTCTCAACCTGTGGGTCGCGACCCCTTTGGCGGTCAAACGACCCTTTCATAGGGGTCGCCTAAGACCATCCTGCATATCAGATATTTACATGATGATTCATAACAGTAGCAACATTAGTTATGAAATAGCAATGAAAATAATTTTATGGTTGGGTCACAACATGAGAAACTGTATTTAAAGGGCCAGAAGGTTGAGAACCACTGCTCTAAGCAGAAAGACAAGATTTCTATCAGAGTTTTGCCAGCCCATATGGCTGCTCTGTCCTGCAGCTCCACGGTCGGACCCACTCTCTGGGCACAGCTGGGAGATAAAAGAGAAAAAACAATAATCAAAACTACAATCTTACCCCCGTGCTTCCCCAGATTTTGACTTCTTCAAAAGCTGCTGCCTTGTTTACTTTTTTTGAGTCCTCAGGTAGTTGCTTTATGTATTTTTGCAGAGTTTTTAGTTGTAATTAGTAGGAAACAAGGTTATACTGGGTTTGTGTAATCATAGCAGAACCAAAACTCTCTATTTCTTTTAAATATGTTTGGTTTATGTTACAAAGTGATTGATAAGGAGCTGGACTTCAAGGCCTATTTGTGAAAACTGAGAATTAGAGACTATCTAGCTTGTTATACTAAATCAGAAAAAAAAAAATGACCCACAAGTTCTTTGGCCTGAGTCTCCTGTGCTGTCAGAATAAGTTCGTCGTTTCCCAATTTCTAAAGGAGCAGACGGATGTGTCAGTCACTGCTTGCCCTGTCCTAATCCTTTTAGGCCTAATCAGGAGGCCATGAACATACCTCAAGCCCCAACGTCAAAAGTCAAGACAAAAGCCTGTAAGACAAAGGCATTAAATTCTATGTCTTGCTTTTGTGAAAATAATAATGGAAAGTGAAATATGTTCCTTTAAAATATATTTCTTATTTCAATGAGGACAATTTGAAATAAGTTCCATATAGTCCCATAACCCAGAGGTAATCACTGTTAACATTTTGCCGTTGCTTACAGATGGTGCAGAAATGCATCTTTATCTTCACTTTGCAAACTTGTTATAATATTAACCATGTGGTATAAAAGTTATTATGAACCCAAACTCCAGATATTTTATCTAAAATATGTTCTTGTGTATTTAAAATAATTTTGAGGGATTAAAGCAGGGGTGGGCAAACTTTTTGACTCGAGGGCCACAATGGGTTCTTAAACTGGACCGGAGGGCCGGAACAAAAGCATGGATGGAGTGTTTGTGTGAACTAATATAAATTCAAAGTAAACATCATTACATAAAAGGGTACGGTCTTTTTTTTTTTAGTTTTATTCATTTCAATGGGCCGGATCCGGCCCGCGGGCCGTATTTTGCCCACGGCTGGATTAAAGGCTAAATGGCAATATATGAAGATCTGTGATTGCTCATCATTCTAAAACAAAAAATGTTAGCATTGCAGGCATTCCAGTTTTGAGGAAAATTACACACTCAAATCACCAAAGAAGAAAGAAAAAGAAAGTAATGGATGATCTCTTCTCTACTGTATTTGTTCCCTAAAGCTGCTGTAACAGGGTGCCATAGCAGGGTGGCTTAAGCACAGAATTTATTCTCTCACAGTCTGGAGGCTAGAAATCTGGAATCCAGGTGTGAGCGGGGTTGTCCTCCTCTGAGCCTCTGGGGAGTCCGTCCTTGCCTCTCCCAGCTTCTGGCGGTGGCCAGCAGCCCTTGGTGCTTCTGCCTCTGTCGCCACATGGCAGGCTCCCTGTCAGTCTCTGGGTCTCTTTCCTTTTTCTCCAAGGGCATCAGTCACATGGGATCAAGGGCCCACTCTAATCGACTATGACCTCATTTAACTTGATTACATCTGCAAGGACCATATTTCTAAATAAGGTCACATTCTGAGGGATTGGGGATTGAGACTTAAACATATCTTTTAGGGGGTACAGTTCACCCCACAACTTACCATTTCCTGCCCTTTATCCCTCCCTATTGGAGCCATCCTTGTGCTAGCGAGGACCTGCCTGTCCACTGTGACCAGCCAAGGTGCCTCAGACAAACATGTTCTGTGACACCTCGGGGAGTTGCCCTCTGCAGTGCGTGGACCCTCCCTCCTATCCCCGCTACCCCCACCCCCAGTCTTATATTCCCTTCTTCTTTCCTTTTCCCTCCCCTTATCCCAGTATCTCTGGTAAATACTTTCAAGGGCCTTACTAGGGCTGGTGGCCTCTCTCTGCTTTTCACAAGAACACAGAGTAAGGGTAAAGGTGAGACTATTTGTAGGAAACAGATTTCTCCCTGCTTTAATTTCCAGATTGATATTTGGAAACAGTTATTGGGCAACTGTTATGTACGGGCCCTGGGCCAGCTTCCTCTGATACGCGTGACATCATTTACTGGAAATGTTATACAACTTTTGCTGATGGGGACAGATATTTAGGTTGAGTCACACGGTAGGCAAATTTGAGAATAGTGTTTCAGATCTCTAAACGGAAGCTCTAAGGTAGGAAAACGGGAATGAGTGAGAGTCTGGCTCCATTTCTGATACTTGACTGCCAACAGCATTCAAGCCCCACCCCTCCTTCATCTCCGGAGTCGTCCCATCGCTGGGCAAGCAAGCCAACAAGAAAATGGACTCGCTCCTTTCCTGGGGGCTGGAGGAAAGTTCAGACCAGGCCAGGCTCACCCTGGCGCCATCCCCACACAATAAGACTCAAAGGCACTTGCCCCTCCCCTGGCTCAGGCCAGTTCGGAATGGGGTGGGTACCTGCTCTCCCCTGACATCCGCATCATGTGAGTGATAACATTTTCCACGCCCTCTTGGCACACGCGCGGTATCGTCAGTCTCAGCATCTGAAGCACTTTTGCATGGGGAAGCGGGGGGTTCTGCAGGACCACCACAGATAAAAAATACCCAGGTACACGGACCGCTGCTGCGCTGATCTCAGAGGACTCCTCTGAACAGAGAGTCAGTGTGTGCTTGGCTCATGGAGACTTGAAGCCGTGCATTTATCATTCGGGCCCTTCCTCCCCTGGCAGTGAACTTGGTGGGGCTGGTGATGGGGAAATTGGCAGCATTTTTTCCCCCCGCTGCTGTTGCACTGCTCTGGGCTCATTATTCATCAGGAGAGGTCTTCAGTCTTGCCCTCAATATCCATCTGCTTATTCAGTGCTATTCGTTATTATCCCAAGACCCTAAATCCATAGACGCTGGAAGTTAAAGTCCCACGAGCTGGTTGGTTATGCACAACACCGTACGTGTTCCCCAGTGAGTGCTCCAAGTGAGTGCTTATTTGTTCCATAGAGAAATTAGTGGCCACGTGCACCACACAGGTGTTCATACAAAATGCAGGATTAATTGTAAAATTTCACAGAGGTCCGCACATGCATTATGCAAAGTGCAAAAACTGGTTGTAGTACCAACGTTTGAATTAACATGCCTGCGTGCAGAAATGTCCAGGGAACTTGTGGTTCAGTTCAAGTGACACCAGAATTGAGCCTTTTAAAATCAGACCATTCCCAGCATAATAATTATACAATTTATTCAGACTCAGATCGAGCACCGTTGAATTTTGTGTCACATAACCCAATTGGTGTATAATGAAAGCATCTTCCAGTAATTCAAGTCCTTGGAATCAGCCCAACTGTCAAATACTTGGGGAAGGTGGAAGGATAGTTGAATATACATCCGAATGTACTTAGCGTATATGTTTGGATATATATTCAATCTAGTATGTATATGTGGGGACTGTCCTGATAGTCCGGATACATGGCTGTCTTTAGATAGTGCTTTGGATCACATTTTGGGTCCCCTCTGACCATCCAGGGTACACAGGAGCCCCTTTTCTCCCCAAGTCTAAGTGAGCTCAGGAAGGCAGACTCATTTTCAGGAGTCTGAGCGTAACATCATTGCCAAGGGGCTCACAAAGCAAACCGTGGGCCCACAGCAGATTTCAAAGAGTCACTGGCGAGGCCTGAGTGGGTCTGACGGGGTAGCCCCGGCACAGTGCTGGTCACACTGAAGTCGGCAGCGCCTGGGGCGCTGGAGGCCAGCCTCGCCGTGGCGGCGGCAGACCTTCGTGTCCAATACGGCCCTCGCATGGTGGGATGCAGGTAGCGCAGTGTTTCCCGTCGTGAGGGTGGCCACACTGTGTCCGAGAGGTGGCTGCTTCAGGTTCCCTGTTGTCTCGGAAGTGACCACATGGAAGTCAGAGTCACCAACGACCTTGGCCCGTCATAGGTGGTGTCACCCAGCTTGTCTAGCTTGTGGGGAACGGGAAAGCAGGACGTTGGAATGCCGGGCGTGAGGATCCAGGTTGGTGTTACGGAAATCACGCTACTGATAACCAGCAGTACTGAGGGATGATCTCATAACGGTTTTGTGAGTAGAGACTGATGATCCTCGTTTTAAAGAACAGAAGCAAGAGGTTCCTAGACGCTAGTGAACATAGCTGACAAGCCAGCTGTGGAAGGCAGGACTCCTGAGTCCAAGGGCAGGGTTCTGTTCTAGGCCTCAGAGTTCTGGCTCCTGGAGCTGACCCGGCCATGAAGGCAGGTTCTGTCATTCCTCTCTGCTTTGTGGTTACTGGTGCTAGAGAGAGTGCTGAAGGAGAGGGGATTTCTAAAAAAATGCTTTTAAAGACACTGGGTGATAGGGGAGGCTAGGGGACTGTCTAGGGCGGGGGGATAAAATGGATACATATGTAATACCCTTTGTAATACTTTAAGCAATAAAATAAATAAATAAATAAATAAATAAATAAAAATAAAAAAAAATGCTTTTAAAGTTTTCATTAAAAGTGTTGTACTATAGGTACGTTTTTGAGTTTAGCAAAGGAGGAGATAGTCTGATTATCATTTCTTTTTATTAAGAAGGGCAAATGTAGTACAAAGGCCTTTTTAAAAATATTTTTAAATAGAGAGGAAGGGAGGGGGAGAGAGAGAGAAAAATGTCAATGATGAGAGAGAATCATCCACCAGCTGCCTCCTGCACGCCCACCACTGGGGATTGAGCCCACAACCTGGGCATGTGCCCTGACCAGGAATTGAACCGTGACCTCCAGGTTCATAGGTCGACGCTCAATCACTGAGCAACACAGGCCAGGTGACAAGGGCCTTTTATTTGCAGCTTTGGAATTTAGCCAATGGTAAACGCACTGAAGGGCATTCAGCTACAACCCAAACTCTTCGTGAGGACGTTTGGGAGCTCTTGGATGGAAGACGTTTTATCTCTTTCTAGATCAGCTGTGTATTCCTGTGTAGCTACTAATTTAAACAAGAGGTGCTCTTGAGACCTCCTCTCCTGAGCTGAAGGGGAGGAAAGGAATGAGCTAAGGTGTGAGCACGGAGCAGCCCTCTCCTTTATTAACTTATTTGCTTCATGACACACTCCTTCCCTAATTGACCAGGAGCCCCAAATTTGTCTTTTAAAAAACATATTCTCACTCTATAAATTCAGAAAGAGAAAGAGGAGACAGTGCACTCATGCAGTGTGACTAATTGACTGCCATGTTGGGAAGTCAATTAGGCACGTTAATGAACTCTGATCCCCCGGATCACTGTCTCCTGAGAGCTATGCAGTCTCATGCCCGGGGAAGAGAGAAGAACCAGCTCAGATGTGTTGTATCTTTTTACATCTAATTTCTGTCTCCCTAACCGCACGCCAGCCTTCTCATCTCTTTGGTAGCCCCAGCACTTAGCCCACTGCCCTGTATATAGTAGGAGCTCAATAAGTGTTGAATGAGGAGAGTCACAAGGATGATTAGTGTGTCCTCCGCTCAGATCCCTCCCAGCCCTTACAGCAAGAATGGAGCCAAATCTTCCCAAATAGAGCACACAGCAGCCCAGCAGGCAAGGGAGGCGAAAGGTGCCAACAGCCTAGTCAGTAACCCCACCCAAGGGTGTTGGCAGAAGTGGCAGCAGTAGGCAGGGGGAGATGGGACTGTCACAATTCCTTCTTTCGCCATCACATCAGGCTCTGTTGCTGGAGCACAGGTTAGGAAGAGCTAGACAGGAGAAGTCCAGGTCCACATTATGGAGTGACCTTGTAGACATGGGCCAGCTTCACACCCGAGCGGACCACTCCGAGGAAGTATCGGGGAACTCTGCAAGGAGTCCAGCCGAGATCCCTTCCCTGGGGCCAACAGGTCACCCCATGTAAAAACCTCAGGAAGGGAGTAGATGGGGATTCGTTCCCAAAGGACCCAGCCTCCCGGCCAATCCTGCTGGCAGAACAGGAAGCCCAGAGAGGCGGGGGAGGTGCTGATACCTCACTAGTGACTGCAGGAACATTAATGAACCCCAGAGAGACCCAGGCTGCCATGATTTCTCCTCCTCGCTCCAGGTCAGCACCTGCTCCGTCCCCTCTGCCCTGTGGAAATTGGTTGGAGGTGTTCGATTCTGTCAGATTGGCAGTTGAGGAAGACAGCTGCCCTGCGGGATTGTGGAATGCTGGCCCCCTGCAAAGTCCTGCCCAGGCCCATCCAGGCTGCCCAAGGGAGCAGGGCTGCCAGAAGGGACCCTTGGCGGCAGGGACAAATCCCAGCCTGGGCTCAGAGCATCTGGCCTGTGGTCCCAGGCAGACACCTCCCCTCCCCGGGGCTATCTGCCAGAGGCGGGAGCCAGAGAGGAATAGTGTCCCTTCAGAATGGGATATTTAAGGCATAAAAATGGCTTTCTCTGTAGCCCGAGTCCAAATATGTGTCTGAGTCACTTTATACGTCAGATAAGTATCCTCACGAGGGCTTGACAGAATCTTGCCGTATCCTGTGACGTTTCCACAGCCTGCAGGAGCATGGCCTTCTGTCCCCTGCAGCCAGGCCCCCCCTCTTCCTGCTCAGACGCAGCGGTGTCTGTCTTACGTCAGTCTTCGTTCTTTCCTTTGCTGGGTGTGGGGAGGGAAGGAGATCTGAGGACTTGAATTGTATGGACTGTAATCTCTGAGTTGGAGGGGCCTTGCGGGGGGGGGGGGGGTCCTCTGGTTCCACCTCCCATGGGAGGCAGCCACCCACAATGGCTCTTCCAGAACTCTGCCTGAACGCTGATGGACGGGCACCCAGGATGCCTCTGCCTTGTGGGGATGCTGTTGGGGGTACAGGCTCCTTGCAGTAGTAGCCAAAGTCCATCTCCCCTAACCTTCTTCTGTTGGCCCAGGTCTGTCTTCGTGGCCTTTTCCAGGCTAAACGTCAACTTATCAGTAGCCCTTGAAGTGGCCTCCGTGTGACAGTGTCCCTTGTAAAACACAGTACTGTATCTGGAACTGGCCCACCTCGCTCGAGTCTGTGCTCCCCTGTGCACGCTCTCTTCCTCTCAGGCTGAGCACACAGCCCCTCCACTAGGCCCCTCTTTGCCATGTGGCCTGAGGTGACCATAGCAGTGGTCGTGGCTACTGTCCAGGGCCAGGTGGCTGTGCTCACCTTTGCCTTAGCAGGAGATGAGCAGCCGTGCCATGGGGCAGCTTTGTGCCTCTCTGCTCACCCTCAGCAGAAAGAGGGGGTTGGGGGGGGGGAGAGGGAGATAGAGAGAGAGAACGAGCAAGAGAGAGCAAGCTTGCACCTGCCTTTGTTAGCTTCGATTATATTGTCTCTGGCTTGGAAAGGATCAGGCACTCTTTCAAACGAACCCATCCATTTCCCAACCCTCTAACCCATCCATTTCCTAGATTTCCCAGGGTTCTGTGTCCTTATCCAATATGATCCTTTCCCAGCCTAGACTCCACCCCTGTGGCCACCATCCTGGCTTCTACTGCGCATGGCCCAGCAGAGGAATTTCCCCTTTATCTTTTCCCCACAGTTTGGGCGAGTGGACCAGTTGTACCTTGGGGAGACTGGAAAGCCAGTCCTCCCTCCCTACACAGGAAAGGGAGGGGTGTAATCCCCTCGGCGGGACACTGCTGTGATCCTCTGGGGTGTCTGACACTGTAACTTCCAGACTTGATCAGGCTTGCTGTCTGATTCAGCTCCCGAGTTGATCATGCTTCCTACGGTGATTCCCTTGGCCTCCTTCCTTTATTAACACTAACTAGCTACCTACACTAACACCAGTGCCTGGGAAGCGAGATGCCTTTTCCAGATACCATTTGTAAGTGTTGGAACCACTTTTTTCTGAACTAATCTCAGAGCTCTTTTGTGTGTGGCTGTCAATTTCCATTTTGGGAAGGCAACAGGCAGCTCAGGTGGCTAGAGTCAGTACTAATGAGACCACCCTATGGGCTCAGTGCCTTAGACAGACCCTGCACCCCAGGCACAGCCTGCCTGCCTTTGACTGGGCGGCAGGAGCAGGGGGAGCCCCCGGACTAGGAGCAGAGAAGACGGTGCACACTCCACGGTACCTCCAGCCTTCCAACCCATCAGCATGGCGATGAGCAGGCTGGACTGCAGACGCAGCAAGTGGGAGCAGCTGGGTGAGAACAAAGCCGTCTCTGACAGGCAGGAACAGTGCCTTCTCTTCCCGCGGGGTGGCTGGTGCTCACAGCCCACTGTCCCTTCTGAGAGCCCCAGGAAGAACTTTCGCTACTGCTGCTGCTGCCGGGAGCTCGGGTCTGTCATCCTGTTCTATGCTGAGAAATGAAGTGAAGTAATTTGGAGTCTAACAGCTGCTCGAGGAAGAGGACATGTCAGCCGCCTCTGCTGACATCACCTTTCCAGGTGCTCCCAGGCCTTAGGCATCGCTCTCTTTCTCTCCCTTTCCTGCTCTCTCTGGTATATTCATTTGGAAGTGGGAGGGAGGGGTGGCTGGTGTGGATGGCCAGTACCTGCCAGGAGCCTCTTCCAGGCACACCCACAAGTGTGGACCAGCCTAAACCAGTGGTCGGCAATCTCATTAGTCAACAGAGCCAAATATCCACAGTACTTCTTCAAAATAGACTCGCCCAGGCCGAAAACCGACTTCTGTGCATGGGCCACGAAGTTTCAATCGCACTGTATGCGTGCCCGCATGTGGTATTTTGTGGAAGAGCCACACTCAAGGGGCCAAAGAGCCGCATGTGGCTCGCGAGCTGCAGTTTGCCGACCACGGGCCTAGACTATGGGCGCTTCTGTCCGTTAGCTTCATGTCCCACGGGCTGGGGGAAACGGAGGCCAAATAGACATCCGTGTGGTTTCTTGTTCAGGGATTTTGCAACAGCTGTTATTTGTGATTACCTGTAGTAGGGACTTGGGAGTCTTGTATTCAAATGAGTACTCACGCATCAGTAACCTGTACCCGTGTGCCTTCATCTCATCCTCATTCATTCATGGGCCATTTTACCTTGTGTGCTCTGCTCCCATGACCTGGGTGGAAAGGAGCAGCTTCATAGTCTCTCAGACCTGGTTCCACCTGCCGTCCGAAAGCGGACTCTCCTCCACTGAGAGTCCGGCCGCCTGTCCCGCCTCGGCGTCCTCCCGGCCCAGGGCTGCTCGGTGTCTCAGAGCCTGTTCCCGAGTTGGTGCTGCAGCTGCCAGTGTCCGGCCGCCTCCTGAGAGGGGTGGCAGATGTCTTCCCAGCCGTCTTCCCAAAGGGTCGACTTCTCTCTATCCGCAGGCAGCGACTTTCTCTCCTCCAGGGTCTTCTCTCTTGCAGATCACCATGGCCAGGTCTGTCAGCCCCTCCTCCGTGACATGGTTCCCAGACCTGTGCCATCCCAGGTCGGGTAGTGGGATTTGAAAAGCAAACAAAACCCATTAAAGGTCAGCTGTTTCTATCACATTGATGTTTCAGTTATTAGTGACAGCCCGTCAGCCCAGCCTCGCCAGCGGTTTGAGGATCTTGTCTCTGTCTGTGTTCTCCCTGGGCCTTCCGTCACCTGCAGGCTTGGGTAACGGAGCTGGGACTGAACCTCAAGGTGCAGGTGATGCCTCGGGCCCCAGAGTGTGCTCATAGCCCTCAGGGCATGCAGGCTGCTCATGTGACAAGCATCCAGGCTGCCTGTCTAAATGTTAAGCACACAGTAGGTGCTTCATAAATACCAGTGAGGGTGAGGGGTTGTCCGGGCTGTGTGTCAGAGACCCTGGTTCGCACCGGGCACATCCCTTTGCTTTGGGGAAGTGGCTTTTGTGAGCTTGTGGGCTGGGCAGCATCCGCTGTGTTATATTGTGTGGTCGTGGACTAACGGTGAACAGAAGTCCTAGTTAGGTGGTGTATTAGGACTCGGGTCAGGGAAGAGAAACAGCCGTGAAAACAGGTTCTGACTGTGCAGCCTCTGTCCACAGAGGCCAGGGTCGGGGCTGTGGCACCCACTGCAGGGACAGCTTTCTGGGAAGCGGGTCCCCCACCATTTGCCACAAGCGAGAGAAAAATCTGTGTTTTCTCAGCATCGCCTTCTACTTGCGCCGTCAGGGTAAATTTTAAAAAGTGTCAACAATAAAAAATTTAAATTAAAAAAACAACAGCACCAGCTCTGGCCTGTCCTCGGCGCTTCCCCAATTTCACGTGAAGTGATTTTACTTTATGGCAGCGAGGGCTTCAGCGAGCATCTGCCTGCAGGCCTGCACAGGCGGGCGCTGGGGAAGGATGAAAAATGCAGCCCGGGTTGTGAAATTGACTTCATCAGGCTGTGAAATTGACTGTGAACAACATGATTCATTAAAGACACTGCTTGTGCCAGTGACAATGTGCTCGCTGCACCTAGCAAGCGATTTGCCGGGATGGCCAGAGGCTCCCTGAGGGCGCGGGGCCACCCCGTCCTCTGTGTCACCTTGCTGGATGCCCTGTGGAGGCTCAGCCCCGGGCAGACCAGATGACCCGGGCTCTCACAGCCTTAATAAAAGGTGGCCCGGGCACAGGGAGCATGCCCTTCAATGCTGAGTCTACATTAGGCACTAAGACAAAGGTAGAAACATGCTCATCAGTGCTTCCTTCGGCCTCCTTTGCAAAGATGGAGAAACCGAGGCCTCTGGAGGTGGGGTGACCAAGTGAGTTAATGATGGATGATGCTAATAAGCACCTGCTGCTTCCCCCTCCCTGCTGCCTTTGGCACCACGAGTAAAGGGAGGAAACCGGATTTGGAGGCAGAGGATTGACGGGAAAGGGACAGGCCAGGAGGCAGGGGCCTGGTGCGAGCCTTTCCCGCACGTGGCCCGAGTGCACACACAGCCCTGAGGTGTAAGTCAGCTGTTAGACCTGGGAAAAGTTACTGTACTTCTCTGAGCCTTAGTTTCCTTTTCTACAAACGGGGGCTAATAATAGCTCCCCGATAAGGTGGTAGAGAATGGAGAAGGCGCCCAGCAGTGTCCCTGGCCACTTTTAAAGCTCAGCAGTTGTCTGCCTCTTCTCCGTGAGAGCCCCCCAGGTCATGAACAGCATTAGTGGGGAGCTCTTTCTGCTGAGCCCACTAGGACAGTGGCTCCCAGAGGGCGGTCCTTGGACCAGCGGGGTCCACATCACCTGGGGAGGCGTTAGAGATGCAAATCTTAGGGCCACCCCTTAGGCCCTTCCCACAGGGGGTTGGGATGGGGGCCCAGCCTTCTGTTTTAACACGCCCTCCAATAGTTCTGATGCGGCCTCATGTTGGAGAACCAGTGCCTTAGGATTTCATGCTTCAGTGTAGAACCATCCAATCCTTCTTTCCCGTGAGAGGATGTAAAAGAAATAGATGAGCTTTTTGGAAAAGAAAGAAAATGCTGAGGCCTCAAAACCTAAGTTTGAGGCCCAGATGTGTAAAGTATATGAGGGTAGTCCCTGGACCATGTTTCTTAGCACATTGGTCTGTGCGCCGAGGGATCTGGGGTTCAATTCCCCGTCAAGGAATTGTACCTGGGGTGCAGGTTTGATCCCCAGCCCCTGTCTGGGCATGAGCAGGAGGCAACCAATCCACGTGTCTCTCTCACATTGACGTCTCTCTCTTCAACTCTAAGAAAAGAAAATGAATGGGAAAAATGTCGTTGGGTAAGGATTAATAACAAAATGAATTGTATCTTCCTGCATCTTTTATTTGAATATCTTGGGGCATATATGTCCTAGGACATTGTAGCATACCGTAAACCTGTGATTTGCTAGTGTTCTGTTATCTTTAAAAAAATTTTTTTACAACTCTTATGAGAAATTCATTTAAGGTATTTCCCAGATGTGTATACCCTTGAAAACATTCCCATAATCAAGATACAAACCATTTTCATCATCCCCAAGGATTCCTAGTGCCCCTTTGTCATTTACTAGTAGCCCTCCCCCTGCTCCAGCCCCAGGCAGCCACTCATGTGCTTTTTGTTACTATAAATCAATTTGAATTTTACATAAATGGAGTAATACAGTCTGTATTATTTTGTCAATGACTTCTTTCACCCAGCATAATTTTTTTTGCAGTAAATTATATATAACATAAAACTTACCATCTTAACCATTTTTAAGTGTACAGTAGTGGTATTAAATATATTTCTATTGTTGTGCAACCGTCACCACCATCCATCTCTGGAACATTTTTCATCTTGCAATACCGAAACTCTGTACCCGTTAAACAATAACTCCCCTTCCTCCCCAGCGCCTGGCAACCACCATTCTACCTTCTGTGCTTATGAACTTGATAGACAGGCACCCGGTGTAAGTGGAAATCACACAGTATTTGTTCCTTTGTGACTGGCTTATTTCATTTGGCCTAATGTCTCCAAGGTTCACCATATTGTAGCAAATGTCAGAATTTCCTTTTTAAGGCTGGAAATATTCCATTATATCCCATTTTGTTGATTCATTCATCTGTCCATGGACACTTGGGTTACTTCCATCTTTGGCTCCTGTAAGTAACGCTGCTGTGGAAAAAGGGTGTACAAATATCTCTTCTAGTCATTCCTTTCCATTCTTTTGGGTATATATGTAGTAAAGCTATGCTTGATTTTTCGAGAAACCTCCATGTTGTTTTCCATGGTGGCTGTACCATTTTACAACGTTACATTTTAGACAAAGTTTTTTGTTAGACCCGCTTCTTGTTCTGATTATCCCTTCACTTCTCAGAAAACCTTTACCCCTCATGGCCCTGCATGATGATCATCTTTTCCTTCACTGTCCGCAGCCCCTGCCTTTCCAGTCCCTTCAGACGGAAGGAATTGCTCAGGGAGTTGCTTAGCCATCGTAACCCTGAGTAAAATGACACTGCTCACTTTCTATTAGCTGTAGGCATTTCCCTCTGTGTTCTACACATTTTTCATTAGCTGTAGTTATTATATACCTCACCAATGTCTTATTAACAGCTAGAGGCCTGGTGCACAAAATCTGTACACTTGTGTGTGTGTGTGTGTGTGTGTGTGTGTGTGTGTGTGTGTGTGTGTGTGTGTGTGGCCGGGGGGTCCCTCAGCCTGGCCTGTGCCCTCTTGCAGTGCGGGAGCAGGCCTAAGCCATTAGTCGGACATCCTTACTGTTGCTGTGGAGGCAGGAGAGGCTCCCGCCACCACTGCTGCGCTCACCAGCTGTGAAACAGGCTCAGGGCTTCTGGCTGAGCGGTATTCCCCCTTTGGGAGCCCATTGACACCAGGGAACAGCTCCTGCATTGAGCCTCTGCCCCCTGGTGGTCAGTGCGCTAGTCAGTCGATTTGCATATTTGCCTTTTATTATATAGGACTAGAGGCCCGGTGCACAAAAATTTGTGCACTCGGGGGAAGGGGGGGTCCCTCAGCCCAGCCTGTGCCCTCTTGCAGTCTGGAATCCCTCGGGAGATAATGACCTGCTGGCTTAGGCCTGCTCCCGGGTGGCAGAGGGCAGGCCCAATCCCTAGGTTCAGCCCCTGGTCGGGCTCAGAGCAGGGCTGATTGGGGAGTTGGGGCGCCACCCCCTGTCATGCACAGAGCAGGGCGGATTGGGAGGTTGCGATGCCACCCTCAGTCATGCTCAGGGTAGGGCCGATTGGGGGGTTGGGGCACCGCCCCCTGTCACACTCAAGGCAGGTTCGATGGGGAGGTTGTGGCGCCACCCCCTGTCACACACAGAGCAGGGCCCATCAGGCGGGTTGGGGCTCCATACCCTGTCATGCACAGAGCAGGGTCAATCAGGGGGTTGGGAGCTCCCCCCTGTCATGCACAGAGCTGGGCCGATCAGGGGGTTGAGGAGCTCCCCCCTGTCACTCACAGAGTAGGGCCGATAGGGGAGTTGGGGCACCGCCCCCTGTCACACTCAGGGCAGGATGGATCAGGGGGTTGGGGCGCCGCCCTCTATCACCCACAGAGCAGGGCCGATCAGGGGGTTGGGGTGCCGCCACTGTCACACTCAGGGCAGGGCCAATGGGGAGGTTATGGCTCTACCCCATCACACACAGAGCAGGGCCTGTGGGGGGGGGGTGGGGAGTTGGAGCGCCGCCCTCTAACACCCACAGAGCAGGGCCGATCAGGTGGTTGGGGCGCCGCCACTCTCATACTCAGGGCAGGGCCAATGGGGAGGTTATGGCTCTACCCCGTCACACACAGAGCAGGGCCCATGGGGGGCGGGGGGGTGGGCCCCCCCCCCCCCCCCCCCCGTCACACACAGAGCTGCAGGGCGATCAGGGGGTTTGGGCACTGCCCCCTGTCATGCTGATCCCGGTGCCAGGAGGCCTCGAGACTCCGCTGATCCCGGTGCTGGGAGGCATATTACCCTTTTACTATATAGAATAGAGGCCTAGTGCATGGGTGGGGCTGGCTGGTTTGCCCTGAAGGGTGTCCTGGATCAGGGTGGGGGTCCCCCCTGGGGTGCCTGGCCAGTCTGGCTGAGGGGATGATGGCTGTTTGCAGCTGGTCACACACCCTTCAGGGTGGGGGTCCCCACTGGGGTGCCTGGCCAGCCTGGGTGAGGGGCTGAGGGCTGTTTTCAGGCTGGGACTGAAGCTCCCAACCGCTCCTTTTTTTCTTTTTTTTTCTTTTTAATTCTGGGCCAGCTTTAGCTCTGAGGCCTCGGCTGCTGAAAACAGGTTTCTGGCCTTTGTTTACCATCTGTATTTGATACAATGTAGCGGTCCGGCTGGCTGAAGCTCTGCTGAGTAAAGCAGGTTTCTGGGGGTTTTTTAGCTTCCTTATTCGCAACATAGTTGCTTAGAGTTGCAGCTGAAAGGCCGGCAAGTCAGGCAGGGAAGTTGGAGTTCTCCGTCACTGAAGCAAGCAAGCCTCCCTGTTCGCATCAGCTGCCTGGCTGCCGGCCGCCATCTTGGCTGCCAGTTAATTTGCATATCTCGGCCCTACTCTGTGAGTGACAGGGGGATTAGCCAATGGGAAGGGTAGCGGTCGTACGCCAATTACCACGTTTCTCTTTTATTAGTGTAGATTATATAGGATATCATGATACACTACCTATATCCTGTTACTCCATCTATTATACCATCTGCGTAGCAGGAAGAGAGCCTGCCTCCTCCCTACTACTCCCCTGCCCCCTCTCTGCCTGCCCCTCCCTGTGTGGTAGCCACATCACAAGATCCCTGTTCCTTGGAAGGCCTGTGATGTTCACACTTCAGGTGGTCTCTCTAGTACAGGGGTGGACAAACTTTTTGACTCGAGGGCCACAATGGGTTCTTAAACTGGACCGGAGGGCCGGAACAAAAGCATGGATGGAGTGTTTGTGTGAACTAATATAAATTCAAAGTAAACATCATTACATAAAAGGGTACGGTCTTTTTTTTTAATAGTTTTATTCATTTCAAACGGGCCGGATCCGGCCCGCGGGCCGTAGTTTGCCCATGGCTGCTCTAGTAGCTCATCCCTGGCCCGTTCCATCTAACAAATTCTTACCCTACATGGTGCAGTTTAACTGTGCTCTGTACACGCCATTATCTAGCACATATTACATGGCTCATAAATCCAAGTGGTGTGTGTCTTTTCTAAGCTAGAGTGGGAGCACCTCTGACGGAGGACTAGATCTTTCTATTTTGCATCTGGTATCCTCCGTAGCACCTCTGGCTCTCCAAAGCCCCCATAAGTGTTTTAATATGTAAAACATGCAGAAGACATGAAGATCATTCAGCAACAAATACTCAGCAGACAGAGCTGTTAATTAAAAGAAGGAGAAAGAAAAGAGCCATCAGATATTCTAAGACAAGTACTTGTAGAATGAACCATTAAAAGGTGTGAGTTTTGAAAGCAGATGTTTAATTTAGACTCTCCTGTGTGCTTACCAATGACACTTAATTCAAAATAATGGTCAATTTGTATTTTGAGATTTATTATGGGTCTCATGGACTGTTGTCCTTTTAAAACATTTTTAAAAATTTCTATTGATCTCAGAGAGAAAGGGAGAAGGAGATAGAAACACCCCCTCCTGGTGATTGAGCCTGCAACCTGGAAATGTGCACTGACAGGGAATTGAACCTCGACCTCCTGGTTCATATGTTGATGCTCAGCCACTGAGCCACTGAGCAACACCAGCAGGGCGTGTTGTTCTTGTTTTATTATTAACTGCTTTAGTTTTCTAAATATGTATTCTTTAAAAGCGTGTCCTATTTCTAAACACGATTTGCATTTGTGCTAGCACCCCCCTCATTTCATGCTGACCCCAGTGGGAATGTAAGGTTCAACTTGCTGGCATTCCAGTTAGAGCAGACTTTGCAGGAGGCGTGTGTCTTAATGGGTAAACCGAGGCCTATGCTGTTTCTTGGGTTGGAGGATAATTTGCATCTGCGGAGGTCCCACCCCAGGCATTTCTAACTGCTCTTTCATCTCTCTCCTCCCCCTGCAGGCTGGCCGTGGGTGACCCTCTCTGTCCTGGGATTCCTGTACTGCTACTCCCACGTGGGCATTGCCTGGGCCCAGACATACTCCATGAACTAATGCCGCCGGGCCCAGGCCAGCCCTTGCTGTCGGCTTCCAACGCAAATGGTGCTTCTCCCTGACCTCACGCCCCAAGATAACCTCCAGGGGACCAGAGCTTGATCTGCTCTTTGGTTGAAGTTACTTCCAAGACCAGAAGCTTGAGACTCGACAACCAGAGAGGCTTCTAACTTTGGGAACCTAGAGGTCGTCTCCCCCACCATCATCTTCCCGTTGGGTGAGCTGGGTCCAGAGCAGTAGAGTGTCTCGCCCAGCTGCACACCGTGACACTGTGGGCCCAGACCCAAGGCCCGTTGGTTCTTTCTCTTTTATCACAAATTAAACGCAGTGGACATTTCTTGATTGAGACACAGCAATCCTGACTAGTGACAGGCCCATCCTCCACTGGCCAGCATTTCCGAAACGTCTTGGTGACATTTACGAGAACCTGCCCCATGTCCTTAGTGTGATCTCCGGAACCAGCGCTGGGGTTTGAGCTACACCTTTCCCCTCCTCTGCAGGGAGGCGACAGTCGCAGCTGTGTTTCTAATCCCCAGAAAAGTAGACAGAATATGCTTTGTCACGTTTCAAGGAGTCGGTACCCAAGGAGACCTGCTATTTGAACTTCCTCGGGGCGATCTCCACTTGGCGGCTTGTTCCCCAGATTTGCAGAGAAGTGCAAACAGGCAGTGCCTCTACCCGACAGTGAATCGTTCCACATGGAGAAGCAGCATTTCAGAGCCAGGGAATAGCGTATCCGCAGGCCGGTGCTACCAGGCAAGTTACAGAGGGTAAGGATGGCTTCCCTTGTCTCTCCTCTCCCCACGCCAGTCCCAGCGTCATCTCCCCACTTAGCGGTTTACGTTCGTGGTTTACTCTGTTTTGTTGCAAATAAAATGGAGCTTTTTCTATCACACAGACAAGTCACTTTTTTTGTAGAATTGTTTAAGAACAGGGGTGGGGGACGTCCGGCCCACAGTCCATACAAGGCCCTCACCATCATTGGGTCTGGCCCTGCCAAGGCATTAGGGGTGAGTTAATTACATGTTTGACCAAATATAGCAGGCTAATTTTTAAATTGATAATTTTGTATGGCCCTTGGTGGAAGAAAGGTTCCCCACCCCTGGTTTAGAATATTTTTTGAGGAAGATGTTTACAATCTAAACATACTTATATAACTCTTAATTCTTCACTTCTCTGGCAAGATGCTGACAGGCTACTCATGGCCCCTCGTGGTAGATCATTCAGAATGCTTCTGTTTGGCTTTGGATGTTTATGAGAGGGCGGGGGCGAGGGGTGTTAGGGGGGTTGTGAACAAGCTTTTAAAATTTGGATCCATAGTGTACCCAATTATGGGAGAACGTCAGACATCTCGGGCACATGAATTAAATCCTCACGAGGTTCACTTGGTCCTGGTCTGTGTCACACTGTCCCTGTGTACTGGCTGTGCTTATCAACTCACTGAGCTGTAAACTCCTAGCGTGATGGACCGGTCATCTCGCGGCGTCCTTTCTTCCTAGCCACTCCGTTTGGAAGAGGGAGGGAGGGGCCAGATGTGGATGAGCTGAGGTGGGCAGCAGCAGAGGGCGAAGGCTAGGGGGCCAGGCAGTCAGGGCAGCAGCGGCCTCAGCAGCTGGCTTGGTACAGGAGGGGGATAGGCAGGCGATCCCAAGGTGCTGGGGACTTTTAAGGAGGGCCTGAGGCTGGGGAGTGAGCACTCGAATGAATACAGTAAAACTTCATGGACTGACGCTGATTCGGGATTTGTGTGGTCAGTCAGAGGGAGTTGGGCTGAAGTTTACATGAAAGAAAAGGGATTTTTCCCAAGGGGGGAACGGGGAGTGTGATGATGATTATAAGGAAGTGTATGTACATGCGTAAGTCATAGGAAAGATTTTGAACTCTTCAGAGAGACTCTATATAAAAAAAGTAGGCTTGTTCATTCTTTATGTTGGAATATATTTGAAAGTAATAATCCCGAATTTGTTTTAAGCTCTTACATGATTTAGAGTGGTTCTCAGGAGTTACTAAGTGATTACCGTGTTGAGCTGTATATTTGAGGACCGATTAGCCGATACGTCAGTTATGCCGGACTAGTGTTTTCTGGCTTAAGCTGCTTGCTATGCCCCAGCTACCATCTGAAAATGATAACATACCTCTCTTGGTGCAAGTGAACTAAAATCTTGGCGTTTCTTTAAATGAAAGCCTTGAGGTGCCTGGTCAGGCAGTAGTTTCAGCTGAGGAATATCTGGCCAGTCACGTTTCGTAGTCGTCAGCCCTGGCAACGTCAGGCGTAGGCTGGGAAACGGCTAGACAAGGCTCCAAGGCCACTCCCAGCCCCAGGACCCTTTGACCCCAACCTCGCAAAAGCCGAAGCGCTCCAAGCACGTTTGCCAAGGCCATCCCCAAGGAGGCAAGCAAGACATCTGAAGGACAGCCAGATCTTAAATCATTTTGACTAATTCTTGGGGCCACATAAGAGACTTAAAAGTATCGTATTATTTCTTCAGATTAATTTGTTTGAAGTGACAGCAGAAAAACCTTTTTTCTATTCAAGACTGCAGACCTAGAAAAAAAAATCAATCATAATAATTTTATAACGATCTATATGTTGGGAGAATAGTAATTTAGTGGGAGGGGGTTCCCCTTAAAGAAATGGATACTGCTCACTTGCTTATTTAAAATAATGACTATAAGAAATTAACCATAATGTAATGAGCTTGTTTTCTGGCGAACAGATCCATTTAGTAGGGCCACTATTACAAGCAGCTTATCCTAACGGGGCGGCCTCTCTCAGCATGTCAAGGAAGCTCGCTGAGGCCTTTCTTTCTTTTTTTAAAATACGTTTTTATTGATTTTTAGAGAGAGAGGGATAGAGAGATGGAAACATCGATGAGAGAGAAACATAATTGATTGGCTGACTCCTGCACTCCCTTACTGGGGATGAGCTGCAACCTGGGCATGTGCCCTGACCAGGAATCAAACCAGTGACCTCTTGGTTCATGGGTCGATGCTAAGCCACTTGAGCCACACTGTCCAGGCTCTGAGGCCTTTCTTTTGACTAATTATAAAAATCATATTCACGGAGATTTTTTTTTCTCCATTGAGGACATCTAAAGAATGTAATATTTACTGCTTTATTAGGGGAGATCTTTGGCAAGAATACCAATCATTTGAAATTTTAAGCAATATACCCTTACATTATTTTTATTATGCTTTTTTTTTTTTGCAATTTAATTAAATAACAGGGTGTGGGGAAGAATGTCATTAAAGATACTGGATTCATTCTGTGGCCTTGTGAGATCAGGCAGAGGCCTGAATACGGCTTGCAGATCACAGAGGGCTCACCCCTGAAGCTGTACTGTCTGTAAAAAGAAAAGTGCCCCTGTTGAAACGTGATCCATTGGTATTAAGAAAGAACTCAGGTATTGTGGAGAACCTTGCCCTGAGCAGGAAGCCATGCCTATTAAAACCAGAGCAGGACAGAAACAGTGCTGGTGGAGGACTAATTTAGGGCCAAGCAGTCCTCGACCCTCGTAGCTTCTGAGAACATCAGTGAGTTAAAGAACAGGTCAAACTCATTCTGTCAACCTGTCCACACCGAATCATTCTGAAAAGATTTAGGTGTGGTGTCTTTTTACACTATATTTTAAAAGGCAGGACAGCATTCATATATCTTATACTACAAATTTCAATCCAAATTGTTCAAAAATAATGTTAAGTCAGTGTGTTGTGCCATAATTTTCCAGTGACGCCGGCTTTGAAGACGTCTCTGTAACAGAACAGACACAGCTCTACTTCAGGTCATATTGCAAAGCCCCTTCACAACTGTTCACTTTGACACACAATCTTGGTGCCTCTAGAATTGTTGTGTTTTTTTTTAAATCCTCACCCAAGGATATTTTTTCCCCCTTGATTTTTTAGAGAGAGTGGAAGGGAGAGGGAGAGACAAAGAGAAACATCCATGTGAGAGAGACATCGATTGGTTGCCTCCCACACACACTGGGGATGAAGCCTTCAGTCCAAGGGGCGATGCTCTAACCACCGAGCAACCCGGCTAGGACTCTAGAATTTTAAGCTCTCTAAAACCCACAATTGTAGGTGCCTCCAAATTAGAGCTCCCCAAGCTCTCAAAAAGGAGTAGGAAGTACAGCTCTTGTTCTGTCATTTTAGGTACGAACACCCAATTGAAATTATATAAGGAAAGGCAAGAGTAAGTGTCATGTATAAAATAGTTTATTACCATAATAAATAAAATTAAACATTTTTTTTTTTACAAATATCATTTGTGCTTGTTTAAAAATGTTGAGAAGGGAATATCATCAATGGAGGGACCCAAATGTTCCTCTTAACATTCCCAAGTTGCAGACATACAAGGGAGTTCCTGGCAGCATCCTCCACCTGCCACAAAAATAGTATCGGCTCATTTGCACTTGTGTTTCTTCATGCTCATTTGGACAGAGTGACAGATGCCAAGGAAAAAGAAAACCCAATGCAGGATTTGGCAGGACTCAATGGAAAGAGTGTTAATATAAGGAGAAGCCCCAGGATGACAAACTGCCCATGAGTAGGTGTCCTTGCAGTGTTGGCAGGATGTCGGATGGGGACAGTCCCAACTGATGCAGAAATACAGCGTCTGAATATTAAGAGAATACATTCATCCGGGGCGTTTGAATCTTTCTCAACACAAAGGTAGTTCATATCCTGATACAAGACCCGTGAGCTCCTCATGGTACAACTAATGGATCCAGAAGTCACAGAGAAAGAGACAATGGCTCTAGGAAGGGTTTGATGGTGGGCCAGGAGGGCCTCCCCCGGTCCGGCACCTGCAGGTTATTCAAGTCCAGTTCTGGAGGTTCCAGAATGAGTCTGAGAAGCTCGCGTGAAGAGGTTTCATGTGAAACTAAGCTTCAGGTAAATTCACATTGAACTTCGGGGTGTGGAAATGAAAACTTCTCCACATGAACACCTTGGTTCTCAAGAAAATGGTGATTTCTCTGACGGCTGCCATCGGTGCTGAGAGGACACTGAAATCTCCTCCAGTTGGAGGGCACAAGAGCTGGTGAAGGTAATTTTTACCGAAGCGAGCGAGAAGACAGTACAATGATTTACACAGAAGAGAGGCTGCCCGGGGCCCAGTGGGCCCACAGTGGCCTCCTCTTTAAGCAACGCTATGTGAGGGGGAAGAAAGGGGAAGGAGTGTTGGCAGCTCCAGTAGAGTTGGAGTTCCATTCAAGGGTCTTAAGGCTAAACATCGTTATTGGACTTTGTCAAATGCACTTCAATTCGCATCTCCACCCAGGATTTCCCAGAAGGTGCACAAGGGGAGGCAAGGTTCTTCCTACACCCGGCATTCTTAAGGCTTTCAGGTAGTCCCCACACAGACTTGGACAAAAATCTGACAGTTGGCTTTGTCGACCTGAATAAAGAGGCAAGCTCAGAATTGCCAAAGAAGATGAGTTCTCAGGAATGGCCGAGGAACTGCCATTTAGGACTCGCCTGTAGTTTGCTACAGTTTGCTTGTCCCGAATAGCAATTCCTCTGTTATTCCCAAATTCATCCTTTTTTTTGACAGTTTTGAGCTTGCCTGTTTATTTAGGTCACATTCCTTGGTGTCAGAAGTGGGACCCAAAAGAAACGACCTGCAAAGGACAGCGACCCTGGCAGTTCCTTCAGAATAGAGGGGGGTACCCTGATGAGCCCCTCTGTGCCCATAGCCTCTGGGAGTCTCCCTCATTTCCGGTTTGGGGAGTCTCCTCTGGGATTCTGACCTCCCTCTCCCTCTTTATTCAGAACCTATTTAACTGCTTCATTCCTTCGATTTCAGCGGCCATTCTACTCGTTTGTTTCCTTGTTAGAAGTGCACTAGGATTTTGGTATAATTACTTTGGAATTTTTGAGAGCAAAAATGAAAAATATCAATGGTCATGGGTCCAGCAAATAAATCTTAGCAGAGTTCTCACCACCTCCTTGTGAGAGTTTTGGTCTCTGAAGCAAAAGACTGTGAGAGGATAAATGGGTCACAGAAAGGCCAGACTGACATCAGGTTGCCTGCCAACAGCCAGGAAAATTTCTGTGAAACGAGGGACACCTGGGCCTGAGTGGAACAACTAGAGCAAAAGTCATTCTCTAGGAGAAAAAAAACAAAACACAAAACGTATCCGTGAAAGGCACGCTGTCCTAGTTGTCCTAGTAGTGAAACAAAACAACTCCCAACCTGAAAGCGCCCCCTTCAGACTAGTCAGGAATGTTTCTTTTGCTCCCAAGAATACCTCTGAGAAATGGGGGCCCAGGCATCTGAATGCCCTGAGGGTGGCCCTCCTTCAGGCACCCCAGCTGGCTTTATGTTAAAAGTTAGTTTTGCTTCATGTGCAGTTTTTCACTATATGGAGCAACCTTACTGGAGACTATTTACCACGTCAGTGGTCATTATGCAGAACTCTCAATCTCCCCAGACTTTTCTCAGGACTAGATTAGAGAAGATCGCGGCAGTAGAACTACAGGATCTGAATGGGAAAGCGACGTTAATTGGTACTCAGAGGCTTCTAAACAGATTCAGGCCTCTTTACAAATGCCATTTCTAAGTTAACTGAAGCTACTAAATGACTAAAAGGAGATTTAAAAGCCTCTGAGGCCTCTTACCTGGCAGCACCAACTGTGGCTTCCCCTAACCCTATTGCGCCACCTGCTCTGTATCTACCTTTGCCCTCTTCTAACCCCTTCCTTTAGCACAGTGGTTCTCAACCTTCTGGCCCTTTAAATACAGTTCCTCATGTTGTGATCCCCAACCATAAAATTATTTTCGTTGCTACTTCATAACTGTAATTTTGCTACTGTTATGAATCATAATGTAAATATCTGATTGCAGGATGGTCTTAGGCGACCCCTGTGAAAGGGTCGTTCGACCGCCAAAGGGGTCGCGACCCACAGGTTGAGAACCGCTGCTTTAGCAGCAGGCTCCTCTCCTCTAGTGCTAAAACCTTACCCACTAACCCTCTTAAAACGCTCCCTTTCTCAGGCCTTCGGAGGGTCATGGCCTGGTTTACAGGGGAAGGTTCAGCCATTGCTTGGGATGTGAAGCTCTCGGTCCTTACTGGGAGCCCAGAGCAGCGTTCAGGCAAGCGCAGGTGGTTAGCACAAAGCGGCCTCCGACCCAGTGCATGTCATAAACATGAAAGAAGAGAAGGTTTGGCTCATTTAAACCCCCCCCCCCCCCCGAGAAAACAATTACAGCAAAAGTCCCTAAAACCCTTAAATGGAGAACAAAAGCATATACAGACACGTGTGCTCTCGCTGTCACGTGCCGTGGGCCCTGTGACCTCAAGATGAACAGGCCTGGGCTTCCAGTCAAGCCCAGTTTGAGTCCTAAGGGTCAATCCTAGGAACGCATTCATGAAGCTTCATTTCCCCCGAAAAAAGTCTGGGCTTCAGAGCCTCAGGCATCAGCATCTTAGCCCCTCAGACCCAGATGGGGAGTGATTTCTGAATGGACACCTGTGCCCCTCAGGCGGAGATGACAGGAGGCGGAAGGGCTGGGCGGGAGCCTGGAGAGTGGGCAGGTGCGTCTGAAGCTGGCTGCTAGTGGTCAGGCCCGTGCCTCCTTTAAATGCAGCAGCCCCGAACCTTTGGGATTCCAGCAGGTGAGGAGCATGTTTAAGGAAAGGCAAGCTGGAACGTTTCTGGAAAAGCTGATAGATGGGATTCTGGATATTTTATAGCCTCTGGCTCAAGGACTCATTGGCAGCTTCTCAACTTAAAGAAGCTGAGAGCCCGTGGTTTTACCCAGGATCACAAACCATCATGACTCGGCCTCAGGAAATCTCACTTCCTCTTCTCTCTAGGCTTCCATCTGAGGTTCAATCTAATCATTTCTCAGCCTCGGGAAGCCTGGGGCCACCCCTGTAAGCCTCGCGTGAGAACGCGGGCCCCCTGGGGAAGGTCCCTGGCCTTGACCTCCAGACTTGGCTGCCCAGGGCCGTCTGTGCCAACCCTGGGAGCCAGGAGAGGACAGCTCCACTCTGCCCAGATGACTGAGGGCCAAGTCCTGGGTCGCGCCACGGCCACTGACTATCTCTGCTGGGGCAGGTCCTGACCTGTCGGGTCCCCTCAGTCCCAGGGAAACCAGCGCTGGGGTCCAGGTTCTCTGCAGCAAGGCACTGTGGGCACAGGTGCTAAGAGAGCTGCCACAGCGTAGCAGGCTCAGAGGCCAGGGCCCTGGCACGCCATGCTGTCACTCACAGGCCAGACCACCTGCATGCCGGTCTAACTCTCCCAGAGCTGAGTTCTTAGAACTGAACTTCCAACCTTGCTTGTCAGTTTTTAAGGATCCTGGTTCCTCTCTGCAGGGCCGACACCTGGGCGAGCCCCACTTTGCTTGGGAGGGAACTCTTCTCTTGCCTTTCCAGACACCGATGACAGCAGCCCAAGCACAGGAATGACCTGCCCCAGGTCGTAGGAAGCAGTGGAGAGTCCCCGAGGAGTGTGGCACAGGGACTTGGATGGCCCACAGGCGGCCCCACGATCATCATTCTGAGCTCAGACCTTCCCTACGGACCATGGCTCCACGGCCACCTCTCCCCACCACCTCACAGAGACTTCTGGAAGACCCACTGCCCCGTTCTCTTTTCCCAGCTCCGGAAGCGAGGACCATCATGGCCCTGCAATCTTTTTGAAGTCCTACTGACTCTAGTAGGAGGTAAAGAGAGTAGCTTTAAAATAAGGCCAAGCCTGGCTCCTACGTGTCCTAGAACGACCCCATGCAGCGGAAAAAATCCAGAATTCTGAAGGGCAATCCCAATGAGAATGATAATAGAAACATAGCACTTGCTACAATCATTTTTCTGAGGTTATGTGTGTCTGCTTGGCTAATGAAGCAACTCTGGGCTCATCACCCTTCCTGCCCATACCCTGAGGAACGCCACAGGAGCACGCGGGGAGAGGCGGAGAAGGACAGGAAGCAAAGGGGCCTGGTGATGAGGCCAGTGGCGTGAAGCAAGGCCAAAATTCATCTGGGGCCCCCAGAGCCCTCCCCTCGGAACATCCTAGGAGCCAGCTGCGGAGAATCCCTGGATCCCAGGGGGCCCTCTCCAGCTCTGACGCTTGGTCCACCTCTTTGGAGAAAGGAGCCGGGGAGTCCCGGCTCTGTCTGTGGGATGCACCCACAGCACCTCAGCTGCTTTCTGGCCTAAACCATTAGAGACAGGAAGTTGAAAGGCGCCCCCCTTCCTGTCCCTCCAACTCCCCTGGCCCCGAGCTCGTTACAAACGACGACTGTAGGAAAATAGATGGTGATGCCAGACACAGGCTGTACAAGGACAGGGAATGCTGGGAAATCCTCTGCCCACCACAGTCTTTGGGGACTGGGAGAAGGAGCCAAACCCGTTGCTCCCCCACCAATGTCCAAATGGCAGCCGCTCTTTTCTGGTAGTTTTCATCTTTTACTAATATCACGGCAGTAAAAAATTAAAAATGAAGGGAAACACCCTTTAGACCGCATGCCCCCTCTTCTGAAATTGTGCAAAGACAGTTCCGATGCACACTCTCCTCCCGCGCCTTTGACGGAAGGAGAGCGTGTGCCTAAGCAACTGGTCCCACTTTGGTTTTCTGTCGGGAAGAGCCTGCTCTGAGAGTTGCTGCTCATGTAGGTGTGTGTGGTGGGGGTGTTGCCTAGGGCGAGGGGGTCGGTTTTTGTCTCTGACTGTTCACGAACAGACCGCTCAGCTGGCGCCGAAAATGTCTCTCCCAGATTCTGGGGAGTGGGGCCCGGATATTTCGAACAGCTCCTGGGGGGACTGGGAGGACCTTCTGGACGCTAATATCCTGAGGATCTCGGCCAGCTGTGTCTCGATGTGGGTCATCTTGGTGTGCAGGGCCTTGATGTCCTCCTTCAGCTCCAGCTTGGCCTCCAGGATGCTGGCCTGCAGCGTCTGCTCGGGGATGGGGTAGAAGGAGTGCTTGACCTCGGCCAAGATGGGGCTCCGGTCCTGGGGGCTCCTGGCCTCGCCCACGTTGTCCAGGCGCAGGTCGCTCTTGGTGATGCCGCTGTCGCACGAGTCCGTCTTCTTCAGAGTGGCCTCCCCGGCCGCCTTGGTCCTCTCGGGGAGCGTCTCCATGGACTCGGCCTTGGATACCTTGTTCCAGTCCTCGCCCTTCCCGCAGGCATCTCGGAAGCGGGCCCAGCCCTTGCGCTTGGCACAGTCGCCGGCCTTGGCGCCCAGGCACTCGGACCCGGGCGCGTGCAGCTTGGCGAGGTCCGGCGCCCCCGCCCCCGGGGGGCAGGTCTGGAGGGACACGGGCGTGGCGGGGCTCTCGCGCACCGTGACCACGCTGGCCTTCACCAGGCTGTGGTTGGCCGAGGCGTGCTCCACCAGGACGCTGCCCTTCTCCACGTCCAGGTCATCCAGGTCCCGGCCCCCCCTCTCGGCCGCCAGCCTGGCCTCTTTCTGCTGCCGGAACCGCTGGAAGAGTCTCCGGACAGGATGGTCCGGGGGCAGGATCAGGGGGGCCTCGTTCTTCCTTTTCATGCGCTCTTCCTCTTCCCGCTTCACGTCGCTGATCTTCCGGAACACGATCTGGGGGGAGACAGAATGACACGCGTGTTAATGGGCCACGCGGTCCCTCTGCGGGTCACAGCTCTGGCTTCCAGCCCGCCCCCACGGGCAAGGCTCCCAGCCCCTCACATCTCTGCCAAAGCCTTCTGGGCTTTGCTTGGTGACTGCCTTCACTTGCCTTTTCCTAAACTCTTCTTGGCTTCCCAACAGCAAGAAATGGACTCTTACTGTGTCCTCTTCAAGAGGGGTTCTGTTCTTTGTAAGCCGCAGTTCCCAAACAAGATACCGGCTAGTTACATTTTATCCTATTACCTCAGAAAGTTCCCAGGGGTCTAGCATATCACCTTGTATATCACAGTACTTTGCATATCACCTCGTATTTTTTACATATATATACATAATCTAGCCTAAGAGAATAGGGATTGTCTCTTTTGTTCTCTGTTTCCAGAACTTGGAAAACGCTTGGTAACTAGGGGGCTCTTTGTAAATATTTGTGGAATGAATGAATAACAGATAAACATGAGCTAATGAATCAATGGGAGAATGTCTTCTGCCTGGAAAGATGAAATCACAGAGCTCATTAATGTTGTAAAAGGAAGGGATTGGTTCAAACACACAGTCTTCTTACCCACTCTCAACATCAAAGGGCAGGGGCAGCCTTGAGATAAAATGAGATGTTTTAAGGCTAAAGAAAAGGAAGCACTTCTTCAAATATTGAGGAGTCAACACAAAACTTATCCCAGGAGGTTGTACAGAGGAGCATCCCGCAGGTTAACAAAGGCTTAGTATGCGTCCGCGGTGGACACGTAGCTGCTCCTTGAGTTGGATGTGCTCCTCAGCCAAACGCCCCGCAGGTCATTCACCTGTGGCTGTGTCATCAGAGCGGGCAGCTCAGCACTCACCGGCTACAGTCTCCTCGGATCTATGCTGACTCTCTGAAGCTCTTGGCTTTTCCCAGAGTGCCATGCTGGTGCTGCCCTCGCTCATCCTGGGTGCCCGGGGCAGCCCCACCTGAACGTCACTGGCTCACCCGACGCGCAGGTGAACCGGGAAAGAGCTGCCTGCAATTCCAGAAGGCCTTTGCGCCCCCTTTGGAAGTCAGAGTAAGACCAGCGGCCCTGCGGACACAGCTGCTGTGGCCTGACGGCCTTGCTTATCTGGGGTCTCGGCCTCTGCTTGCTAACTTCCACCGCTGTTTTGGAGAAGTTGGTCATGGACTCTCTTCTCAGAGGCAGCCATGACCAGACATTTGGCCAAGTACTTTAGATCCAAGTGGACAGGAGTGGCCGCGTGACTCACCACCACGAGTCGGTGCTGCCACAGCAGCTCCTCTGCTCTGAAATGCTCCAGAGCTCCCACAGCAGCAGCGTGCGCTAGGAATGATGGGCAAGACCCCATGCCCAGGATGCCCTCTGCTCCGAACAGGCTCTAGCTGGAGGCCTGGGAAAGTCTGTCTTGCTTTTCTAAATGTTCGGTGAAATTTTAACAGGTGCCATGAAGGTGGAAGGTTTCAAAATGAAATGAATTGGAGCCACGTGACAGTGTTAAATTTGCTGCTTTACTGGAGGGCTTCTCAGAGCCTTAACTTGCTAGTGAGCCTTACGATGTCAAAGACGACAATATCCCAGGCAGCATTTCTGAAATTCTTTCCTCCAGACCCTCTCTTTGGAAAGGGTAGTGTCCCCCAGAACCCCCTCTGCCCAACACTGAAATTACATCAGTGTGGGGCGATGAGGCGCCCTCTGTATTTGTGCAGAGCCCTAATGGATGGGAAGGCTGTTTCCATGTTTCAGCTAAATGGTGCCTATCTTGACCCCTACTGCAGAGCCCCTGGAGTTTGGGGTGTGGAGTCTCCATTGCAGATTCACTGCCCCCTGGTGGATGGAAATGGATCAATTCAAACACTAAGACATGACTGATGAAGCTGTGGGATCAACTCGCCTGCCCATCAGTGGCTCTATATGCTCTGTCTGTACTGAGCAATTTCAGGTCCTGAAATAACGCCCATCAATATCATCTTCCACCCCATTCCTTCAACAGGACTCCTACGAAACCTTCAGGATTCAGCTTAGGAGTCATCTACTCCAGCAAGCTTCCCTGCCTCTCCGACCCCCGGTCAGAAGACCTTCCTGGTGGTACCAGGCTTGGGGCAGCCACATGCTCTTCCATCGCAGATTCTTGTTAAGAGGCAGCATTTTGCCCATTTGTCTTTGCCTTAGGCAGTAGCTCCCTGAAGGTGGGCACAGTGCTTTATTCTCCATTGTATTTTTGTGTGGGTGTGTGTTTTTCACCTTCAGTATCAGGCCTGGCACATACAATGCTCCATCAGTGGTCAATGAATCAATGAATGCATGAGTGAATAAATTATGGCCAACCCCCTGTTTGTGAGGCCCATGCTAGGGTGAAAGAGGTGATGTGTATGCCCCCAGCATGCACACGCACACACACACGTCTATTTCTGATGTTTGTGGTCTAGCAGAGAGAGAAAAAAAGAGATTACAGGTTGCTTTCTCAGAGCAGAACCCAGAAGCTCCTGAAGAGTAACGAATAAATAAAATCCTAAGGGACTTCCATTTTCACTCATCTTTAAGTCACACTGACCTAATACTGATTTCATCATCCCTGCCCGACCAATTTTTATTTTTTTCAATCTCTTACATGAGCTCAGCGAGCTGATATTTAGAAGTAGCCTTGAGATGAAGGTTTTTAACAGGTGCCACGAAGGTGAAAAGTTTCAAAATGAAATTAATTTGAGCCACACGAAGGCTGGGCCCTGAGCAAGCGCCCTCACCAGATGGATGGCCTCGTCCCCAAACTCCCATCAGAGCAGCGCCAGGCATTCCTGTTTCATGCATTGGGCTTTGGTGTAAGTTTTCATTCTGGGAAAGGATTCCTTGGTCCAAAAAAACCACTGGATGAGATCACCTCTGAAGTCCCCTTGAGAATGAACAATTTGTGATTCTAATAGCACAGTCCTTTTTATTGTGCTTTACAGCTTATTCCACATACTCAAGTGCATTCTCTCATTCAAGCCAAAATTCCAGGGAGGGGTGCAGGGGTCTCCCCCACAATTTGACAGTTGAGGAGACTGGGGCTTAGCTGGTAGAGCGACCTGCTGAAGGTCACACCGCTAGGGAGAAACAGAACTCCAGGGTGTGGATCAGGGCTCTTGCCTTGAATCACCTTTGTTCACACTGGCCATCTGTAGACAGGGGCCACCGCAACAGGGAGGCGCAGGGTCTGTCTGGAGCGGTTGTTACCAGGGGCCCTCTAATCACCCCTGGGAAGGCCCAGCCTCGGAGACAGGCTGACACAGATCATGGCACCAGTGATGGGTGAAATCCGACCTTCCTGGCCAGCCAGTGTCCTGCCAGCCCACAGCAGGGCCTGACGTGTTGGGCACGTCAGGCCCACACAGAATGCTAAACAGCTCCGGACTTACTGGACTATGGGGATGGGGAGACAGAGGATGCCTCAGGGCAGGGACAGCAGCTGTGCCGCCCTCATCCATCTCCGCATCCGCCTGAGAGCTCACCAAGCAAGGGCCCTGAGCCTGGGAGGCCTTTGATGAGCGGTGGTTAAGCTGAAATGAATCGACACCCCACTCCCCAAGCTGCAGGGCCTTCTGAGAAGCTATTTTCAGGTTTATTTGAAAAAGCGTTCTCTCTCTTCTAGATTGTATCCAAAGAGGGCCTGGCCCCTCTCGAGCCCACCAAAATGAGGCCAAGGGGAGCAGGAGTCCCTCGGGGCCACTGAGCAGGAGGGTCCCGGCAGCACACGGAGGGGAAGACAGCTGTGGGAGGGGGTGGACCGCCCAGAGTCCTGACGGCACAGCAAATGGGAGGCTGGTGCTTAAAAGAGTAGAGCTGTATCTAACATGTGCAGTGCCAATTCTCAGTGACATTATGAGCAAATGAGCAGAGGCTAAGGCATGAATCATAGGAAACCGTAGGTAAACTAAAAGGGATTTAGCTTGGTTTTTATTGGACTCAGACACACATCCCCAAACTGAAACCCACAGAGAGCAGGAGGAAGAACACAGGCTCAGAGTGGCCCCAGCTCCGCCACTGTGGGACCTTGGGCCAGTCACGCTCCTCCTGGCTGGACCAGATGAACAGGTCTCAAATGTGGCTGTGCTTCAGAACCACCTGGAGAGGCTGCTATCTACACAGCGAGATGTTCCCTGGCAAGGTCAGCCATTGGCGTTGGTAACAAGCCCCCAGGTGAGTCTGATGCAGGCGGCCTGACCTGACCCGTGGACCACGGTCTCAGAACCCTGGGTTGATGGCTGGTGTGATCATGACCCTCTGCTGTCTGCGTGCTCCCCTGTGAGTGGCCACACACTACCCGCCTCCTCCTCACCTCCCTGCCTGGCTCAGCCCTCCTGTGTGCTGTCCGGGATTGAGCCTTGGGGGGTGGGGGTGGGGGGCAGGGGAGAGGGTTTTGGGAATGCCAGCGGGATGACTTCAATGAGTCCCTGGTCCCTAAAGGGTGTCTGAAAGGGGACTGGCAAACTCTCAGCTTAAGTCCAAGGTTCTAGGGGCCCAGGGTGGGCGGGAGCTGGTGGAGTTGGCATGGAGTGACAGGCAGCATGAGCACAAGCTCTGGAAATCAGACAGACTTGTTCCCCAACCCTCCGTGTTTCGTCTATAAAAGCAGATATCGCTCCTGACTTCATAAGGCTACCGGAGGATTAAGCTGGATAACATCGGCAAGCCTTTAAGAAGAGTGCCTGACATTTAACAGTCGCTGAGTAAATGTAGTATGTATCATTCTTCAAGGGGTGACTTTTGAGATGATTCTAGAAGGATGAGCTGGAATTAGGTAGAAAAGGGAAGAGCACATGGAATGACACCAAGGCAGACATGCCACCTGCCACAGAAAAGTGTCTTCGTGGTGGCGGTCCCGGTGGGGTGGGGGCAATGATGGGCCAGGCACCGCTGTTAAACCGGTGGTGTGTGCTGCCTCACGCCCTCATGACAGCAGCCCCCCAGGTGGACACAATCACTGTCCTCCTTTTTCAGGTGAAGAAACTGAGGGGCTAAGACTCTAACCCTGACCACCAGAGGCCCCACCCATGCCCGTGTGCTAAGCCGTTCTGCTGGGAAAAATGCCTTGGTTTCAGGAAAAGGACAGTTTCTCTCAGCATATGTTGATAACCTCTAGCTCTGCCCCGCCACCCCTCTCTGCTCGTTTCTTGCACTCCCTGTCCATCAGCAACTTCTCTAGAGAATTCAGGCACAGAACATTGAAGCAGAGAGAAGACCTGGCCCAGGGGAGGAGAGAGGCCGAGAAGCAGAGACCCCGGAGCATTTAAGGAGGGACCAGTTCACTAGGGACATCAGGCCTTTGATTCCTCAGGACGGGGCATGACTTCAGACGAGATCCAGCCTTGATGGCCCAGGCAAGCAGGTGAGCCGCCGGCCCCTGGCATCTCAGTAAGGCCATACTTGTCACTCTCCTCCCCGCTTTGTGCTCCCTCTGTGTAGCAGATCGACACCTCAAACGTGACCTTATTTGGAATAAGGGTCTTTGCAGATTAATACGGTAAGGATCTTGAGATGATATTATTCTGAGTTAGGGTGAGCCCTGCATCCAATGAGAGTCCTTATAAGGGACAGAAAAGGGTCGCTCTCACCCACAAGCCCACGAAGAGCTACCCTTCTTTCACAGTGAGGGACTCAGGCTCAGAGAGGTGCAGGGCTTTCCTGGAAGCTCATTCAACTGGTCTACAGAGCAGTGATCAGGGCCCACATCAGCTGACACCCGAGCTCTGCCGTCAGGGCTGGGGTCCCAAAGATCCAAGAGGAGGGTGGGCCTTGGGAAGCGCGCTGGCCAGGTCTCCAGGGCCCTGGGGAGAGCCAAGCCCCTGGGGCTGGGAGGACTCCCCTGGTAGACTGAACACGGACAGGACTCCCGCGGGCAGGGGGCTTTGAGCGTGGCCTGGGCTGTGCAGTGAACACCTCTGAGGACGAATGAGATCATGAGAAACTACAGCCAATGCTCATCACCCAGACCCAGGACTGCCTCCTGCCCTGGGACTGGGGCTGAGAAGTCATTTCCATCCTCAGGACTGTTCACCCCCCTCGATGGCAGCCCCCTAAGCTGCTTTTGCCAAATGCAGACGTAGGATGTGCTTATTTCAATCCCAGATGACGCCTCATTCCTAGAGAGCAAGCACCGTAACTTGTCTCCCACTGCACGTTCACACCAAAGCCCATGCTGCTGCCACCCCCTGCCACAGGGAGGGGCGTGCCCTCCTTCTGGCCTGTGGTCTGCGCTGGGCTCGGGCACCAGCTCCTCTGAAAAGGGGCCTGGCCGTGCAATCTGCCAAAGGCCCTCTTTTCCAAGGCCCTCCGTCTTGCTCCCACCAGCCACACCCCCATCCGAGGCAAGCCTGTTTCCGGTAGAGTAACCCACAGCAATGCATCTGGGAAAGTGACATTTTAATTTTCAGGAAGCAGCTGATGCAGAATTAGGGGACTGGTGGTGCATATCAAGTGGCCGCATCCCTTCCACCTCCTCTGTTCTGTGTTTTTTTCACACGCTATCACTGCAAGCCCATGGCACAGGGACAGACCCGATGCACGGATGGCAGAAGTTGGTCCTGAACCCTGTACAGAATTGAGAGGCCCCTTGACTGGGCTGCAGGATCTAGCCTGCACTTTTTTCAATGTTTCTCTCTCACAATGAGAAACAACCTCTGGGCTTCTGATTTGACCCAGAAGCTGAACATCTAGACAATTTGTCCTTCCCAACCTGCGCCGATACTCGGCCCGCTGACTCCAAGCGGGGTGCTGCAGTGTTCTTGGCCGGCACGGGGGAGCCAGGCAGGGGCAGCAGAAGCACTGCACACGGGTCCCCGTCAGTTCTCAGCACCCCAGGCTGGTGTCTCCCACAGCTTAACCTGTGGGAAATCCCCAGGGAGCCTACCAACTCTACAGGGCCATAGAAAGACCACCGGAGATATCGCCTGTAAAGTGCCTGACACCCATAGCACACCCTCAGTAAGTGCTGCGCGTTAATACGACGAACCTAGATTTGACCCTGTCATGTTTTCCCCACTGGTGCTTCCATCAGAGAGGATGAAATGCTGCCTTCCTAGCTCTCCTGCGAGATCTCTGAGAAAGAAGCCACGCCTATTTCTGTATCCCTGGCAGGGCCAGGCCCAGCGCAGGGCATACAGCATGTGCTCACAACACCTGATTTTGAAGTACAAAGGTTCTTGGACTAAACCTGTGACCCCAGGCTTGTGTTCTTAGTTTCTCCTTTTACTCTGGAGTCCCAGTCCCAGAGCAAGAGGGCACAGACCAGCCACTAAATGAACAGGAAGAATCCAGGTGCCCTGCATGGGGTCGGTATTCAGAAATGGTGCCCCGGGACTGAAGGGCAGAGTGTACCCTGTTGGCAGCCAGCCCTGGGAGGGGGAGAACCCTCACTCGGGGATTGCCCATCACACGCTGCTGTCAGCACCAGGAAGCAGCACCCATGCAGGAGAGGGGCCCAGGGCCAGAGCAGACACCACAGTGCCATCTGGGTCAAGGGTGGGAAGCGTCTGGTGCCACCTAAGAACCTGTCTCAAGGGCAGGGGTCCTTCCCGCGCCTGCTGTGCCGTCTAAAGGAAGGGAGGGCCGAGGCGCCGCACAAAGCCTGGGGTCTGGGTAGGAGGACTCTGACTTCCTGCCGTTTCAGAGTTTAGGTTATCACCCTCATTTCTAGTAACAATCTCCCGGCCTCAAAGATTAGAGACCCCGGGCACCGGCACAGCCTCTCCACAGACTCACTCCCTTTCTCCTCCTGTTTCGCAGTGGCCAGCGGTTCCTCTGATCACAAAGGCAGAGGAGCCCGGAGAGGGACCTCAAGAGGCACTTGGTCCAGTCCTGTGTCTTCTCACCCACCCAATGCAACCGGCCATTACCCCTGGCATCACAGCGTGACCACTGGCATCCGTGCCCTGCGTGTGCTTGCAGCAAGCTGGCACACACTGTCGCCTTTGGGACCGCAGTGGCCCTGCAGCACACGTGGGGCTCGTGTTCTTATGTTGTACAGATGGAGAGAGTCTGGGAGAGCAAGGCCCTGGCTCTCCCAGCCCTCACTGCTACTCTCTCTATTGAAGGCCCGTTCTGTATCAATTGTCCAATCGTCAGTTTTATAGTGGTCAGTGGTCAATTTTATGAAGCAGACAACACACCCAGTTTTGTCTGCTTCCACTTAAATCCAACTCCACTCGCTCTTAACAGACATGGAGAGGGGCTGGTCAGTGCCCTTTCCTCCTGTCCATACTTTGCAAAGTCAAGGACGGCCAAGGACTCATCCAGCAGCCTTCTCTTTGCCGGGCTGCAAACTCAAGCTCTCCTTCCCACCCTGTCAGCGGTCAGCAGGGCTGAAAGCAGGTTGGGAGGGGCTTGGTCTTGGTCGGAGTTGCCCAGGCAGGAGTGGGGGGTTCAGAAGGCAGACCAGTGGGACAGCGCACATGCCTGGATGATGGGCATTTATCTCACCTGCATTGAGAATATTGGAGAAAACCACAGACTTCATCATCCTGCTCCCTCCCCCCCACAACCCCTCTGCCAGGCCAGGGTTGGGGGGATTTTAAAGGGCACCTGCTGGGACACACCGGAAATAGCCAAGACCTGCAGCCTTGCCAGGGAAGAGGGAAGGTCAGCTCAGGCTCTCGGTGCAACGCCCCTCCTCCTAAGCCTTCACACCTGACCCTCCTGCAGCTTCTCGTCCGCTCCAGCCCTGAGCAGCTGACAGAGAAGAATCACAGGCTCCTCAAGTCTCTTCCCCCGGGGCCTCGCCTTCACCTCGAGAAATGCACGAAGGTCTTGGGCCAGGCAGACACCATGAGCTTCCTGAGGTGTGTGATTTGAGGCTAACCAAGCAGCAGCCATCATAGCGACAGGGACAGAGCCGAGGGGCAGGTGGCAGCTGGAGAGCCGAGTTACAGTCCGACTTTAGCCAGAGGTATTCCTGGGACCCTCGCCCTGACACGGGCCCCATGTGACTGCAGTTTCCCTAAAAATACAGCCAAGACCATGATGTGAATGCTCTGCAGAGAGAATAGAAAGTGCTCCGAAGACAGCTCAGAGCGCTCACCTCTGACGCCTCCTGGTCTCTCCTGTCCTCGGCCATCCTCCCTCTGGGAAACCCTTCCCTGTAGTTCTGAGTCAGGGTCGCCCTCCCTGCCTGCTCTCACCCCCTTAGGAGCAGGCCTCCCTTCCAGGCTATCCTGCCCCTCTTGCTCTATGTCTGGGCCTCCCAATTTCAATTGCAATCTGTCCTACGCCCTGCCGCCCCTAAATAATGCTCCCGCAACCATAATCGGCAGTAACATCTAACACTCACTGAGAGCTGGGTGGTGTGCCATCTACTCTGCATATTGCATTTTATTCAATTCTGATAATAACCTTCCAGTAGGTACCATCACTAGCCCCATCTGACAGATGAAGAAACAGACTTGGAAGGTTAAGTGATGTAACTGAGATTCCAGTCTAACGCGTTGGACTCCAGGGCCTGCCTTTGGCCAATTAATTCAATCCTCTTTGTCAGTATTTTCATTCATCTTGAAATCGCCCCTTTCACCAAGCCCTCCAGACTCACTCAGCCTTCACTGCCACTAGCTGCCGAATTCGGATCCAGCACTCAGGCTGGGACTGTCGGGAGCATCCCCGGAGGTCACACTGCCGCCCCTCCCCACCCACAGTCGCTGCCTTGTTCAGGGAACGCAAACACCTTTTAGTTTCTGCAGCAGTACAGTGCATGGAAAGTAAAATAGGCCCCAAGATACACAAATCTCACACCTCAGCATTTGAAAATCAAATGAAAAATGACCTTTCTTTGAGCCCCTATTTGGGGTTAGGTGAGCCATGGCTGGTGACAGAATGTGGGTGTCAGAAACCTAACGATTTAACTAGCACCACAAACAGCTGGGCTGAAAGGACCTCACATATCACTCTGTTCTGCTTCTGTTACAGAGGAGGAAACTGAGGCCCAGGAGGGGCAGGGATGTCCTTCAGGCCTCACAGCCAGGAAATGGCAGCCTGAACTGGGGACCCCCCACCCCTGCTCCTCCAGGTCCCAGACCTCAAGCAGCTGGAAGGGGGAAATGTGTAACTAGCTAAGCCGAGTGGCTAATTCCCCCCACCTGACCCTCGGTTCCCAGATGAGAAAACTGAGGCTCGGGCCACGTCAGTGCGAAGTGAGGGGGCCGAAGCCCTGGGAGGTCCCTGGTTCCTGCGGTCTCACCTCACATTTGACAGACATATACTGAACCCACATTGTCAGGCACCCCGCAGAAGGAGGGGTGTGAGGGAGAAAGCACAGGCCCCGCTCTCTGGGGATTCGCCGTCCAGGAAAGCAGCAGCTGTGGGGAAGGTGAAGTGGGTGCTGGGACAAGCCGAGAAAGCACCCAGGTCAGCTCTCCATGTATGCATTTTTTTAAATCCTCACCTGAGGACCCCCCCCCCCCAATTAATTTCTAGAGAGAGTGGAAGTGACGGGGAGAGACAGACACACATCGACTGGTTGCCTGCTTCATGCATCGCAACCAGGGCCAGGGACCGAGCCTGCAACTGAAGCACGTGCCCTTGGCCAGAATCAAACCCAAGACCCTTCAGTCCACCGGCCGACGCTCTAACCATTGAGCAAACCGGCTAGGGCTCTCCATGTAATCTTGCGCCCCCAGCTCTGTAGTGAGGTGTCAGGCCCATGCTTCCAGCACCGGGCAGCGCAGACCTCGTTACAGGGAGTCGGCCTGTAACGAGCCGGCGGGCATCTAACTGGCTCGACCCAGGCTCTGCTCCCAGAGGCCTGTTTCCATCAGGATCTGCTCAAGGACGGACACAGCGCCCGCCATTACCGGCAGCGAAGCCCGCCGGCTCGGCTCGGCTGCACGCCGCCTGCCTGGTTTTCACATGGTCAACAGGTGGTTGCCGGCCGCGTTGTGGGCAGCAGAGCTGAGTGTGACTGTTCGGCCAGGAAGCCCGCAGGCCGTGCGGGAGGAGAACTGATGTTCGCGACTCCGATGCTGCTGAATGCCCCGGCCCAGGGGCAGACCACGGGCTGCAGAGGTGGCCTGTCTGCGGGAGCACCTTCTAAAAAGCCTCTCTGGGCTAACAAAGATGAAACTCCCACAGCCAGGCCTTTCCCTCCACTCGGGAGCCTATAAAAGGCCTATGAGCGCATCTGGTCCGAGGGACAGAACAAGTAAAAGGGCCTTGCTGTGCTCCCGAGATGCTAAATAAATCTATTCACACAAACAGTTTTCGCAGCTCCCCCTGCAGCGTGCTCGAGCTATGATACAGGTGTGTGATTCAGGGACACGTCCAGACGACGTGATGATGCAAACCTGGACCCGACAGCTTGTAGCACAGACGCAGAAACGCAGCGAGCATCCTGCCTGTGTGTGACAGCCCCGCATTGCCTCGCTCCCAGGCAGAGAAGGACTGCACGTGCCTCATGTCCCCCTCCACCCCCAACCCAGAGCCCATATGCTGCCTTCCCCGGTCTGCTCTCCCTTCCCCGGTGCCCACTTCCACTGGTTCAAATCCTCCCTTTTCAGCAAAGGCCTGAGGGATGCCACCTCTTCCAGGAAGCCTTCCTGGAGTCTCCCAGCCAGAGCTGCTCAACCCTTTTCTGGACATAGCAGGATCTCCATTCTGCTCTAGTAACAACACTTTGTGCCACAAATTAGTCTTTTATGTAAATATCTCAGCTCCCCCGCTAATTCATCAGCCCCCAGAGCGGGAATCCTGTCTTGATTCAGTTCAGCATCCCCAACAGGGCTGGACACAGTGTCTTATTTGGAAACAGAGTAGTTATAGATATAATTAGTTAGGATGAGGCCATGTTGGAGTAGGGTGAGCCCCTAATCCAATGTGATAAAAAGGGGAAACTTGGGCACAGGCACAGATACGCACGCAGGAACAAAACCCTGTGAAGATGAAGGCAGAGATCAGGGGTACGCCGGAAGCCAAGGACACCGAAGAACCCCACAGACCACCAGCAGCCGGGGAGGGGGCTGGGACAAAGCCCCCCCACCCCCACCCCTCAGAAGGACCCCACCATGCTGACACTCTGACCTTGGACATCTAGCCTCTGGGACTGTGAGACAATACATTTCTATTATTTCAGCAACGCTGTGGTACTTCATCATGGCAGCCCTAGCAAATTAATACAGAGGTTTGAAGCAGACCATTTGGTGGTCTGATGGTGACACTGTGAAGCTATTGGTTTAAAAAACATGTCTACAGAAAGCCAGAAGTGGGTGGGTGGGTGGGTGGATGGACGGGTGGATGGATGGGTGTGGATGATGGAGGACGGATAGATCCAACTGCTGTGTAGGTGCTGTGACCGGCTCTCCCCCAGCCCAGCAGCCTTCCACACGGGGCTGAAGAGAAACTGCCCATCTGAGTGGCTGAGAGTTGAGGAAACATCCGCCAAGGAGACAGTGGCATCTACATGCACGACTGCCATGCCAGTTAGTCCTGAATATCCTGTGCACAGATGCTCTTACCCCTTGTACAGATACGAACCTGAAGCTCCGAGAGGGTAAGTCATTTGCCTGACCCCACAGGGCTAGCAAGGGGCAGGGCTGGGATTCACACGCAAGTCTCCTGGCCGCAAACACAGGCTCCTGTCCCTCCCGCTGCTCTGCACAACAACTCTGCCCTCCTGGGCCTCACATTCAAAAGGAGAGCTCAACAGACCCCATGATTCAGACCAACGGTTCTCAACCTGTGGGTCGCGAACAATGAAAATACATCTGCATACCAGATATTTACATTACGATTCATAACAGTAGCAATATTACAGTTATGAAGTAGCAACGAAAATAATTTTTATGGTTGGGGGGGGGTCACCACAACATGAGGAACTGTATTAAAGGGTCGCAGCATTAGGAAGGTTGAGAACCACTGATCCAGACCAACTTAGAAGGGAAAGTGTTGTGTCTTTACTTCCTGTAACACAGGCCCGCCCACCCTCACTCCTGCAGGGACCCGAGGACCATCAGGGGTCGTCATTGGGCCCCTGCCCTCTGCTCTATGATGCCAGCCTTCTTCCCTTCCAAGTGCTGTTTCTCAACACAGCCTCAGGCTGCTCCTCTGGCCTCTCCCACTCCTGCTCTCCAGCAGGGGTCCAGCTCAGTCTGCCTCTCTGGCCCCAGAGTCTCCCTTTATTGTGGCTGCTCAGTTCCTGGTCCCTGGAACTCACTCCTGGGTCCACTTCTAGCCAAGCCCCCTCTCCCAGGCCAGCCCCGGCCCCTCTGGGGTGAGGGAGAGGAGGCCAGATTCTGTGGCTGATACCACTGCTATCATCCCTGCAAGTCAGGAATCTCACTGGGCAGTCACACTGCGGTTGCCTCCGCTAAGATGTGAGTAAATCTTAGTCGTCAGAAGTTTGGGGTGGGGGCTAGTGGAGGTAAGCTCTCCAGGGCCAGGACCTGGTTCCCCTTTTTCTCCCCAAATTGCACTCCTGTTGCCAGGCTTTGGCCTGGGAGAGGCACATGAGCTGTTGCCCCGGGCCTGTGGAACCTGGCTCATACCTCACATGGCCTGGATATGCTGTTCTTCCTAGAGATTCTCAGCCACGCCAGACTCTCTGGAGCAGGGGTCCTCAAACTACGGCCCGCGGGCCACATGCGGCCCGCCGAAAACATTTATCCGGCCCGCCGGGTGTTTTTGCCGCCGCCGTGTGCATAGGAATTTGTTCATAGTTTTTTTTAAAACTATAGTCCGGCCTTCCAATGGTCTGAGGGACAGTGGACTGGCCCCCTTTTTAAAAAGTTTGAGGACCCCTGCTCTGGAACCTCTGAGATGCCTTACATGCTGTTCCTTCGACTTGAGTTGTCTTTCCTCCTCCTCTTTGCCTGGCCAGTTACTACTCTTTCTTAGGTCCCAGCTCAGATGTCACCTTGCACTCCTTAAGCTCACTGACTTGTCCAAGGTCCTTGCCAGCCTGTCACCTGGATGGGCAGGGACTCTGCCTGCCTTGCCGACACTGTCCCCAGGGTCTGCACACAGCGGAGGCAGGACAAGCAGCTGGTGGAGGAGGGCGTGACCACGGCCACAGGGGAATCTGTGACTCCGAGAGGCCGGTTCAGTTCCTCCGGAGGAAGCCCCAGGGCACCAGCCTGGAAGGTGTCCCCTCCCCCGGGCAGCCACGGTCCCACATTTGCTGCTGTTCATCTGGGCAGAGGGCAGCTGATCAGAGCCACCTTGGCCCCAACTGGATTCACAGCCCATGGCGCCCCTCCCGACGGCGAGTCAGGAGCTCCACGCTCAGCCCATGAACACCGTGAGGTTCAGCAAGGAGCAAGGCCAGCATGAAGGCGCCACAGGAAAGGATGATGGTCGTTCAAACCAGCCATCTGAAGCCGCCAGGGCCCATGAAAGGAACATGGTCATGCTAGCGCAGCCACGAACACTATCTGTCCTCAAACCGACAAGTGAAAACTGCTTCCATGGGCTTAAACCTAAAGCCAAGGCAAGGGTTTCCCACTGAATGGACACTTCCTGGGGCTGCTTCCCGACATGCCCCGACACCAAAAGCAAAGTCTGACTCAGGGCTGCCTGGGACTCACAGCAGGAGGGCAGGGGGGAGGGACACACACACACAGAGGGAGAGGGGGAGGAGGGGAGAGGGAGAGGGAGAGAGAGAGAGAGAGAGAATGAATATGAATGAGAATCAATAAATCTTCCCGGTCTGTTTGCCCCGAGTACGGCCTCTGCAGTATGCCGAGCAGAGCTTCTGCTGCTAGACCTACTTTTTATGACTTTTCTCCTTGGTCAGCTTGGCTGTCACTCCACCAAATCAGATAAGGAGGCAGGAGGTGATGCCCACGTGGGCTGCTGCTCTCGCAGACAGTCCGGCTCCTATCCTCTCAGAAGACTCATGTGCCTGCCTCCCTGTGGCATTCGTTCCCAAGGCCTGTGGCCCGCGTGTTCCCGTTCGAAGTTTATTAAAGGACTCGGAGGGGCACGTCCATGTGCACAGGAACCGCGGCCTGTGGGCGAGCCCCGGAGCAGCGCCAAGGGCTTGGGGAAGCTGTGAACAGCCATCTCCCCCGCGGCTCCCCCCCCCCCCCCCCCACACACTGTCCCCCGGCTGCCACATCCTCCTCCGCCCCGCAGCAGAGCCGGCAGCCTCCCTCTGCCTGGCCCCCTGGTCCACCCTCTCTCTCCATCAGGACTATTATGCAGGCAGTATTCCTTTAACTTGGCTTTGTTCCTATGTTTGCCAATTTACTTTATTCACCTTCAACTTTTTTCTCCACTTTGGTTCAAAAACAGATTCAAAGGTACTCAGATGCACAAAGCACAACAAGATAAATGATAAAATTAGCAAGAACATGAGGACAGAAGGAAAGGAAGGCAGTAAGTGGGACACAGCCAAAAGCCGACCACAAGATTCCAACAGATGCCGCGGATCTAGTTCTGAGTGTCCTAGAGGTCAAAGCAAAGGGGCAGTGCGACTGGCACACAGAGATCACCGGGTGCCCCGCCGTGCGTTCGGGACTGAAGATGCAGTTCTGCTCTGGCTTTGGGGAATGTGGGCTGTTCTCTCTTTTCTTCCATAAATATTAAATGAGCATCTTTCCACTGCGAGGCCCATAGGCTCCGGGGCAAAATACCCATCAAAACGCAATCCCTTCCCTTGCTCTCCAGAAGGAAACAGACTTGCCGCCCTTACTGTGCTTGATCTTGGTGGTGCGTTTTTGCCCAGAGGTGTGAGGGGCTAGGGAAGTGGTTGTGGGGAAGAACAGACTCTCTGTCTTCGTCTTTCTCTTGGCTCACAATGCCCGACCCTTTATTCTCTGTTCAAAGAAGCCTTCGTTCTTCACAGTCTAACTCAAACGCCATCGCCTCCAGGAAGCCTTCCTGTATATTTCCAGGCTGAATTAACTGTCCCCACAGCACATGACAAGTGCTTTAACGTAGCATCTATTTCATTGTTGTTGTTTTTTCTGCCTTTCCCTTTGGCCTTGTTCGGGTCTGTACTTTCAGGGCATAGCTCAGGGCCAGGCACATAAGCAGTGAGCAATATGCATCAGCTCATGCTATAATAAAGATGTTCATGAGTGGAAAATTCAGAGGTCACATACACAGAAGTAAATTTCCCTCAGGACCAAGCTGGCTCTGAGTGGAGCTAGCAGGAATTCAGCACCAACAACACATCGGACCTCCGTCCTGGAGCCTCCACGGCCTGGAAGGGCTCACACGCTTTCCTGCCACTCAGGGCGGGTGGCTTCTCAGGATTGTCCTAAACGCTGGTATTTTCCTCCAACCTACAGACCAACATGCTGCCTGCGCGACTGCGTCTGTGAGAAGCAAGCGGAAGAGAGCCCTTGTCTGGCTTGGGGTGCGGTGGGAGGCACGGAGCTCACGCAAGCTCTCTGGCTGCAGGGCTGCATGTGGCCTGCCACGCCGTCTCCGTGTAACGGCGAATGGCTGTGTGTGCCTGGGCACAGCACTTCACCCCTCTGAACCTCACTCAGTAAGAGGACACTAAAGTCTACCTTGCAGAATTTCATAAAACATAGGTGTTAGGAGGAAGTAAAGATTTTTAAGGAAACCCGGTTCGGGTTTGTGCTCGTTCAACCCCCTCTCGTTTTGTTTTTTGCCTTTGCCTGGCCTTGGGGGCCTCTGCTGCTTGCTCACCACGTGACTATAAGCAAACTGCTGACCCCAAGAGTCAGTGTTCTCGCCAGTGAAATGGGCCTTTGAAGACTAAGTGCAATAACACATTTAATGAGCTTGTCATATCCACACAAAAGGTTGGAATGTACATGTTTATTACAGGGGTCAATACACACGTGCAGAGTAACTCATGAATTATGGTCTTGGTTCATTCATTCATTCATTCATTCATTCATCCATTCATCCGTTCATACATGTAGCTGGTGGCTTCTGTGCCCTAGGCATTGTGCTATGTGCCGACCACCCAGAGGACCGTGACACTGCCCCTGCTCTCAAAAAGAAGGTAGAAAAAGCATCAGGGTTAGTAAAAGCAATAAAATTAGTATGGTCAGCCAGAACTTCCGGAGAGAGGAAAAGAATACAAAGATGTGTGGGAAATAATGAGTGAGATGTGAAGGTAGGGGGCGAGGAGAGAATAGAGGAATTCCTTGCATTCCTTTGACTCCCCCCGCCCCGCCTCCAAGAAATGAGGTGATGTAAGAAGGTTTAAGAAGGAGGGTGTACAAACAGAATTTTTTGCAGGCTGGCATTGCACTGGCTTGTCCAAACTATGAAACCTCCACCTTATAGCAATGGCATCGAAGTGAGACTAACCACACGCAATTAAACAGTAAGCAAGGTGGAGTCAGTCACGGTCAGTTTAGCCTGGGAACAGTCTGCAGAAGAATGTGGAACTGTGCCAAAGACAAAGGGTGCAGTCCTAAGGGACAGAATTTTAATTATACCTAAATGGGCTAACCTGAACCAGCTTGCTCCAAAGAACTGGAAACAATAAAGATCCATTGTTTTCCTCCCAAACCCTGGCCAACGGTGGCGTGTGCAATAAATCATAGTGCCATCTCTGCATTGTCTCACCTGTTCTCCTCAGCCGAATCCCTGCCTGGAGGGACCCAGACCCAGGAGAAGGCGGCAGACCTCTCCTCCGCCAGGGATGGGGTAATTCTAGCAGACTGCATGAAGAATATTCTCCCTGCTCCTCGCTGCTGTCCTCAGGGGGGCAGTGTGAAGAGAACAGAGTCAACAAAAACTGCATTCATGATATGAGGGCAACTAACCTCTGACCCTGATGTCATCTCTTCCTTCTGCAGCTCCTTCCTTTACAGATTTTGCAACCTATACACACCACTCTCCCTGGAGCACTGGCGTTAGGAGGACCCTGAGAGACCCAAGTTCAACCTCCTCACTTTATTGCTAGTGACCAGTGACCCTGAGCGCAGTGCGCACAGAAGCCGGGAGCCAAGGGGGAGACCCAGGCCAGGCCTCCTGCTTCAGTTCGGAGATCTCGCTACCACATGCGGTGGCCTCTCCATCTGATGCAGAATTTGCACACACAGTAGGTGCTTGATGTTCAGTGACGCACAGCAGCACAATTCAACCTGCACGACCCAGCCCTGCTGCCCTGGCTCCCAGCCACCCCCGCCTGATCCTCAGAGTGGTTTTTAATTCTAATGAAAATTCTTGCACACAAGCGCTCTGCCTCACCACGGCTGCCACCAGCTGTATCAGCACTCGGGGGTTTGGGTTAATAAAATGCTTAGATCTTATCAAATGCATTTTCTCTGGAGGTATTTTTGTGTTGTTTTTAGAATAATGAGATCCCTGATAGGACTCTGAGACTTAACGAAAGACTGCGTAGACGTGGATGGCTGGAATAAAATTGGGAATTGCTCTCATGGAGGGACTTAACTGCTCCCAGGCAACAGGGCACAGGGAAGGCCCGTCTCAGTCACTCACTGCTTTTTTGAGACACGTCAGAACCCAATGACTAGGTCTGAGCTGTCCCTTTCCCTCTGGCTCCAGTGTTTTTACCCTTGTTTCTAAGCAGCTTCATGGTCTGCCAAAGACGTGCCTCTCCCCCACATATCCTCGCACTTCCCTCTATGCCCATCAGCCCACTGCCAAGCACTAATAAGCAAGTTCCAGTGGGTTCCAGCTCCAAACACTGTAAGGAGGCCAAGGCCCTGAGCTGGAGCCTCACAAGGGACCCTGAACTTCACAAAGAACACCAAGCAAGACCTGCGCTCACGCCAAGGATGGCGCTTGAAGCCCATGCAGTCCCCTCCCTGTCCTACATGAGCTGGGATGATAACTGAGGCCGTGCTGCTCCACAGGGCTGGAGTGGTGCTCAGGCGAGGGTGGGAGCCACTTGGAAAAGATGAAGGTCTCTAGCTAGACAGGACGCATGATTCATCCCCAAGAGGCTTCCTTGGGCTCCAAGGGCTCTTTTGGCTTTGGTGTTTGTTGTCCTATGTGCTTATCCACAATCCATAGTCCCACAGTCCATATTCATAGTTTATTCTCCCAGTTTGCAGGGTGGGGCCTTACCCCGCATTATCCCGGCCATCACAGAGGGGTGGGACTGTCTTGTGAACTGCTCTGTCCTTGGTGCTGAGAACAATGTCTAGCCCATAGCAGAGCCCACCCAACAGCGGGGAAGCCAAGGGCAGCCAGAGCTTCTTGAGAGGGATCCTGGCGGCATGGATGGCACCTATGAATCCTGTCCTCCTTCTGCGTGCCTTTGCCAATTAGTCACCACCTTTATCCCTCAGAATTAGAAAAGCTAATTTACATGTCTCCTCCCTCAGCCACCTGGGCTCCTTGGGGTCTGAGTCACCTTCCATCCCTTGCCTTGCACAGCGTATGGACTCAATACAAGTTGATGGAATGAATGACCATCCTCTGTGAATTTCTGAGACACCCAGAGTCAGATCCAGGAAATCTAAAAAAGTCTAACGCCCAAGGGATGGAAAAAGAGAAATTCAATTTACATCATGAGCAGAGGACAGCCTCTGAGAAATCTCAAGTTTGTTTGCATCCCATTTGTGCAAGGGATCGAGGCATTCCTGGAAAAACCCACACTTGCCTCGCTGGGTGACTGTGCTTCCTGTTCCCAAAGGCCTCGGAGAGACAGCTTAACCTGATAAAGCCAACACCCGCTATGGAAATGTAAACAGGCTTTTGAAGGGCACACAATTGTAAAGGGAAAATTCACCAGTAAAGATGTTTGAGCAAAGCACTTAAGTAAGCCGGACAAATCACACGGAAAACCCAGACAGGAAGCACGCCTGGCCCACCTGTATTGGGCATCTGAAAATCTCTCCAGCCCTGTTCTTTCCCAGGGTTGGGGAGGGGAGAAATGTCTTACATTTTTAAACTTAATTTTTTTAAAAAAACAACAACTATGTTATACAGAGTAAAACTGGGCCTCTCTCATTCTTTTTTCTAAAAAATATATTTTTTATTGATTTCAGAGAGGGAGGGAGAGGGAGAGAGAGAGAGAAACATCAATGATGAGAGAGAATCATGGATCAGCTGGCTCCCGCATGCCTACCACTGGGGTTCGAGCCTAAAACCTGAGCATGTGTCCTGACCAGGAATCGAACTGTGGCCACCTGGCTCATAGGTCAACGTTCAACCACTGAGCCACCCCGGCCGGGCCTCTCTCATGCTTTAGCCATCAGAAACATGTTCTCATGTTAGGAAGGTCTTAATGGTCATGGTTCATCACTGTCGTCAGTGTTGATCATCTCTGTCCCAGGACCGAATATAAGCCCTAGGGCAAGGAAGGCAGCTCATGGGCCCAACCACTTCCTAGAGCTGGAGAAGAGAAAGCGGGGACGGGTCTACTCTAGTCCAGGAATCTCTCACCAGGGAAAAATCTGAGAAGAAACTCATTCCTAAGGCACCTTTCCTTAGAGCTGACTGCTAACTCGGTGACCTCATCAAGACACAGAAAGGCCTGGGGACTCTTGTCCAGTGTGCTGAGCAACCGAGGGGAAAATAAAAGCAAAGTGCTTTTGTTCTCTTGGTTCCTCGGGCTTTAATTCCTTATTTCCTTAAGATTAAAGAGAAAAAACAAAGAAGAAATCAATGATTTTAGAACAAAGAAGACAAGCTGACCACAAGAGTGGAAGTCTAGCCCTCAGAAGGTTAACCCAGGGGTACTGCGAGCCCAGGCACGGCTGGCTGGCGGCACGGACGTCCTCGTGTGGAAGACGGTCTGTGGTCTCTCCTGCGGTGAGCTCAGTGCTCCTCACCACGGAGCAGGCACAGACCTCACGCGGCCACCCTCGGCCTCTCCTGTGGCTGGGAAAGGGGGTGCCCGGTGTCATTCACATGGGAGACGCAAGGTCACCCGCCTACCTGGCCATCTGATCACATCTTTAGCAATGCGATATTAATAGTAGTTTTCGCTTACTGCACCAACCTTGTCCGATTTCTTCCTCACATTTCTGAGAGGCTCATATTATAATTTTCAATTTACAGGCAAGAAAAAAAAATAAGATTCAGAGTTGTTGCATAATTTTTCTAAGTTTTTTTTAAATAGAGTAGTTCCCAACCATTGGCTGCACCTTAGGACCCCAAATTGCCGTGCCCAGGCTGCACTGCAGGCCAACTCAGCCAGAATCTCTAGGGGGAGTCTTTTCAAAGCTCCCCGGGTGATTCCAATGTGCAGCCAAGGCTGAAAAACCGCTGATCCAGTGAAGAGCAGTTAGGTCTGAATCTGACTCCAGGCCTCTGCTCATTTTCCTCTGCGATATTGCCAAGCATGAAAGAACTATCCAGAAGTTTAAAGTAATATTCATCAAACGACTTTCCCACTGGAGGCACTTGGAGAGTTGGGACTGAGAGAAAGGAAACCCACCTGGCCTAAGGTTTGCTCTCATTATAGGTGGTGGAAGAGACAGGCCGGGGGCTGAGAGCCTCTCCCGTACAGCAGGATGCCTGGGCTGCATGAACAGGATGTACAGCTATTCAGCCTTTCCATTTTACCGACCAGTTCCGGAGAGTTGAGTTGCCGCTTGACCTCAGGGTCTCATGCTACCTTCTGGGGCCCACAGTGAGTGCATCGACTCACCAAGGGCATCCATGGCCAATGTCACGCTCATACCGCATCTGCTCAGACGGATGGGTCCTGCCTGCCAATTCCAGTGAGTGTGTCAGTTAATAGCCCTCATTTTCTAGGGCAAAATCATCAGGATTGAAACGTCTTCCACCAACTAACTGCCATGGAACAGAACATCCCTTCTCCCCGACTTTTCCTGAGTTTGATGAGGAAATGATGGAAAATAATTTTCCATATTAAAATGTCTGCTTTCCTGAGGAGGAGAGTCACCATAACCACTTTAGCTGAGACATCTGGGTTGGGCTGTGTCATAAAGGCTTGGCTAATCAGCCATCAGCCTGCCACTGCTACCCAATTAACCCTTTTCCTGCAGGCCAGAGGATAGCCTACAGTGCCTGAAGGCCTTCCTGGCTAGCCGTCCATCTCATGAGACTTCTGTTCCCATTGCCCAGAGCCCGGAGCTGCACTGCACAGATAGCATTTTAGCGTCTGAATTACTTATGAAAGTATTTTTGAACCTGTAAATTTGACATGTTAGATTCCATCTTACAGGGAATTTTAGGGCATTCATCCAGTTTTTAATCCATTCATCCAAGATACTGAGCGTCCACGCTATGCTAGGCATTACCCTAGACATTGGACAAAATCACCAAATAAGGCCCAGCCCCTGACCTCAGAAAGCTTCCAATCTGCCGGGGAAGCGTGATCCACAAAAGATAAATAGAACCCAAGGCGGGTGGCTCGATGGTGGACCGCCCCATGGATCACTTAACTCAACCTGAGAGTGGGGGTGGGAGGTGTCCAGAGAAGGCCTCCTGAACAAAAAAAGGAAGCATGAATGGAGGAAGTCAGCACAGAGACATGGAGGATCCACAGGAGCTGAGCGACCAGCTGTAGCAGCTCACCCCTATAGCCAAGACCACATTTTCCTCATTCCAAAGTTTTACGTCTCCTTGAAGGCCCTCCACACAATGGCTTTCTGGACCCTTCTCCTTCCCAGGCCCCTGTACTGAGCCCCACACCACTGCTCACTGGTCCCCAACCAGGCCCTGCACACCCATGTCTTTCCATTCTTGCTGGGCCCGTGTTCTTTGTCAAGAATGTCCATCATCCCCGCTCTGTCCATTAATTTCCTGCTCACCCTCAAGGTCCAGTACAAACACCACCTTCTCTGTGAGGACTTCTGTACCTGTGGGTGATCACGGCACGGGGACATGATACTAATCTGTCCTCCTCTCCAGACTGTAAGCATCTGGAGGGCAGGAACTGCCTCTTAATCATCCTCACACTCCCAGTGTTTGGTAGGCAGAAGACATATGACATGCCTTCCTTTAGACAAAGCAATGGAGGAACAAAGCAACATATCAAAAATCCACATGAACTGTTTTCCTCCATTCCAGTCACAAATAGGGGTCAAAAAATAGGATCCTGGTACCAGCTCCTGAAAACCCGGCAGCTGCCCTGGCCTAACTTCTGAAATGAAGGCTCATTTGGCGATTTTTCACATGCACAATTACACCATAAGCAAGCAGAAAAGAATAAGGGGACTTGAGAGCAAATTGATTATTCATGAATCCAATTACAGCTAATAACTGGAGACAGGCCCCTCTCAGATGCCTGCAATAATTCATGCAGAGGACAGAGGGAACCCTGCCAGGTTGGCATCTGGACCTTGAAGTGTGAGGGAGCTGGGGCCAGTGTGTGGTGAATCATCCCAGGACGTCCAGCTCAACTCCTTGGACCCGACGTGGTCAGAATCAAGTCCTTTTGGGCCAGTTTGCAGCACAATGACACATACTTTTCTGTGGCCAGAGCCTGTACCCCCTTACCCAAGCCAGTCACCCCAGAATTTATCTCATTTGAAGGATACCACCCTGAGATGCATGATGAGGTGATTAAGGAGATGTAGTTGATGAAATTTTCTCCTGCTCAGGTAACTGCAGTGAACCAATCCCCTCAACAAGGGGGTTCAGGAACCATGGATAGTGCCCAGAGGGCGAATCAGACTGCTCTTCTCACTCTCAGAAGCCACTACTGGGCCCACAGTGAAGAGGGGTGGTGATGGAAACCCTGCCCATGTTTCTCACCATGAATGCAGTAAGAAGCCACAATGAGCTCAGGGAGGCTGAGGCCATGCCTTTGTCACCACACTTGGCCTGGCTCTGCCACAGCTTCACATTGGTTTAAGACAGTGGTCGGCATACTCATTAGTCAACAGAGCCAAATATCAACAGTACAACGATTGAAATTTCTTTTGAGAGCCAAATTTTTTAAACATAAACTATATAGTTAGGTACACTGTTATTAACTTAATTAGGGTACTCCTAAGGCTTAGGAAGAGCCGCACTCAAGGGGCCAAAGAGCCGCATGTGGCTAGTGAGCTGCAGTTTGCCGACCACGGGTTTAAGAGATTAGCAAGAAAAAGTTTAGTTGTCCTTTCCCACTGCTTCAAAATCAAATGAAACCATCCTATGGAAATATTACAAGTCTAGCATTACAGACTTAGGGCAACAGTGTCCCTGTGGCACAAAGCAGAGGATGTTTAAACACACTGTGCATTGCCACACGGCCCTCCCCGCCTGCAAACGCCAACTCCACAATGCTCTCCATGGCACCACTGGTTATGACTCTGAATGCTGTGTCATTTTAAAAAGTATATCATCTGAAAACATTGTGGTTGACTATCATTAGTAACAAATGACTTGCAAAACACCTCACGACTTATTGCGAACAAGAGATCAATCTATCTTAGTAATAGATGGAGTTAGAAAAGCAATGGGAAGTCCTAGCAAACTGATAAGACCCTCTCCCCCTGCATGAAGATGATGACTGCATTCAAGAGCCTGTTATCAGGATTCTACAAATAGCCCTTGAAGTCTGCAAATGCGGAGCAAGGTCACCACGGGAGCCATGGAATGCCGTCGCTTTGCGGCATCACCTTGCTTTGAGACTTACTGTATTAAAGAATAGCCATTGTCTTTTTTGCCCACCCTGCCCTCTTTCATGAATATAAGCCACCCACACCTGGTGAGGTCAGTCAAGGAATGGAGATTGGAGAGGCCCCCAGCTTCTGCAGGGACCCTCCCTTCTCATTCCGGCAACAGCTCTCAGTAAATGAAGCCAGAAGGCTTACTCTGAAATAAGGGTCTTGCTCCCCAGAGCCCTGCGACACGGGGGTGTCAGGTTGAAATAGATCCGGAAGTGCTAAGGAGAGCACCTGGCCCATAGTAAATGCTGCGTAAGTGTTTGCTATTATTGCAGCGCTGACGTCCCAAAGCTGCAGATGAGAACGATCACCGCCTAAGGCGAGGCAGGGAAATGAGACTCCGGGTCCAAATTTCCTTCTTTCTGAAAGGCAGGTGGTACCCGTTTCCAAAGGGACGTGGCCAGGTCTAAATCCCCGGGTGTCAACGCGTGGCTCATCTAAGTCAGAAAGCACTCTTGACGGAAGTGCAAAGGAAAAAAAAAGTGCAATGGCCCATGCCATTCTCCAGCTGATCTTGGGGTACCACGGTGGCTTCTTCACAATTGGCCTTTGTAAGGGCAGCAAATGGCTTAGAGCTGAGGAGCAGCTAATAACCCAGTTCCATTCCCTACCTCTGACCCCTCCAACACTGAGTGCGCCTGGTCAGCTAGGATGGACCCTGCCATGTTCCCGTGCTTTCCTAACTTATCCTAGTGCAGTTCTTCTGGCGTCTTATTGCTTTGAGGGAGAGTCAGGGGTGGGTCGGGGCCCGGATGACTCCTGTAGAGGGCAGAGGGCAGAGGTGGCAGCAAGCACAGTGCATTCAAACAGTCCGCATTCCTGACTGGCCTCAGGGGCTGCCTTGCCTGGCTCTGAGAAAGCCTCTCACCCAGCCTAGGGCCCAGCAAATCCCCGTGTTTTAGCTTCATCCTTTTCAGAAGACACTTAAAACAATTTGGAACACTCGTGCTGCCTACTCATGCCCAATCGTAATCAAACCAAGTGGCTTTTCTCTTTGCAACTACGATCTGCAATATACTGAATGGCCATTAGACCCTCTCCTCTGGGCGCCATCCAGGCACGCAACTGGGCTTGATCTCTTTCTAACTCTCCTCTGTGCTATGAAAGATGAAAACTCTGTTGTTTACAAGAGAATGGGGCCGAGTGATTAGAGTGGGAAGGGAAGATTTGAGAATTGTCTGCACCCTGTTATTTCCTTGTGTTTTATCTGTCCAGATAGACAGCAAGCTTTTTAAGAGCAGAAATGATGCTGAGGTCTTTCTAGCTCTCCCACCACCTCCCCTCACTTCCTATGAAATGCTTTTGTAGCTACAGTAAGGAATGTGGGCATAGATCTTTACATTTTATAAAACGCTCTGACACTTGGAGGGAAAAAAACCCCTCCTGTCACTTATCCCAGGGACTGGAGGAAACTTGCCCACATCATGAGACAGGAGCCAGGGTCTGGCCCAGGCGCTGTGGTCTCCGAGTTCTCACCCTTCATCATCACGGCGCAGCCCTTTGCAAGGTTGGGCCCACTTTTCTCTATCACAGGACCCTCTCTCTCCAGAGGCAACGCATTCACAGAGGCTTAGAGAAAGGAGTTTAAGAAACTAGAAAGGGACGTGTCAGAGGACAAAGAGTAACTCAAGGTCTTATTTCCACTTCCTGGGGGAAATTTCGTGAAAGAGGTGAAATTTCAAGAAATGCCACAAGCCCTTTGAAAAGCAATAAATGGTATAAATTCAGATTAAATCACTTCTTCAAAACTAACATTTGCTGGTCAGATCCACGGCTGTCTTCAGGGGGCCCCCGGGGAGTCCTCAGGTAAAATAGCAGCGCTCTAGGTACATTTATTAAACTCACAAATCATCCCTGAGCAAATGCCGAGCAAGCGCAAGAATCGATATATGGAAAGTCTGCCCGGCCTGCTTCCTCCCGGGTTGGGTCAGCAGGGTGCTCACCACCCATGCGGGGAAAGGGATGGTGCCTTTTAATTCAGCCACTTCTGGAGCAACTGAAGCGAGTAAGTGTTGTTCTGGCGCCTGAGGCCCAGTGCGTCGCGGAGGCATGCAGGCCCCTGAACATCTCACAAGTCATTTAGGAGCTTGTCCGATCCCAGGGCCCTGCCAGCTGTGGCCATGAGGACATCCAAAAGAGAGGTGGCTGCAGAGCCCCATCAGGCCACAGCTCTGAGAGGGCGGGCTGGCTGAGAATGAATGCCCCTCCAGGAACTGCCTTCTGGGCCCCACCCCCGTCAGGTAGAATCAGGTAACCCCGGGTGCATTCCGGGGGGATGCATTGTCAGCTTGGGTATCAACTCGGCAGCCTCACATTCAAATCTATTATTTGCCTATGCATGTGTATATGTATATATGTATGTATTTTTCTTAATCCTTACCAGAGGATTTTTTTCTATTGCCCTTCAGAGAAAGTGGAAGGAAGGGAGGAAGGGGGAAGGGAGAGAGGATCATCCATGTTAGAGAGACACATAGATTGGTTGTGTCTCCTACATGGGGAGCTAACCTGCAACTCAAATCCATGCCCTTGACCGGAAATCAAACTGGTGACCTTTGGGCGTGCAGGCCAAACACTCTAACCACTGAGCAGCACCAGCCAGGGCAGCAGCCTCACGTTCAGAAGACCGGTGGGTCAAACAAGAAGGGGCACAGTCTGTGCACAGCTCTGGGGCTGCACCAATGCCTGGAGTCAACACCTACTTCTGCCCTTGCAGAGTGCCCACAGCTCAGCGCCCTTGCTCTGCCCTGTGCCTCAAGCCCGCCATCTCACCTCCTGCAAATTTATGGTTCAAGAACGGAGTTCCTCTCTCCCTCTGCCTTCTAGGACAGAACCTTGCTCAGTTTTCAGTACACGGGAGGGAGGGGGGGCGCCTCAACTCCTTCTGGTCATTCAGATACCCAGAGCCCCCCTCAATCCATCAGAGTTGAAGAGACAAGCTCCTTCCTCTTTGCTTTTGGTGACAGAAGAACTAGTCCAGTGGTCGGCAAACTCATTAGTCAACAGAGCCAAATATCAACAGGACAACGATTGAAATTTCTTTTGAGAGCCAAATTTTTTAAACTTAAACTATATAGGTAGGTACACTGTTATTACCTTAATTAGGGTACTCCTAAGCTGGCCTTTGCTAAAAAACGTCCTCATTTTATAATAATAAAGCCACCAACACAAAATAATTACAATTCTTAAATTGATGACAAAAATACCTGTAGGATTTGCAGCTGGTTGGAAAAATACAGGTAACTTTATGCTTCGAGTAGGTACTTTTGTCACCCACGTGCGATTTGCGGACGCAACTAGCACTAACCACTGCACATGAGACTGCTGACTGACTGGCTCACTCAACTCGTGCATGAATCGCACGCGCCTCCCCCACGCTGCGCATCCCGTGGCCCAACCGACCGACACCCCCCACTTCTTCTAACGCCACTTCTTCAAAATAGACTCGCCCAGGAAGAAAACCGACTTCTGCGCATGGGCCACGAAGTTTCTATCGCACCGTAGGTGTGCGCCCACACGTGGTATTTTGTGGAAGAGCCACACTCAAGGCGCCAAAGAGCCGCATGTGGCTCGTGAGCCGTGGTTTGCCAACCACTGAACTAGGGCATCAATGTATCAATGAAATAAAGCACTGGAAAATGTTCTGACTTGAGAGAGAGGAAACAAAACTCATGGGAATTTGGTTAAGTGCTGGCATTTACCTGAGGGTTAATCTGGATGACCAGGGGCTACGATGCCACACAGCTCGATAGCTTGTGTGCAGATGAAGTAGTGGATCTAAGAGCCCCTCAGGGAGCCCCCTTCCCCCTCCATTACTTCCCATACCTGCCTGTCACAGAGCCTAATATCACCCCATTAACAATTCATTAATAAGGTTCTGTAATAATATTTATGCCGTAATTTGGGCAAATTCAAGATATCACTATGTTATCAAAATGACATTGCTCCCGGAGAAGGGTCAGCTGTGGGCACGTCCTGGGATTTAGACTTTGTTGGCCAAAAGGGAGACCGATGTGACTGACAGCCAGGGAAGGGGGGCACAGGGTTTTCTGAAGAGAGTGGGTCTGGGTGGGGCTGGGGAGGGAGAGGCTGGGGTGGGGGATACAAGGTCATTCGAGGTGCAGGATGAAATGGAAGAGCATGGGAGGACAGGGGGGGAGGACAGGGGAGGAGGACAAGTCTTAGCTGCCTCCTTGTTCTGCCCTGTGCCTGGAAAATCTTTAACTAGTCTTTCTATTTCTCACATTTCAGAAGTCACACTCAGCTCCCTGGAGAAGATTAAAAAAAAAAAAAAATTAGTACTGTACTGGCCCAGCTGGCTCTGTCCATGGTGCTACCAGACAAGGTTCTGAAATCTTGCAACAAGGAATCATAACTCCAAATTTAGGTGTCTGTCATTCCTTACACTGCACCCAATTCTGAAGGATGATGAACTTGAAGATGAATTGGGGAGTTGTGTACAGGGTCCTTTAAGTAGGACCTCCCACTCTGCAGCCAGTCCCAACCACTCTCAGGCAGACCCTTCCCTCCCTCCTTTCCCCCACCTGCAGACACCTCACCAGAAACACTGGTTTATGGAGGTTCTTAACCCTTCCCACCCAAATGTTCCAGGAGGGGCAGGGAGCAAGATGGAAAGGAGAGGCCTGCTCAAGGCCCATCAAAAATGCAACATTTCTTTCTTTACGTCTTAATATATCTTACAATTAGACAAAGTCTGCATTCTACTCCACAAGACACCAGCTTTTATTTTTGCCTAATTGCCTCCAAATTTCTGGGTACAATGGATGCTCCAGGAAGCAGCTTGTGGAGTGGAGGCACAGACCACCCCTGGTGGCCCAGCCTTTTCTTCTTCCACCTGAGCTATGTGTGGGCAGATGCCAGCCTCGCGGCAGCAGGAGGCCAGCGAGAGCTGCGGGCCTGACTCGGTGATGGCCCACCTGCTCACAGGGCCTCTCAGGACCTGGAGAGGGTGCCCATTTAACCTTAACAGCACCTACCCTGCAAGGTCATTTGAAAGATTACAGGAAATGATAAATGTGAAATGCTCCGTGACAGGCACCCATGAAATGTTAGCTATCAATATTAATATTCCCCCCCCGCCCCCCGTAGTTAAACCAAAGGCCATATCCCCCCCGCTTCTTACAGCCCTCTGCAGGCTCCTTAAAGCTACAAGAACCTACACAATCAGCCACCTCCTAACTCTGTAGCCTCATTTCCTGCTTCTTCCTCCCCTCACTCATGCCCCAGACTCCACCATTAAGTCTGGAATGATTTAGAGTCTCTACCCTGCCCAGGCCCAATCACACCTCAGGGCCTTGGTGTGTGCTGAGCCTGCTGCCTGGAGTGCCCACTGCACAGCCTCCCATCCCACCAGTGAAGCTCCTCACCTGATGAGCCCAGGAGGCGGCAGCACCTTGTCTGAGACTCTCAGCCCCTCCTGCCTCCAGAGACCTAGCGTGCCTATCCTAGCACCTATCATGTTCTATTGCCATCATGTGTTACTTATCCACCTCTTCTTTCAGATGCCCAGCACCCTGAGGAGTGAGACTTCATCTCTGAATGTCTTGTCCACACACGGAAGACACACACCAAATGTGTGATGAATAACGGCGTGCGTGTGGGTGGGAGCGTGTACAATGCTGGGGAGGAGGCGATGGGTGCAAAGGAAGGTGGAAGTGATACTTGCCCAGCATTAAATCCTATAAAAATGGACTGTCATGCCACCCAGGGCAAAGATTCCATCTGCAAAAGCCTGCCAGTCAGTCCTCAACCCACTGCTGCAAGACAGGAGGGCCACCAATAAAAGCAATAGGCAGTGTTATTAATGCCCATGAGTCAAACTATACCATCCTCTCCCCACCAGCTGAATGCACAGGCCTAGGACACTGTGCCCTGACCTAGCTCCTGCCTTGCCTACACGTGAGCATGCCCACCGTGCAAATACACACACACACACACACACACACACACACACACACACACACACACACTAAAGGCGCTCTAACCATTTTGGGCCACTTCACTCCCACATGGATGTTTTGTTCAAGGCCTTACATTTTTTTCATTAGACTCATTTTCATTATCTTATGCATTTTGCTTTCTGCAGACTGCACTTTAACTTACTGTCTTTTTGCATTATTTTACCTATTTCTTTTAACCTTGAGATTTTGAAATGGAAGTTTTCTGGGGAAGGGAAGCAGCTCTGAGACTGCCCGTGACCAGGACGCAGAGGCTCCAGACACTCCCTGCCCTTGGGGATGCCCAGATTAATGGCAGAGACAGAAAATACCGATTAACAGGCACACTGAAATTGGCCCCAAATAGTCCCTCCATACCCAGGTGAAGGAGGGGATGAGGGAAGGAGGAGGTGAGAGGGCTGGGGGTAGTTCGGGGAGTGGCTTCCTAAGTGGTCAGGACTGTCCCCGCCCAGGTGGGTGAGGCTGTAATTCTCAGAGTATTCACGTCTTCTCCCTGGGTTTTCCACATGATGGACTACGAGACATGATTGCGAGGCTGCGTCCTTGGGCTGCTTGCTCGCCCTGTTTAGGTTGAAGTGCAGGATTCAGCTCTCCCTAAAGGAGGAGGCAGCCGCTTTCTGGTTTAGGACCAAAGCAAAGAAGGAAAGACCCTGCAGGAGTGGCCCACGCCAAGCATGGTCAGATCTCTTCTTTTCAGCCTCTCGATGCCCTGACACCCGGCTTCCCACCAGAGACGTTCCGATGGGAAGCAGGGAGCCAGAGGCCACAGCAACCAGCACCTGTGCTCAAGATGCTGGTGGGAAGTGGTTCAGCCACGAAGACAGTCACAGTGAGGGAGACGGCCAAAGGGAAGAGACGGAGGGAAAGAAAGTCCTACGGTGCACAGTGGGCAGGTGGGCTTTTGTGGGCTGGGCTGTGTTTTTACTTTCTGTTCTTCAAGAATAAAAGACTATATGCTTGTCTGCTATCTTACCTGTTGGCATTTATAATTATGGACATTGGTCCTGCATTCAATTAATATGATTAGGTCAATTAATGTTTATACTCCTCTACTCAGGGTTCGGACCTCTGACCTGGTTTTATATATACTAGTATATTCTGATGACTCCCACATTTACATAGCCAGCACACAAATCCCCTCTGATCTCTGATTCTGGACTTCCTGGTTGCCACCTGTGCCTCCCCCACATCACTCAAACTTGATCCTCTAAAAGTCTCTGTCAGATTAGTAACAACACCCCCTTCCAGTTAGGTCAAAGGTCCCCCAGTTGTTCTCCACGCTCCCTCACATCCCACAGGAAATTCTGCTGTAGCATCTGACCCCTCTCCCCCACATCTCCACTGCTGCCATCCCGGATCAAGTCACCTTTATTTCTCATCTGGATCATCGCAGTGTTTTTCTAACTGATGTCCCTGCTGCCACCCTTGCCCTACTCCATTGCTCTCAGCACAGCTTCCAGATCGATCTTTTCAAAATCTAAAAGCACAACACTCTCCCGCCCCAAACCCTCCAACAGTTTCATCTGCCTTAGAGGAGGGTCAATGTCCTCATATTGTCCTATAAGGGGGAGTCTCCCATCTCCGCCTCTCCTGCCACTTTCCTCTCACTCATTCCACCCCAACCATAGCTGCCTCCTTGCTTTCTCTTGGACACCTCAGTGCCTCTGCACTTGCTGTCTCCTCTGTGTGGACCCCCTTCCCCGGGCTTCTACACAACCTGCTCCCTCATATAATCCGAGTCTTTGCTCCAATGTCCTCTAATACATGAAGGCTTCACTCACCACTCTACCTCAAGTGACCCTGAAGGATGTTCACTGATATGTCCCTGATACACAGCACAGCCTGACATTACAGACACCCATCACACATTTCTGAACAAATGAAGAAATCTAGCTAGCACTGTGTGTACGATCCAAGCTGGGACAATGGGGCTTTCTCTCCTTGGCCGTGGATGCTGAGGGATGGGGAGAGGGAAGATCCGTTGGAATGGCTCCGCCCCAGCAGCGGTGCCCTGACGGTCCTGGCCTATCCTGGGTGCTATTTTCCTCAGCCTGATGCTTCAGCTATACCTTCAACTCTGTGCGCTCTTCTACCTCCTTCCCATAAATTCTCCCCCGCCCCTCAAATTAGCCAGTGTTACTATATATTGCTTGAAACTTAAGAGCTCTAATGGATAGGCCATCTTGTTTCCTAATTCCTGTTCTGAGTTTCCCACCTGCCAGGCAAAAGTGCTACCTGCCTCATGAGAGTTCTAGTCAGACTCATTGAGTTGTCTTGGCACTGACATTCTAAGAACCATCCTCAGCCTAACATTCCACTAGCCCACTAAAGATGATACTGATAGACTCCCATGCTCCTTTCTACCTCTAAAATGTGGGTCGCCTCCTCATTTTACTGAAAAGGAAATGAAACCCCAAGAAGTTCAAGCAGGAGATTATGTGGAGAGTTCAGAATTTAGAACTTGGTTACCAAATAAAAAACACAGAATTCATGGGTGACTGGCCAGTTATGTGCTCAAAAGTGCTCATTCTGTCCTGACAAGGGCTAGGCAGCAGGGCCAGTTGTCTTCCTGCTCAGTGAGTAGGCTTGAACCCTTCAACCTGCATCATAACCCCTGGAATAAGACAGCCACCCAAGCAACGGCTCGAGGCCCTCACGGATGGACGGCATGGGGTGCTTTCTTGCCTTTGCAAAGACATGTCTGCCCATGGAAAATCCTCAGAGATGATGCCAATCAGAGACAATGAGCCCCTTCTGCTGGGCGGATCCTGTACAATCTCTCTGACATCACCAGGCTCATTTTCACTAAAGGAGACCAAGAGGGGTCATGGAGAAAGAAATGCCAATGAAAGCTCCTTAACCACCTGGCATGGGTGCCCACGGACAGCCTTTCTCAACTCTAACGGAAAATGTTTTCCGTTTTGTTTGGAAACTGGCTCTAGGGCTTTCGCCACAATGAATGTGCAGTCTGAGCTCTCTGGAAGTTTAGAAGTCACCTTACTAGTACCTGCCTGACAGATAGTCCATCAGCACCCTGGACAGTGTCCTCGGTGAGCCAGCGGAGGTGAACCTGAGGGCAGCCTGCACCGAGCTCCAGGACCCCAGGTCCTGCATCCTGCAGGTGCAAAAGCCAAGCTTTCCCATCCTTGTCTCTGTCCTGAAATCAGCCCAGGAGACCGGGACGTAAAGCAAACTCAAGAGCACAAACAGCGCCCTGACCGGCTTGGCTCAGTGGATAGAGCGTCGGCCTGCGGACTGAGGGGTCCTGGGTTCAATTCCGATCAAGGGCATGTACCTTGGTTGCAAGCACATCCCCACTAGGGGGTGTACAGGAGGCAGATGATCGATGTTTCTCTCTCATCGATGTTTCTAACTAACTATCCTTCTCCCTTCCTCTCTGTAAAAAATTAATAAAATATTTTTTTAAAAAAAGAGCACAAACAGCAAACAGAATATTGGCGGCAACTCCATAGAATAAGTATGGGCTGCTGCAGGGATAAGAGCTGGGTGGAGATAATACAGCCTCCTGAAAAAAAAAGGGAGACCTGTCCAGGGATTTGAGAAAGGGAGGAACTTGATGTGATGGACAGGAAGGGCACACAAGGCAGGAGGGCACAGACAGACAAAGAGGAACCAGACAAGCCCGACACACATACATGGATGCATTCAAATGTTTCCCGCCACCCCAGGAAATACCATCTCTGAAAAGAACGTCCCACCCTGTCTTCGTCAAATCACATTGAAATATACCGTATTCTTTAAACAGAGTCACCAAATCAACTCCCTGATAAAGCACCTCTCATTCCCTCCCATCTTTTCTTTCTTTGAACAGATTTCTACCTTCTAACAATGGTGACTATATTTAAAACCGATGAAACGTTAGCCGGGAGAAGAGGCTCCTCACGCCCAGTGCGGCTCTTCCTCTCCTGATTACCCAAGTCTATTGTGTTTCTGGGTATATTTTCCCGTCTCTATTCCTAGATCCCCAGCCCTACACGCTGCCAGGAGTGCTTCTCTCTGGAAAGCTTTTAGACTTTTACTCACAGGCCGCCCCTGAGTCCCTTGTCTTTTGTTATCTGCCTGTGGGGGTTTAATTAGGCCAATTTGAAACAGTCAGCTCCTCAGGTTACCTGCCTTCTCTTTCTCTTTCTCCCTCTTTTGAGAAAAAGTCTCTGATTAAATTTTATGATTAAAAATATTTTTCTTTATGAAAGAGCCTTTGGAGGAACCAAACTCAGGCTCCTCTGAGCCAAAACACCCTCAGCCTGCCTCTTTTCCATGGTAATGACGGGGAGCAGAGGAAAGAAGGGAGCAGTGGAGAGAATTTCTGGAACAGTGGGCATGGTGGAGGGGCCAGATCAGCAGACAGAGCCAGTGCCAGAGGCTAGGATCCGGGAAAGGTAGGCTGTCTCGAAACCAAAATTAAAGGCAATACTTTGAATCATTCCTAATCAGAGTGTCAAGGTGCCTGCATCCCCCTCATATAAAATCATCTCTAAGTGGACTACGTAACTTTCAGCTGAGGGGACACGTGCTTGTTTAAATTGGACCATTGTGGGCTGTGATAAGCTGGCCACTGCAACCCTTCACATGGCTGGGGTATGTGTTCCCCAGTGTGAGCCGGAGGGTGTTCTGCATCACGTCGCCCATGATAATTTAAGGCATAAAAAATAATAGAATATCACCAAACTTCCTCTTTGTTTTGGCTTCTGTAAACATAGAGTTGACCAACAACAGGACGAATGACTTCGTATTACTAAACGGAAACATGCTGGTAAATCTAGCATTCTGTATAAACGTCGCAAGAAAATCCCCAAGATAAGAGGGATGCAGGGGGGGACCCGGATTCCTCCCCGGGGAGGTCCTGTTCCTCAGTCCTGCTGTTCAAACTGCAGGGGAGGCAGAGCCAGAAGGAATAAGGAGTGAGAAACACAATAGCTGTAGCAGATGGGGCTGGGCAGAAGCGAAGACGCAGACCAGCTTTCTTCTTGACACCCAGCTGCACCTGAGCAACTGTGCCATCCAAACCCCACAGCAAGGAAGCGGGCGTGAGGAGGATGGAGGTGCACTTGGCGGGTGGAAGGCCCCACATCACAGATGTGCACCCCACTGTGGACACGGCCAGTGTTCTGTGGGCTGGGCCTCAGGCACCAAGTGCAGAGTCTACAGCCCATCAACCAAAAAGGAGCACTGGGCACTTGCGGCTCCCTGCAGTGGGGTCTGCGTTAGTTACCTTGACATCCACGTGGGTGTATGCTAAAGACCCACACCAAGGAGCCATGTTGGGGGCGGGCCGAAGGGCAGGGCCCTATGAAAGAGAGGGGACGGGATTCCTGGCAAGCAAGATCTCGCTCAATTTGCCTGAAGGAAATTGATTAGAGAGAGCGCTCTCAGATGGTAACTCCTGAAGGCAGACAGCTGAGTGAATGAGCTCCCAGGGCTGAGGGAGGGAGTCACCTTGGGAGCCGAGGGCCAGAGGGGCTTCCTGAGTGCAGCCTTCTCAGAAGCACCGCTTTAGGGCACAGAAAGGTTAGAAAACAAACACAATGAAGACAATGACGACGGGTCCAAGCTAGTCACCATGAACTCTGAAGGCATTCTTTTATTTCTGGGAATTCGGCCGGAACAAATCTTACTTTATTTCTAAGAATTTGGCTGGAGTGAAAGGAGACCATTGGTTCAAGGTGCCCTTTGGGCCAAAGAGGGTTGTCATAAAAGGACTCTCTTTATGTGACCAGAGACTCTGATGGACTAGTACCCACGGCCTTCACCTCTAAGCCCCCAGGGGGTTCCTGGTTTGAGAGTTCATAGCCCTCAGTGTCCTGCAAGCCGGGAGGCAGCACCCAGGCCTCCGTATGGCTTGTATTTCTCCTAGCACACAGTGGGCACCCAGCAGAGCGTGTGGGCTGAGCTGAATGTGCGTGCCAACAGTGTGGCCCATTCAGGTCCCAGCCTGCTGCCTCAGGTGCCTTTCCAGTGAAAGAGAGGAGATACAGGCCCCGATGAAGTCCCTAATATCCACCTCCCGGCTCTCATCTCTGGAGAGAGCTCATGGAGAGGCCGTCGGGAGGCAGATGTAATGAGCTGCAGGAGACAAATGCAGATCATGAGGAAGAAGAATGTACCTGAGAGATGCAAGTTATGAAACAGGTTGAGGAGGCTCAGTTATGGGGTGTGTGTGTGTGTGTGTGTGTGTGTGTCTGTTTTCAGGGGTGGAGGAAACTACAAAAATACCTGAAAGCATGGTCAGTGGCCTTATTGATAGGCCCAGAACATGTATTACAGCAGGAAGGAAACGGAGGGCAGAGATGAAAACACTGAGAAGAAATCATGAATCAAGGAAGGGGCCATTTGTAAATGTTTCATGTGATAATTAAACAGATGACGTCACGAAAGAGCGGGGGACAAATGCAAGCTTCTGGCCTAAGGGAGGGGTCTGGGGTGGGGCCGGGAGGCACTGTGTGGATGGTTTCCCTTCCGTTGCTCAGAGGCTGCTAATTAAACAACAAAGTCGGTCAGAGGCCTTGGGAGAGGCTTTTGGGTGAAATGGTGGGATCGGGGCAACACCAGCTTTCCCAGGGGGGCTGGCCGCCTCGTGAGAAGCCTTCGGGGTCGGGTTTGAGTCAGGCCTTTCCTTCGCCCAGAAAGTAATCCCAGTCACCGTGTGCACCTGGGCGGTCCTGGAGCAGGGACCTGTATGTATGTGTGTGCTTGCATGTCTATGTTTGTGCATGAGTGTGTGTGTGTGTGTGTGTGTGTGTGTGTGTGTGTGTGTGTGTGTTCAGGCACAACAGCAGCACCAGCCACAGCCTTGGCTCTGCTCCGGGGCGGAGCTGGCTTCACTCTGCCGGAGCCACAGGCACCAGCGCAAGAAGGCCAGGTGCTGCGTGACGCATCGGGTGTAAGATACAGCAGGTGGACAGGAGCCCATGAGCCACGCTCCCGAGTCCAGGAGTCTATGGGGATGGAGCTCGAGGGTGGGTATTTCAGTTTTCTAATCACATGATCTCCACTCTTTCATGCCCAAGCTTGACCATCAAAAGCAAAAACAAACAAACCAACCCCAAAACAACACCACACGCAATCTGCCTCACAGACAGCCACTTTTAAAGGACCAAAAGGAGAAAGGAACCCTTGGTTAAAGGAGCAACTACTATGTGCAGAAGGACACATAGTCCCAAAGCCACAATCCTGCCCTCGAAAACCTTCGCGGGGTTTTAGACACAGCACCACGACCAGCATAGGGCTGCTTATCAGGGAGAAACTCATTCCTGGGGAATGGTCATTTAAAAAAACCTCAAAATAGGATGGCTCTGTATAAATTACATAATTTATTATGTAATCCTATAATTATATAATCACACAAGTTACTATGCTACCAAACACGTTGTGCCCCCAGCGGGTCCCGACCAAGACCAATGAGCACAGGGCCTGCCACTGGAGACCCAAACCTTCCCCGGCTCCTGGCCCAGCCCAGGCATCCGTTCCGAGGAGCTTTTCTAACTGGAGGGCTTCGTGGGGACATTCCCACCCTCCCCAGCTGGGCTGTGTGACCAACACAGCTCCTCTCACCCTGAGGCCTCCCTGAACCGGCCCCCTCAAGCCAGGCCTTCCTCCCCTCCCCCCGCCCCCCAGCCTTGTTCAAAGCCTCAGGCCTGAAACCCTCATCCAGTCCCACGCCCCACACTGTCTTACCTGCTGCCATTCTGCTCAGAACCTCAGCGTCAGGGTGGAAAAGGGCCTTCGACGTTATAGTTCCTGCAGGCCCCCACCTCCCGCCCTGGCTGCGCCCCTGAGAGACGGCCGTGTTCCCCCATGGCAGCCCTGAGTGAGGACAACAAGCTGAGCTCGAAGTCAACGCTGACTTAAGCGGTAGAATCACAACTAAATTGCCCCTCCCTCCATGGGGCACGCCCTCGGCACGCCCGGGGTCAGGTCCCTGGGGCCTCTCCACAGCCCCTCCCCCTTGGGGAAGGGCAGTGGTACTGACCTGGGGAGACAGGTTCTGCATGTGACAACCACAGCTGTTCACAGTCCTACCACACAGAGTGTGCCCCTCAAAGTGCCACCCCAGCCAGGCACACCAGCATCGCCTGGGAGCTTGTTAGAAATGCAGAATCTTGACCCCTCCCCACCCAGACCTCCTGAGTTGGAAGTTGCGTTTTAACAAGATCACAGCTGATTCATGTGCTCATTAAAGATTGAGAAACACTAATTCACAGAACCTGGGGATCAGGCAGCTCCCGGTGACCCCCTCTGTCAGTGGAACATTCTCACAGCCCTGCATCCCCCTGTTCTGCATCCCCCTGCAGGCACCCAGGCACGGCGGGCTAGTGGAAGGGACGTGGGATTTGGAGTTGGAGGACACGAGTTCAAGTTCTAGTCTGGCCACGTACTTCCACATTTCACTCCTCTGAGCGAGCCTGGGGCGTAGGATTAATAAATGCACCCGGCCCACAAAGTTGTTGCAAGTAGCAGATGAGATACAACAGGTGAAAGCGTGTTGTGCAAAATGGGGTACAGATGTTCAAAGCACGTGTGCACGCACAAACACGTGCAGACGTTCCAGAGTTTGAAGCCAAAGGTCACCTGGTCCATCGCTTCAATAGACTCAGCTACTTTGAAAACATCCAAGGGCAACAAGTGGGTCCTGACAAGTTCATCTGGCAGCAGAGGGGAAATCAGACATGGCTTTGGGTTTGGTGGAAACTCAGCCAGGAACAAGGCTAGGAAGTTAACCTCTCCTTCGGAATCTTGTTTTGTAAGCCAAGTCATAGGAAAGGAATGGTGTTCTTCTAATTGCATTTTTAAATCTCTTAAGCTGTAGGTAGTGGCTTTTTTGGGGGTCCCATTCACAGCTGGGTCAGGATGGGATTATGGGGAATCAAAGGATAAAGATGGGAATTACAATCAAGTAGGGACAGGTGGTGAGGATGAGCCAAGATTTCAGAGGCCTCTTCTCAATGCTGTATTTTTGTTTGTTTTTAATTATTGGAGAGAGAGAGAGATTGTTTTGTTGTTCCAAAAAGCATTCATTGGTCGCTTCTTGTATGTGCCCTGACAGGGAATCGAACCTGCAACCTTGATGTATCAGAACGAGGCTCTCTCTAACCACTTGCACTATCCAGCCAGAGGTCAATGCTGTCTTGCTTAAAGCATTTGCATCGTGTGCTCTCCAGGGCAGACAGGGTGGGCAGAAGCCCTTAGAATCCAAGCTTGGTAAGGCTGGTAAAAACTTTAGAGCTCACCTAACTTTCTCATTTTACAATCAGCAAACAACAAAAGCAAAAAAACCCCAAATAAAACCCCAAGATTGAGAAGTTGTCCCAATGGCAAATTTGGGGTAGAACCCGGGCCTCAATAACTACTCCAGGGCACCAGCTACTTCTCCATATTCCACTCAGTCACTCAGGGGCTCCCAGGGGCAGAAGGATGGAGTGGTGATGAGCCGGTAGGAAGGCATTTCCTGGGGGAGCTTATGGAAGAAGCATCTCTGAGTTGTGGTTCCACGAGGGTTTGGTCTGCGATCCAACCCTCCCAGGCCCTCTGTGATTTGGTAAAGACAGGGAATTGGGAGGGGAAGGAGGAGGAGAGGTGGCCTGGGATTGGCAGCTACAGGGATAAGGTTAGAGTTTGGGCTGAGGTGGGGCAGAGGTGAGAGCGGGCCAGAGGCTGGACAGCTGCTAGCTAGACAGTTCAGGAGTCACGTTTATGGGGAAAGCCTTCAGAGGGCTGGGAGGGCTGGGGCCAGATGCCACCGGGAGGTGAAGAGCGTTTTAGCAGCCGTGTGACAAGTAACCAGAGAAAGGTGGAGCCTGACGTACAATTCAGTTCTTAGAGACTTTCAGCAAGAGCCAGGAGAGGGTGAGTGTGGGACAGGGACCTGTGTGCCCAGCACTGAGGAGTTTCTCAGGATGTGGTGCTTTAAATGCTGAAACCAGGGTGGTGCCAGGCAGGCTGGGATAGCTTGTCACCTGGGGGAGGGGAGCAGGCCCCAGGGCCCGAGGTGCCTGCTAGAGCAGTGATGGCGAACCTATGACACGCGTGTCAGAGGTGACACGCGAACACATTTTTTTTGGTTGATTTTTCTTTGTTAAATGGCATTGAAATATATAAAATAAATATCAAAAATATGTCTTTGTTTTACTATGGTTGCAAATATCAAAAAATTTCTATATGTTACACGGCACCAGAGTTAATTAGGGTTTTTCAAAATGCTGACACGCTGAGCTCAAAAGGTTCGCCATCACTGTGCTAGAGAGAGGTGACAGAGAACACGGGGCTGGGATTCACACCTGCCAGCTTTGGACTTGAGCCACAAAAGCAGAGTGAGTGGCAATTTAGTTGTAATTCTAGTAGCTTAAATAATTGTTTACTCAATGCCAGGCATTCCTGGAAGATCTGCAGGGAATAAAAATATGAATGAGGCCCCCAAATCCGAGGAAACATTAGTTATGTGCCTAATTATGTAAAGAACCATGGGTGATACCTCTTCTGTAGGGCATACATAATACATGGAAAGACAAATAAGAGAAGAGACAGGTTCTAGCAGCTAGAATCTAGCTGAATGCCGCTGGGGGAAGGAGCAGGAGGCTGAATCTGAGCTGGGTTTAGAAGGCTGGCTTGGGTTGTGATGGGAGGTGGTAACGTGGGTGACGGACATTCCCAGGGAGGACACACGTGGCAGTAAGTGCGGAGCATGTTCTGTAACCGTCAGAGAGCGGCGCTGGGCATCAGACCACGCACAAAGGAGCACCGTGCTCTGAGCTGGAAGTACAAGTTCACCCGAGATCCCTGGGTCGGGACTTTACTCTGAGGCTGTAAGGAACCATCAAAGGTCTGAGAACAAGAAAATGACAGAGATCAGAGCTAGGAGGTCAACTAGTGGTTGTTCCTAACCGTCCGTGTGAAGGGGACTCCACACCCCCTCAGGTGTTGCTATTGCGCCTCACATCCTCTGTCAGCAGGACGTTCTCTCTAATGTCTCACAAAGCTCTTTTCTGAGGTCCCTGTGCTTCCTGTGCTTTGTGACTGTCAAACAGCGAGTTCCACTGAGTTCAAGAAGACACTACTCATGAGAAAGCAAAGGAAAGTGATAAATCACCCTGAGCTCCCAAGATTAACCACTTAGACCTTATTCCAAGACCCAGGCAGGAAAAGAAGCACAACTCACGTATATTTCTTAAGAAACAAAAGAATTCCTGTGCAGGGCCGGCACTCAAGGAGGAGGAGGCAGGGGTGGTGAAGGAGGAGGCGACAGAAGAGTAGAAAGAGGAAAAAGAGGAGGAAGGAGAGGGGAAAGGTGAGTTAAACTGCATCCCCCCAAATGTCCTAAATCCCAGCACCTGTGAACACAACCTTATTTGGAACTAGGGTCTTGACAGCTGTAATTGTTTCAAAGATCTCAAGATGTGATCATCCTGGATTTCTGGGGGCCCCTGAATCTGGTGTCTTTTTTTATTTTTATTTGATTTTTAGAAAGAGAGGAAGGGAGAGGGAGAAAGAGATAGAAACATCAATGATGAGAGAGAATCATTGATTGGCTGCCTCCTGTACGTCTCCTACTAGGGATCGAACCCACAACCCAGGCATATGCCCTTGATGGGAGTCAAACCTGGGACCTTTCAGTCCATAAGCAGACGCTCTATTCACTGAACCAAACCAGCCAGGGCTGAATCTGGTGTCTTTGGAAGAGAAAGGAGGGGGATTTGACACACAGAGGGGCTGAGCCCACCAGCATATAGAGGCAGAAAGTAGCTATGCTTCCACAAGCCAGGGTTCACCAGGAGCCACCAGAAGCGGAAAGAGATAAGGAAGGGTTCTCCCTGGAGCATTTGGAGGGAGTGCGCAGTCTCCCTTAAGACTAATCACCAACAGAAGAAAATGTACACACACACATACACACACACACACACACACACACACACGCAGCAGCAACACTACTAGCAGACAGATGAGTCCACGCACAGAGAAACCTGCAAACGTCCAGCCCTGGGTGTGAGAGGAGCCTGCACACAAACAAATGTGCAAACAGTGCCTGGCCCTGCAGAAGGGACAGTAGCCATGCCCGTGCAGTGATAAAGGGCAGCTGCTGGTGCCCCGGCCCCTCTGAGACCCTGAGCACACAGAGCAGAGCAGGAGAGAGGGAAGGAGGCCATGTGTGGGGGTGGGAAGCAGCCCTGCTCCAGGTGAGTTGGGGCTGCTTGAAATGACTGGTTACAGATTCCAAGGAGTCCTGCCACTCCGGACCACAGGTCATGTGGAGCTGCCTCCAGCTAGTCCGCAAGCCTCGAGCTGCAAGCATCCCGTTCAGGTTCCAACGTGAGAGAAATGTCAGAGTGGGATGAGGAAGTGCTTAAACACCAAGCCCGGGATGAGCATCCTGGCAGCCTCCCCTCGGCCGCAATAGGCAGCACAATAGCGAACTTAAGCCACTCTGCTCTGGGCCCCGCTGGCCTGGAGGAGGGAGGACTGGCCTCAGCATGCAAGCCCTTCCCTGGCTTTCTCTTCCAGCCACATCACAGTTTGGGGTTAGCAAAGGCATCTGCCCTCTGGGCAAGAAGTCCGGCTGTGCAGAGCAGACACTGTTCTTTGATAAATAACAGTTGCAAAATTCACTCATCCTCCTGAAAGTGCAGTTACGGGAGCCTTTCTAATCCTTCACCCAATTCTTTCCCCAGATCCTCCCTGCTCCAGGCCGGAAGAGAATGGCTTCCACTCAGAGCCAAGTGAAACCAACTAGAGACGGTGTCCGAGAAAAGCAGCACCCTCCACACCTCTCAAGTTTTCAATCATCATTTCTTTTACGAAATCAGGTTAAATGAAATTCCTATGGGAGAGTTTCTCCAGTGCTTGAGTGAAGGGCTTGGGGAAGGAAAGACTGTGTGTGGGTTCACTGTGTGGCCTGCAGCGAGCTTCCGATCCTCTGGGATCCACTTTTCCTTGCCAGGATTTTCAGGTTCTTTTTTAAATAATTGTTTTAAAATATATGTTTATTGATTTCAGAGAGGAAGAGAGAGTTAGAAACATCAATGATGAGAGGGAATCATTGATTGGTTGCCTCCCATATGTTGGACTGAGCCCACAACCCAGGCAGGTGCTCTTGACCGGAATCGAACCTGGGACCCTTCGGTCCACAGGCCGATGCTCTATCCACTGAGCCAAACTGGCCAGGGCAGGTTATTTTGAAAATTGAGATATAACTGACCTATGACATTCTATTAGTTTCAGGTGTTCAAAATAATACTTGAGTATTTGTATATATTGCTAAAATGTCACCACAATATATCTGGTTAACATCTGTCACCATTGGTTTTTAGTGTTCTATGCCATTTCCTAACTCTTCTTTTCCCAGAAGGCAGGTGGTCTCTTCTTTTTCCATGTTATTCTCCCACCCTGCCTCTGCCACAGGATTTGCCCCAGGCCTGGGGTTGCCCTCTGGCTGCTGAGGGTCCCTGGGACCGCGCTTACTTCACTATTCATCCCGATGGTCACTGAGGGCCCACAGGTCAGAATGCACCATCACCCTCCCCAGCAAGAAGTGCCCAGTGTGTGACGGGCACCAGCCTGGGATGTGCTGGGTCCTAGGTGCTACAACACCAACAAGTAGCCTCTAATAAACAGTCATGCCCACGAACCAGAAGGTGCCTTCATGTCTGTTGCAAGTATCTGCAGGAAGCGTTCTGGGAACCGCGGCAGAACGCAGGATCCCTGCTAGGTCTCCAGGGGAGGGGCACCGCCTTCTGCATGCCGCCTGGAGCCAGGGCCTTCCTAAAACTGAAATGTCATGAAACATATGCCAGCTCCTGCTACTGTGGGCAGCCTGGGAAAGTCTGGGGGATATAAAAGTCTGGCAAGGGACAGGTTTGAGGAGCCGCTGGGTCCCTATACCATTGCCAGCGACAGTGCGAATGAGGTTGGAAGAGACATAAAGCTCACTCTGGTTCCCTGAGAGCATCGCGGGTACCTACAGAGGTGGAGAGCCATCTATACCAGGGCCTGGGGAAAGAAAAGGGGGAAGGATGAGTATGGGACACAAGGCAAAGCTTCAGAGGGAGAAAGAAGAAGAGGGGTCACTACAGATACCATCTTACAGTCAAGGCTTTAAAATCTATAGCAATGCAAGAGGGAGGGACATGCCCAATATTGGCAGGTGGACTTGTATGTTCATTTGTTGGTTGGTTGGCTGGTCTGTTCATTCATTCATTCATCCATTCATCAACCATTCAATTATTAAATGCTTACTTTGTACCAAGCTCTAGGAAAACCAATCAGGACAGGACCCAGCCCATGTGGAGCTTCTAGGCAGCAAAAGAGACACCCAGTGAACAGTGAATGGGAAGTATAATGACAGCTACAAAGAGAAGGTGACCAGTGCTATGGATCAATAGACAGGGCCTCACCTACAGGAGAGAGATTAAAGAGAAGCTACATGGAGACAGGGCCCCATTACGGATTCAGAATTCCACTCTCAACGCCTAAGTTAAGTACAGGCAGAACAACAGCAGTAAGTGACACTAGTAACAAGTAAATCACAAGCAACAAAGTTTGCAGTGAGAAGCACCAAAATTGGGCGGACCCGTGGCACACAGTACATCAGAAGTGGTGTGCGCGGACATCTGGACTGGGATAGATCTTGTGTGTGAGCTTCAGATGCACATGCTCAAAGCCCCCTTGGAGGGGTTGAACTAGCATTTGCTTCCATTAATCTAAACTTTTATTTCACTTATTTTTAATCCTCCCACTATATGGGTGGGTTTTTTAAAAAATATATTTTTATTGATTTCAGAGAGGAAGGGAGAGGGAGAGAGAGATAGAAACATCTATTATGAGAATCACTGATTGGCTGCCCCCTGCACACCCCACACTGGGGATCGTGCCTGCAACCCAGGCCTGTGACCTGACCGGGAATCGTACTGTGATCTCCTGGTTCATAGGTCAACGCTCAACCACTGAGCCATGCCAGCCAGGTGATATATTGTTGTTTTTTTCTTATTGATTTACTTAGAGAGGAAAGGTGGGGGGAGAGAGAGAAACATTGATAGGTTGCCTCCTGTATGCACCCAACCAGAGCTTGAACCCACGACCTAGGTATCTACCCTGACCACGAACTGAACCTGCCACCTTTTGGTGTATGAAACGACACTCCAAGTGTGTCACCTGGCCAGGGCATTAATCTAACATTTAGAAGGTAGTTATTATTATGACAGGCAGCCAGGGTTCAACTCCTGATTCTCCACTTACTAAAAGCCCGGGTTAGAATGAAAACCTCCATGACTCACTGGCGACGTTTACAAGGACATGCTCAAAACCAACCAGCAACATCTGAAGAGCGGAGGAAGTGCTTAAATGGGAACACGGAAGCACAGGAACATGGCAGCGGAGGCAGGAACACAAAATGTAACCGAGTCAATAAAAGAATGAGAAAGCACCTTGCAAGGAGGGACTTGGAAGCCAGGGAGAAAACAGGCTCCCGAGCCTTATATTAGCACATGTGCCGCCAAAATGAGGCCCAAAGGCTCTTTGATAACCTAAGTCCTGCTGCTCACTAGCAAGTGGATGCGCTGCTGGGCACCTGCGGGCAGGTGGGGGAAGTTGAGTTCAGGAGGGTGTGCAGACAGCAGGGAGCTTGGCCAGTAATTTCTGTGGGATGTTACTGAGAACCCAATAAGTGAGATTCCCACTGCTGGTGTAGCTTTGCCTTCTTGATGTTCTACAGACAAGACCCGTCCATTCTACAGGTCACGGACCATTTGAGCCAGAGGAGACATTAAAGAGCAGAGACTCTGTTTCCTAAACTGGCTCTGATGAATGTTGATGGGTATATTATAATAGATAATAGATACTTATCAATATAACTCAAGAAAGGGTTCAGGGGCCAAATAAATGTGAGAAACACTGGCCTAACCACCTGAAACATCAAAAAGCCAAAGTTGGCCCTGATTGGCATGGCTCAGTGGTTAGAGCATTGGCCCATGTACCAAAGGGTCGCATTTGCAGGTTTAATTCCTGGCGCATGAGGGAGGCAACCAATGGATGTGTCTCTCTCACATCGAAGTTCCTCTCTCTCTCACTCCCTCACTCCCTCCCTTCCACTCTCCCTAAAAATCAATGGGAAAAAAATATCCTCAGGTGAGGATTAACAACAACAAAGAAACAAACTTGCTCAGGGGGGACTGAACCCAGGATCTAGGATTCATTAGCATTACCCTATTTATTAGGAATCAAACACGCACTTCTAAGAAAATATTAGGAAGGTACATTACTCCCCAAACGACTGCATTGGCCTCCTGGTCCTCTAAACTAGGCCAGATCTTTTGTAACTTGTGATAAACACACTACGTAACAATACATTAAGATCGCTAAGTGATAAGATAAATTACAGCTTCCACCCCTAGGCATCCAGGTAGGAATCTACCATCCCTTCCGCCCATTGGAGGAAATCAGATCCGTGATGAGCCCAATAGCACTGTTCCCTAGCAAACCCCATTGGTGAACCACGTGGTTGTCCGGTGCTCCTTGAGGTCCAGGCACAGATCTTGGAATCATCCGTCTGAAAGGTTTCGAGGTTTTAAAGTTCAGCCCCTACTCTCCTTTTAAAACTTTTATCACCGTATGGGGTCTCTGCATTTCCAGAAAAGCTAAGCTCATCAAAAACAATGACAGCAACACATACATTGAGAACTTGCTACGTCAAAGCACCCTTCCGAGGTATATCACCGCCATGTCTTATTAATGAATGAATTGGGGTTGCTAACCAGCCCAAGGTCACTAAGGACATCCTGGCTTCGAACCCAAGTGTTCTACTCTACAGTCCACATTTTAACCACCTCTCCCTACTGCTAGGTTTGGGAGGTGAGTAGAGGGAGGATCTCAGAGGTTCTGTGGAAGGTCTCATAGGTCCTGAACATCGCTCCCTGATCCTCTTCAGGAAAAAGGGGCTTGGCTTTGATTTACATTTTGTTGTCCTGAAAGAATTATGATCTTATCACTCACATCATCTGTTCCCTTCCCCACTCCTGTTCCAATACCCTGATTTTATTATCTTTATGGCTTGACAGTCTAATAGATGACTTTAATTCCACAGAAGCCCTCACGATGGAGGGATGACAAGGAAAATACGGGCTCTGTAGAGATCATTTAAAAAACAGGCTGTGATGATTCAACAGGCAAGGAGATGCATTTCCGAGCACCCGACTTTGCGGTCTCTCCATCTTAACAACCTCCCGCTAGAATGTGTTCAGGGAGAAAACGGAAGGCTTCCCAATGCCATGTATGAGCAGCGCTCTCTCCGAGCCTCCATGATTTGACCTCTTCTCCAGAATAAAATTCCCTTTGGTTAAAGTGAGCTAGAAATATACATACAGCATTCAGGACTGTTCACTATGGCAACCTCAGTTTCGGAAAACAGGCATTTAGGAGGCCCCTGCTTTGAAAGCACCAGTAACTACAGTCCCAGCTCCCTCCCATACTCACCAGGTTGGGGCCTTAGCAAGCTAAGAAAAATCCATCCTGGGACAAATTAACATAAGCAAACACTGGCAAAAACACACTCAAATACACAATAATATTAGCTTTAAAATTAAAGGCCCACGCACAGAATGAGACCCACCCTCCCAATTACCTACGTGCCAATTATCTGGTGCACTGACTGCTGTGAATTACCTACCCACATGTCTGTGCTACGCCATTGAGTTGTGGTACATTTCCGCCAAGTCCTATGGATGAGCTGGAGGACCCAATCCCCGCAGCTAGCATCCGGGCATGAACTTTCACCCAATGTTGAAGGGAAAGTAGGGCCCAAGTGAAACACCGATCAAAGGAAGGATCTGGTTATAAGCACAGGGGAGCAAAGCATGAACTCAGACCTCCAAGGGTGGAGGAGGCTGAAGGCGGGAAGGGGACAGGCAGTAGGGGGAGACGAATGTGCATATGCTGAGTGGTTCCTACAGGTATATGCCACCTTTATTTATTTTTTAATTATTATTTTTTAAAAATATTTTTATTGATTTCAGAGAGGAAGGGAGAAGGAGAGAGGAGAGAGAGAGAGAGAGAGAGAGAGAGAGAGAGAGAGAGAGAGAGAAGCATCAATGATGAGACAGAATCATTGATTGGCTGCCTCCTGCACGCCCCCTACTGGGATCCTACCCGCAATCCGGGCATGTGCCATGACCTGGAATTGAACCATGACCTCCTGGTTTATAGGTCGATGCTCAACTACTGAGCCACGCCGGCTGGGCTATATGTCACTTTTAATGTCTGCTGTTTTGAAATATGTAATCTTTTCAATACACCTAATAAGGAGGAACTTTTATAAGACCCTTGCCACAGATGAGGAAACTGAGGTTTAGAATAGTTCAGTAACTCGCCTAAAGGCGCAAAGCTAGTCAGTAGTCAAACCAGGACCAAAGCTGGTGGTCTTCCCAGTGAGTTACTAATGTCATGGCCAGGTTGGCCTGCTGCCTAACCAAAGTGAAGTCTGTCATGCCTCCTCAGCCACCCAGCAGTGTGTCCTTATGAGGGGAAATGTCTTATGTCTCCCAACCTGGGATATTACTGTGATTTCGTTGTGCAAGTTGCTGGGTGTGCTTGAGGGTAGAGATGGTCACTGGAGATGCTCTGGAGACAGCCCTGGAAAATCAACAGACAGGGAGAAAGCAGAAGCCAAAGACTGCCCTATGGGAAAAGCTGAGAGCCATACTTGACGGAGGGCAACCCCGGGAGGTGACGCTGTTAGCAGGAGGGGTACGAGAGCAGGGTTAGAAACCTGCCACTTATCAGCTGGGTGACCTTGAAGAGTGATTCTCTCCTCTACAGGGTCTTAGTTTATTCCTGTGGAAAACAGGGCTGCTCCTTTACTGTTGCGAGGCTGTTCTGAGGATTTAATAAGCTGACATAAAGCACATACTGACATTGTGACGTAGCTTGCCCGGTATCTGGAGTTGGTAAGGGTGTTGCTATTAATAGTGTGCAAAGCTCTGGCTGCAGTTAGAAGATGACCCAGGGCCTGGAGGAAAATGCCAGGAGAGCCTGGGTCTGGGATGAGAGGGGCTCCACTTCCCTCAATTTTCATGGACAACTACATACCACCTCCCTCAGAAGAAAGAAGATGCTGTGCTTTCCTCTTGGCAAAACCCTGACTCCCTGGTGACTGACCTGAGATGTCAGACCAGCCTAACTGTCCTCCCCGTGAATGGAATGGCCAACGGTGTGTGAGGGCTGACCTCCGCACTGGCAGGAGCTTAAATGACAGCGAGGCCAGCACGGCATCCACTTTCCAGGTCAGCTGGTCCCTCCTTTGCCGCAAGAGGGGCAGAGAACCCTGGAATAAAACTCACCCACAGAACATTCGGCAGAGCGAGCACCTGCATAAACAAAGTCAGAGGAACTGCCTTTTTTTATTTTCCAAAAAGGCTCCGGATAATAAAGAGTCGAGTGGAGCAGAGTGTCAAGCAAACAAAACAAAATCATAATAAACCACCATTTACTTGAGCACATACTATGTGCCGGACCCTGTGTGTAAAAGCTTTGCAGGTATTATCTGACTCAACCCTCACAGTTACCCTACAAGGTGGACCTTTCATCACCCCCATTTCGCAGATGAGCAAGCATTTGGAACCCACAGGAGCACTGAATGGCAGAGGCAGGATGCAGACTCGGGTCTCCTCTGGCTCAGTGCCCACAGGCAAGGAAAACCAGAGGCCAAAATGCTGGGTTGGTCTCGGGTTCTGCCCTCTTCATCCCTGCCTACTGGTATAACCTCAGGTGTCTTTTGGGGAAGTAGAGTCAGGTGACAGTGCCCTTCCGGAGTTTGGGTCCCAGGAGCTGAGCTGAGAGCTGGGTTTCACACACGTGGGTTTAGGAATATAAGGATGAGGCTTAGATACAGAGGCCAGAGCAGGCCGTGAGCTGTGAGAAGCAGGAAGAAGCCTGGTCAAGGAGCCATTTCTTGTCCATTATTAACCCTGCTGTGGTATTTGTGAAACGAGGGTGGTGGGGAAATGCAGGTGAGACGAGATGGCCACCGAGGCACCTTCCAGCGCGGAACTGCTGCTGTGCCCTGGAGGAGGCCTGCAAGATCAAACAATCCCCCAAGCAGATGTCAGAGGCACCGTGTTCTTAGGAATCTTTGCAAATAACACACTCGATTTTGCCAAGATAGAAACAACCACAAGAATGCACTTCACTTTGCCAGAAAAAAATTAGCTACAAGGATAATTCATGCATGTGATGTTCTCATCTTTTATGCCCTATGTAGCTATAAATTAATTCTCAGAAGGACACAATGAGAGACTACAATGGCAATACCAAAACGACAAGCCTCTTTCCTCCAAGAAAAAGAATGGCTGCCTCCTTATAGTCAGGATCTCACTAAAATTCTCTTGCATCCATACCAGACTCATTGGCAATTGCATGTGAAAGGAAATTTGAAGGTCACTAATTTGACTCTCCATTGGATGCCTAAGTCCCCTTGAAATGTCTCTGAGGGGTCCCTAGGGGAAGCCCGCATGCCTTCAGGACAAGAAATCCAATTTCACTCAAAGCTGCCTATTGCATTCATTGGGCAGCTCTGATCTTTCCAAGATCTCTCTTATACTGCCTGCACCTTTATTCTTGTGGCCACACAGACCTGCCTAAGCTTCTCCACACAGCCCTTCAAACCTGTGACCCCTGAGCCCTCTCTTCTGCAGAGCTGTCAATCATTCTGGACTCATAAACACAACCTGACCGCTGAAGTGTGGTCTTTTTCATGGTCAGTCCTCCTGGTTTTTAAAGACAGATTAGCTCCACAATTATCCCAAGATGATTACTCCTCCAAATAACCCAAAGTGAACATTTTTCAACCTATATTACCAGCAACACTGAAAGCTGATTATAATCAACTTGCTTTCATAAAAAGAAGAAATGCATCAGAAAATAGACTTTAAGAGATGCTACTTGGCTAAAAGTATCACCAGCGAGCATCCCATGTTCGCAGATCAAGAAGGAAGAGCTGTGAATGCTCTCTTCTCCACCCTTGTCCACTCCCCACTGGAATTTACATGACCCACTTTCAAATCACAGGACCAAAAAAATCCCCTGGCCACAAGCTCGCATGTTATGATGTAGAAGTCCAGAGATCCCCTCCCTTTCTCCTTGCCATCCCCAAATGTTTAGTAATTCTCTGCACTGGGTTAGGCCCTGGGACACCAAGGCACCAAGCCCTCCCAGGTCCCCGAGCAGAGACGCACTCATAGGACAAGGCAAGGCAAGGCAAGGGATTTAAAATACTGGGAAACCTATTGTTGGGACAACCCAATGACAGGCAGGCAGAATCTTTTACAAAGGACTTGGAAGACAAAAGGCAGTTTCCTTTCTCTGCCTTTGCTCAAACTGCCCCTCCAACTGGAACACCTGCTCTCTCTCTCTCTCTCTCTCTCTCTCTCTCTCTCTCTCTCTCGGCAAACTTATCCTCAGCTCAGGTATCACCCCATGACACATTCTCCTCAATTGCCCCTTTAGCTGTACTCCCCCTTGATGCTCCCACAATCTTCTGTGAAAGACGCACGCCCTGCACTTAGCGTCATGTGCTCCCTGTGGCCAGCTTCCCTATGAGATCCAGGTTCCTGGAGACAGGCGCTGAGTGCCATTCAGTTGTATATGTTTGTCTAGTTCATTGGTATGTGCTGGGTTTGATGAGCGAAAACAAACATTTCAGCAGAATCTGAAGGGTTAACAGGCGTTTGTCTCGCACAGGAAGAGAGGAAAGAACCCTAGGCCCAGGAAGCGGCCTGCAGAGGCGCTATGCCCAGGGGGTGGGTGGCTGTAGAGCTGCACAGAGTTCCCAAGGTGGGAATGTTCAGGGTGGCAGAGGTGGGTGTGGGAAGAGTGACTGAGCTTAGGGCTTGGGGTTAAGCTTGGGCCCGATGTGAAGACCCTATAAGCCATGCTGAAGTGTACAGACATTATCCTGTCGTCAGAGTGGGAGGGAGTCATCTTCGCAGAGGGGAGGGGTGGATCTGATTAGTTGTTAAGGTCACTGAAGTGGCCACATGACAAAGCACAGCACTGAGGACAGATGCAAGGTGTGTTTGGAGCCTCGTGCACCGTCCAGGATGTGGGGAGGGTCTGTATAGGGGCGCTGTGTCCTGAGAGCTCAGGGAGAGCCCAGAGGGGGAAGCACAGTGTGGACGCAGGTTGGGAAGCCCAGGTGGAACCAATGGGGCCTGATGAGCAGGTCACCCGGGGTGTGGGGGGCGGGGGGGAGAAAAAGCATCAGGATGGGGTCGGGGCTCCTAACTTGGAACCTCGGGGCAATACCGACAATGTTAACAGCGATACGGAGCTTGGGGGGTAAGATTCTGAGATGATTCCAGTAGGTCCAGAGCTACATTGGTACCGATTCAAATAAAAGAGTTAAATAAAGTGCAAGAAAATCAATCATGAAAACCTAGAGTACAAGACAAATCTTTTGATCCTCACAGTCAGATGGAGCAATAAGCTCTATAAACAACTTCATATGAGAAACCTTTTGGTTCCCCAAATTACTAATATTCCTCAACTAGTGAAATTGGCATTTGTATGTAAAACATTCTCTAGGCCATCAGATACCATTTTCTTCTTATTTTCTGGACCCAACTATTACCTTTTAAAAATTATTATTGGCAGCTGGCTAATGTCCTCACACCACTCTGGGGGTCCCCATCACCAGGGAGAATTCATTTTCATTAATGGAGGGGCCCCACACAGCCTTTTTTTTTTTTTTTTTTACTAACAATTTCATATTTACTCATTTTCCTAAATGCCAGAAGGTCTAGATATTGTTGGGAGAAAGCACAGAGACACACTCAGGAATGAATCTGTTCTGCTCCAAACCTGACCCATCTTTTAACCTAATAACATTCTCTCCCCCCCCCCCCGCCCCGATTTTATAGTAAAAGCTCCAAAGAGCAAGCAGTGAACGGAACCCCTATAGAACCAAGGGTTCCACTTAAAGGGACCACGGCAGGACCATCTTGGCCATGTGGCCATCCTAAGCGCGCACGTACTGCTCCGGGTAGAGAGGAAACTGAAACTGCCCGCTCACCCTCTTCCTCAAGTTGTAGGTGAGAATGAGGTTCCGGGAGAAGGAGTGGGAGAAGGCCGTGTAGAACTCCAGCACTTTCTGCAGGGCGTCCCGTTTGATCACGTGCAGGTCACAGTAGGTCAGGGCCCTAACGTTGGCACAGGACTGGGCAAGGGTGGCTTCCTTCCAGAACACATCTCCAAACACATCTCCTTTCCCTAAGGAGAGAAAGTGGTGATGAGGAAGGCGTCGTCTAGGTCCAGGAGGGGTCAGCTATCAAGGTGGTTGCCCCCTGCTTCCCAGAAATGCTATCCATTTATTGTTTGGCACCTTGGGCTCAGAAAGGGCAACAGTGATTTTCATTTAAACCTTAACAACATGCAATTTAAGAATCTTTAAAATACCACAAAATACATGTCAAAGTTTTAATCAATGACTGGGATCTAACATGTTATCCCCTGAACATCCTACGAGAATCCCCTGTTATTCTTTAGCACACCTACCCCCCTCTCCAACCATTTTTCCAAAACACAATCATAATCTGGAATTCCATTATGTATTTGTTGGCTTATTATCTGTTGCCCAGCATGAGAATTCATGCATTTTATCCCTCCACGTAACACAGTACCTGGCACAGTAGGAGTTCTCTCCATACTCAGAGTCCAAATAGAACTGAGGAAGGAAGGGGAACTATGGATATACATTAGGCTATTGTGGGGAGGGTGTGGACTCTTCAGCGGAGCCAAGAACCGGCAAGGTCTCTTCTGTTTAGGATGATCTGTGTGGATGAAGTCAGGGAAGAGTGGGATCCATCTCTTCCCATGGTCTGTCCACTGCCCCAGGTTCATGTTTGTATGCGGCGCCATTCCTCACCCTCTCGCCCATGCCTCTTCCGCGCTCCTCACCCTTGCCATCTGCCCTCTTGGTTGTATAAAAATATAGGCCCTATATAAATGGCATCTCCAGGACCCTAAATGCTTAGCATTCCATGACAGTGTATTTCATAAATCAACAGAGTTCTAATCCCATCTAACCATGTTCTGGGTCAAACTTCTATCAGTCTCTAAATATTTAGTAAATATTTTTTTAGTAACGATCTCATATTTAGTAAAAAAAATATTTGCTTTTCACACCGGGGGATATTCTCCCTACCTTTCCCAGTGGCCAAATGTATACTTTTTAATCCTCACCTGAGGATATGTTTATTGATTTTTAGAGAGAAAGGAAGGAAGAGAGAGAAAAACATTAATGTGAGAGAGAAACACTGATCACTTTCCTCCTGTATGTGCCCCAACCAGGAATTAAACCTGCAACCCAGGTATGTGCCCTGACTAGGAATCGAACCTGCAACCTTTTTGGTGTATGGGATGACGCTCCAACTGAGCCCAGCAACCAACATTTTAACACATGTATAACACGAAGCCTAATTCACTCCTGGCACAGCCTCTGGTTATAAATAGCTTGAAGTGTTGTTTATCTCGCCTCTACATTTTCAGCACAGATAAACACAAATGTGAATCCCCAGGAAGCCAGAGAGGCGTATGCAGGGAACAAAACAATGCTACATGGGTGACAGGTAACCCTGACAACCCCTGCCACACTCCACAGCTGGAACCCAGGTACCGTGACGCAGTATGATCAACAGGACAGCTGTTTTCCTAATTCAGGCTACAAAGGCAATCAGACTTTCAAGCAGCTGGACAGAAAGAACGTGACCTTTTCTTAAACACCCAACAGTGTGATTCTAGGTATATAAGTACTCCTTGGGCACGGGCTTCTCTGAGCACTTCTACCGTGTGGGCTGAGAAACAAGTGCACTAGACACATTTCTGCACAGTTCTCCTTGTGTTCGTGAAATAATGTGCAGTTCTGATTCTGACATAAACAATAAATGGAGGGTAGTTTCCTACCACAAAAAAGTACTTCACATTGAAAATCATGCAACCCTTCTTCCTGGCAAGGCAGCATTTTTCATCTAGCTCATGTTAGTGAGATTTAAGAATCTGGTGTCGGAGGACCTGCCGGACTCAAAACAAACCCAAGACTGTTCTGGCAAATGAGAAATGTGTCTGTGACCCATGCAACTTGGGGAAAGTGTCAAAGGGCAGGATACAGAGCATCTGGCAGGCTGCTTGCAAGTTACATCCCGGGAGGAATGACTTCCCAGGTCAGCTTGCCAATCAGAAGCAAGGACAAGCACTACACCCACACTCATATCTCATTCCTTAGCGTGATCACCGAAGAACAAAAGGTACCCCCATGCACTGGGGAATTACCATTTAATTGGCAGCATTCTTTCTCAGTGTCCATAAAATATTGGTGTGTCTTACAATCTGTGGCATCTTCTAGTCAGTGAAATATGGTTCATAACCTTTGAAGACACCATTCTCCTCTCCTTATCTTCTGCGATGCCCTTCCCTCTCGGTCCCCCCCTCCCCCCTCTGCTGGAAGTCCACCTCAGCCTCCCCCACATGGCCCATTCATCAGGACTCTGCTCTAGTCCGTGTTGCTTCTTACCCTCCCTCCCCGCCCTCCTTGGCTTGGCTCAGCTGCTCTCCTGGCTTCACTTGCCACCTGCATCATGATGATCCCCAGGTTTATACCTTGAAACTAGATCTCTCTTCTGAGACCAGAATCGCCCACTGGACACATTCACTTAGGTCAACCCACACGGAACCTGCCTCCCTCCCAGGTAAACTCATACTCCAGGGTTCCTCATCCCAGTGAAAGTTGTCCAAGTCATTCCAGACTCCTCCCTCGTCTCCACAGCCAATAAGTGACTGGGCTCTGATCACTTTATCTATCAACTATCTTTTGAGCCTGTCTACTTTTCTGCCATTAAGTCAGTTCAAGTCACTCTCATCTCTCAGCATCCTCCTGGCTGGTCTCCCTGTCTGCTATCCGTTCTCTTCACAACAGCCAGGATGCTCTTTCTAAACACAAATGTGTTTCTGTCATGTTTTTGCTTTCAGGTCTTTGTAGCTACTGTCCCTTCTGCCTGGAACACTCTCACTTTCATTCCCTTCCCCAACCACCACCACCACCACCACCACCACCACTCCTGCACCTGGTGGAATTCAGTTCATCATGCAAGTCTCAGCTTAGACACCACCTCTGTCAGGAAGCCTCCTTTGATTTCTCCTGGTTGACCTGTCTTGTAAGTTCCCATCGCATCCTATTCTTACTCCTATTATAAATCTTGGCACTGTGTTATAAAACCGCATATCTACTTGTCTGTCTCCCTGGTAAGACTGTTCGTTCTCCTCCAAATGTGCCTGTTGTCTCTCCAATTCATAGCACTACACCTGGCATGCTATGGAATGAACAAATCAATACATCAGTGAGAAGATGGGCCTGAGGGAATAAAGATGGGTAAGGTGAGTCAGGATATGAACGGCTTAGAGTGCCTCAGGATGGACGAGTTTAAGGAGAGACCTGGTCTCCAGTCCAAATGCAAGAACCTGGGTGTCTACATTGTAGGAAGCTGCATTGTCAGCCTGACTCAAGAAGGAATTTGCTGGCCTGCTCAGAAACATTCCCATAATTCACTCTGATCCAGATGGATGCTGAGCTGAAAATTTAAAGACATGTTTAAAAAGAAGAAATAAAGATAATGATTATCAGAAATTACCTAATGATACATAGGTTCTCCTTAAAGGAATTAAAATCTCACTCAAATACGGGTCACCAGCCTTCCTGTGGAGAAGGTACTGAGCATGAGCCAACAGCGCTGGCACCTCTACTTGAGTGGGGCCACCTATTAAAGCAAGGGTTTGGAAACATCATGACAGTTCCCCTGTTCGTCACAACCACAATTAGATAAAATTAAGTTAATCAGATGTCCCGCCACTAAGTTATACACCGTAAATCTTCCACTGAAAGCAGGGGTTAATTTTTCAAGATCACTATAGATAAGAATTGAACATTGACTTGATTTTTCCCTTTCTGTTTATAAAAGAATATATGTGCAGTGTAGAAAATAATTGAAAAATAAGTCCACCATCCAGAAAACATCAGCTAACACTATGGTACACTTTCCATCTTCCTCCTACTCATACATGTATTTTGTGATTAAAATTACTGTTACTGCATATATAGTTATATATCCTGTTTTCCCCCACTTAATATTATGTTGGAAACATTTTGCATGCCAATAAAATTTATATCTTGATTTACCATAATTTTTGATTTAACCAATTCATTCCATCTGGGCACTAAAGTTATAAGGATTTCCTTTAGAAAGATCTACTAACTCTCCTAACTACCAGTGTCTTCAGGGACTGCAAACCCATTTTTTTAAAATTGCATAAGCAAAAACAGAAGTAGGAAAGAGAACCTCACTCCCACGCCCATCCTCTCTCGACCAGGTAATGTATTCATTACCCGATACAAATGTTTTTGCATTTCCGAATGACTAGATTATTCACACTGTACCTCCTTGCTTGGAGTATGGAGTTAATATAATTGCTTTGGTTGATGGACTAGCTATATGAATATTAATGCTTGGTTGGAGTGTTTAGAGAGACACTGAAACAGTTTCCTCCCCTTGTGCTGAGTATGAAATCACCTATGACACCTATTTTATTATAGGGCACTTCAGCTGGTCCTCTCGGTACGTGGAACAATGCACCATGGGAGATGGCAGCGCAGGAAGTGGGGGCTGTCCCCCTCACCCACTCCAGCTACAAGAATCTTGGAAGCATCTCTGTGAAGGACTTAGCTTCTCTGTCTCTAAAATAATGACTGTTTATAGGAAGCAGTTGCAGTTTTTTAAACTTTTGTTAGGTAGCCATTCTGTCTTCATTGTCTAGCCAGCCTCCCCCAGTTCAAGAATTGGTGTGTTGTGTGTGTTTTTTTTTGGGGGGGGGGGGAGTTTAACACCTACTAAAAAAAGTGTCATTATTTTCTGATTGGATCAATAAATAAAAGGAATGCTGTTAAGACTAAAAATATATGATTCTTTCAAATTGTATCCTAAAATCTTAAAAGGATCTGTGAAACTTGGAATGATACCAACTTCCTCAAGAGTTACTTTAAAAAAGAAATGTACTGATTTTGAAAGTAGCACATGCTCTTTTAAAGAAAACCTGAAAACAGACAAATACATGAAAAGGAAATGAAAATCTCCTACAGCCTCCCACACCAGAGACCTCCGTGGTGACACGTTGATGAAGATATCTGGGCTTTTATCTATGAGTATGTCTCCCCACATAGCCGAGATCATGTGGCATGTACAAATTGTGTTTTACTTACCTATCGTAAGAGTTTCTAATAACATTTACAGTTCCTTGTGAACATTTTGAAGGGCTACACTCCCATATCTTTTAAAATGTTCTGAAATACTTGGTCATTTAGAAAAACATTCACAGGTTTTCTCTGTACCTCTCTTTTTATTGTTATGGTTGTTTTCCCTGTTCCTTCCTCTGAACCCTAAATCTCTGTCTTAAGTCCTGGCTTCTTTTCCTGGTTCCAGACCCACCTTTCTGAGTGGCTGTTGAAAAAAACTCCACCTGGATACTCGTCTTAAATGCAACAAGTCAAAACCAAGCCACCACCTTCCTCTCTCTCCACCTCTTCCTCTGGAGGCCTCCTGTTACCGCTGCCGCCATCTCCCTACTTACCAGTACTCCGAGGTCAGCATCACCTCTCTCACCTCCTGCTACCTATTCCTCATATCCTATCATTTACAACCTTTCAGACTCTCCTTCCACATCTCATCCACCTGCCCCTCCATCTAAGGTTTCCAGATTTAGCAAATAACCATATAGGACACCCAGTTAAAGCCGAGTTTCAGATACATGGATAATACTATTAAGCATAGTGTGTCCCGTTCAATGTTTGGAAATATGTAAGCTAAAAAGTACTTGTTCTTTATGAGAAATCCAAACTTAACAAGATGTCCTGTATTTTCTGTGGCAACCCTACCTCTCTCAGTTTCTACTGCCTCTATCTTAACACCTCTCCTCTCCTCCATGAGCCCTAGTCACCTACTGACCTCCTGGTCTCCAATTCATTAATTGTTACAAAACACAACTCTAACGCTGTCATACGTTACTCACCACTGTTGGTGGCTCCCCACTGCCTCGTTCTTCATGCTGACATTTAGAAACGTCCACAGCCTATCCCTGAGCTGCCTCTCCAGCCCCAGGCCCCACTGCTGCCCCTCAGGGCTCTCAGCTCCAGCTCCAGTGCTGGACTTGTGGTTATAAAGCACAGCTTCTCCAGGCCTCGGCTCCCACCACTCTTTGCATCTGAACGCCCTACCTCCTATGTCCTACTCCTGACTCCAACTTCACAGAGCCACCACCCTAGGCTGGGCCCTCCTTCCCTTGTATATAGATCACTCGTTGTTTATCCTACCATTTTGGCAGGTCAGAAATCGTTGAAAATTGACATATTCATATGGGTCAGGCTAAAATAATAAAGAGCTTGCTTCCATGCTTTACAACCTTCCACTGAGTCATCATCTCAGCCCTTTCCACAAAAAAAAACCCCCACAAAAAACATCCAGTAGTGACTGTCTACGGCAATGTTCTCAAGGTATCGTGTTCTATGCACATTCAGTGGAATCACCCGAGGGAGGGAGGGTGTGTGACACTGCGGATCCCAAGGCTCCAGCCTAGAGCTGCAGAATCAGAACCCACGGGGAGGGCCTGGGAACCAGCACCGTGAACACGCTTCCCAGCTGAGTGTCATGCTCACTAGCGTTTGAAAACCACCGGCCCACATGCAAAGTCTTCTCAGGCTACCCTCCTTACACTGGCCCCTGAATGTGCCTCTAATGACTCCTGAGGCTCAGGCTGCTCTTCCCACTTTAAGAACCAGCCTATCAAACACTCCTCCTGGTCCCGCCAAGCCCAGTCAACTACCTCCTCCACGAACATTTCCCTGTTCACTCCCGGAAGTCCACAGAAAGAGGTGCCTGTGTCACTTATTGCCATGAATTACGCATTTCTCTCCCCCAAACGGGATAGAACATTCATCCAAGACTTTTGTCATTACTTCCCCCACCCCAAAGAGGCTAACACCATGTTATGCTGTGATAGTTGTTAAATAAATAGATGCTACATTAATATCCAAGCAAGGTCAATGGATCCAAAGTAACGATTTAAAGCAAAAATGAGCATATCTTCCAGATTAGGGGGGGGAAAAAGACTCCATCTGGGAAAAAGCATTGACACGTTTACATGTCCATTGAAGGAGAATGTAAATCCGCGTTCAGTAGTGGCAGGACTGCAAGTAGAAAGTGAACTCCGATGAGCTGCCCATCAGCCTTGCTCATGACTGCTCGCCTTCCTTGGGCTCTGGCCTAGCCACAAGTAGAGAAGAGTATCCTCTACTTGAGAGCCATCCCCAGATCTGTTCCAAAAAGACACTGCAGACTCAACAGACTAAGCCCATCATCTTTATCCCTCCTCCTCACCCTCCTCCTTGTCCTCTTCTTCCTCCTTCGGCTCTATTGCCTATTTAGTCTCTGCCAGAGACTATTCCCTCTCTTCATCTCCCACATCCTGGAGGTTCTCCCTCCCCTGATATCTCTGGACTCTGGCCCTTCTTGCTCATCTCCCTCCCACCACCTTCCTTAGGCCGCCATCTTTCCTCACTTGAGCCTCCTAGCCAACCCCCATGCCTCTGTATTTGTGGAACCAGATCTTCAAATCGCTCTCATGTTTAAAATGTTCTCTGGGACCCTCATCCTATAAGATAAAGTCCAGACCCTCAGACCATGGGGCCTTTCACAGCCCGCCTTTCAAATCCAACTGAACTCAATTCAATTCAGCAAACAGCCGATAGTGCCTTCCATGTGCTGGGCCAAACGAGAGGTATGAAATCAAACGCTCTCAGCTCACAGGAGAGACAGATGAGTAAGCATGTGGTTGATGCAGTGCGATGGGCTTAGTATAACCACAGGGGGTCTTAGAGACTTAGCCAGTTTGCGGTAACTCCTGCAGGGAGTTAAAATGCAGAGCCAGGGCTACAGTTGAAATCTCCAGCTCAGGTCCAGGGCTCTTTAAACAATTTTTAAAATATGTTTTTATTAACTTCTCAGAGAGAGGAAGGGAGAAGGAAGAGAGAGAGATAGAAGCATCAATGATGAGAGAGAATCATTGATTGGCTGCCTCCTGTACACCCCCTAATGGGGATCAAGCCCGTAACCCAGGCATGTGTCCTGACCAGGAATTGAACTGTGACCTCTTAGTTCATGGGTTGAGGCTCAACCATTGAGCACACCAGCCAGGCAGGGCTCTTTACGTTACTCAAGGCAGCCTGGCCAAAATGACCTCAGACTTGCCCAATAGAATGAAACAAAACACAAAGAAAAGATCCAAAATGATCCATGATTAAAATACAAATTAAGTATTAAAATGTAAAACCCATAAAAGTTACTACAGAGACACTATATCACAGTGGAATAAGATCACTTAAATACCACATTTATAAGCTGGAAACACAGGGAGCTGGACCACATTCAAGCATAGCCCCGATGAAAGCCTGTGACTCATGTACTGTGGCCAAGTAGCACACATAGATAACAAGTTACTTGCAAATGCTAATAGTACTAGTTGACCAGGGGCAAAAATGGGTACCTGTGTCTTTTTATTCTGATGTCTATGAAAAACTAGAAGAAAATTTTTTTTTTTAAATATCATGAAAGATGCAAATACTGAAGTCTTACATTTATTTTAAAGAACCAAGAAACTAAAATTGAGAAGACATTAAGTGATTTATAAGAGATTTCCAAAAGGAGATTTGGGAGGGTGTCATCTCAAAACTAAGGCAGAGAACATCAGAGGAAAAGGAGATCATAAGAGACCATCTAGGATATTCTGTTCTCAGGACACAGCATGGCCTTCAGTCCAAGAGAGATATGGTCTATGTTTGTGAGACCATGTTTTTAAACTGCAGACTGTGATCAGGTCAAGAAAGCAATTTAGTGGGTCATGACAGTCAATTTCTTTTTAAATGGAAGGCAATAGAATCCAACAGAAAATGCCAGTTGTATCAGAGGGAAGGAGGGAGCAGGGACTGCGTAGAGGTGGGCAAAGCTGGGGGGAGGGAATGGGGACATCTGTAATAGAGTCAAAAAAATTAAGTTAAAAAGTAAGCACTGAGTTTTATGTATAATTGTGTGTGCACGTGTTTAGGAGCTGATGATGCAGTAAACATTTCATATGATGAAGTGTAGTCCAGGTTTGAAACTCGCTTTTCTGACACTTTCATGCTAAACACGCTCAGCTATGAACAGTGACCTTTCTCCTCATTCTTGGCGTCTGTGCTAAAATTAAACAGAGGATGGAGCCGGGGATGCAAGTACTGAAAGGAGGAAACAAATTAGTGGAATGTAAATGAGTGAACTGCTAACGAGGGGCTAGAGACCAAACAGATGAGATAAATGAGCTCTGGGCTTGTTTCTAAAGACTCCTGCTCTATATGACAAGTAAAGATGACCCAGCTGTCCCCTTTCCTCATTGGAGCACTGGATACACAGTAGCTGCTCAATAATTACTTGTCCAATGACCCTGTAGAACAGTGGTTCTCAACCTCCTGGCCCTTTAAATACAGTTCCTCATGTTGTGACCCAACCATGAAATTATTTTCGTTGCTACTTCATAACCGTAATGTTGCTACTGTTATGAATCGTCATGTAAATATCTGATATGCAGGATGGTCTTAGGCGACCCCGGTGAAAGGGTCGTTCGACCACCAAAGGGGTCGCGACCCACAGGTTGAGAACCGCTGCTCTAGAAGCACCTGCATTCTCTCTAGGATAACAGTTATCAAGCCATGTGATGGTTGCTTTTTAAATAACGTCGGCCTCCTCCACTGAAGCTCCTTGAAGGCTGGGCTACTGTTCGGTCCACAGCTGCATCCTCACCCCCCATGACACTGTTTAAGACATGTTGGCTGGATTGAACTCAAGGGCACCAAGTGGCAATAAAGATCGAGCTCTCATACCCATCTGATGCTTAAAAACCTGTTTAGAGAACAAGAGCTCAGAACTTAGGCTTGCAGAGAGCAGATCGCTTGGAATCTCTTCTGTGTCTTGGCCCAGAGGTCAGGTTGACTCCAAGAGCGTGTATCATCCTTTTTTGGAATAAGTGCCTCTTGAGATCTCCTGGCTCCTGGGGACGCGTGGAAGATGTGTTTTCCTAGTCTGGACAGCTTGAAGGCAACAGCCACTTTGAACCCACAGCTGCTGAGCGATGTCAGAGGCCCCGTCCACATGGCTAACTGGAGCAGGCAGGGTGCTCGGGAGGCCCGAGGCAGAGGGCTGGCTTTGGAGAAGCGGTCAATTGACCAAGTAAATCAACAATAAACCAAGGCCGGTGCTTCCCCACAAGAAAGCCCAGGCAGAGGGGAAATGGGACACGTCTTGGACGCAGTCATTTGCCTTCCTCACTCCTCTGCAGCTCTCTCATGCTTCCATGCCTAGGAGTCCACACCCAGCTCCTAAGAGTGCCGCTGTTTGTGGCACATCAGTAAGGGTGCCCTGAGCATGAGTCTGTAAGGCAGCTGGTATTCCTTGGAAAGCCATATGGTGCTATCTGTGAGGGGATGGAGGATAGATGCCCCACACTAAAATGTCAGTTCAAATTCAAAGGAGAGCCGACTAGGCACTAGTTACTCTTCTTCTCAGGCAGACACCCCAGCCGCTATTACCAACGGAAAGTCCTCTTTACCAAGGACACTTATTGAAGGCAGGGATATATGTCATCTCCCTGCAGCAATGTTCAATCGACGGCTGTACCGTTCCCGTGCCCTGTTCCTCATACACAGTCAAACCCCACGTCTCTGTGGATGAGAAAGGCCAGGAACAGAATAACTCTGCCTGCAGAGTTCGCTGGATACCAGGAATCCAGAACACTTGTTTCAGCCTCCACCCCCCTCCCAGACTCTACCCAGGCTCCAGCACATGCGGAAGGAATAGAAATCATCCTCGATTATTAACCTGAGCAGAGTGTAACCAAGAGGGCAAGTTCGCCTGGGGCCAGAGGAGCAGGAGGGCTGCATATTCATGCACTCCAAGGTCAAGCAGGAGCAAAGTTTGGAATTTTTTTTTTTTAAAAAAACACAGTCTATGTCTAGATACTTAGTTTGAATCTCAATTCTAACTCTGGTATAACTTAATCTCTCCCTGTCTGAGTCCTGAAACATCATATATAAAAGATAAAAATATACATCTACAATGTTTAGCAGGATCTGGCAACTTAATGGACCAGCAAACTACACCAATTATCAGTAGGACTGCAGTGTTGCAAAATGGATCAGCAGAGGATTTGGAGTCTGAGGGCCTCCAGGAGGCTGGCTCATGGGCCTTGTCAGCTGTGAGGTTTTGGGAGAGTTTCCTAACCTCTCTGAGCTTTCATTGTCTCATATACAAAATGGGGATCATACAATCACTTCATGGGGTTACTCTAAAGATTGACTGAGAATCTGCAGGAAAAATGCCTGGTGCAGACCAGATGTCCTGCCCACGCCAAGAGGAGACGTGCCCCCAGTAAAGAGCTGCCCTGATGCCACCTCAGGCAATCAGATGAATCTCTCAAAGGTCACTGATGCTCAACGTGCAAAATACCAACCTGTGCCCCCTCGTTCCTATCCGCCTCCCACATTCCCTATGCTGGTGTGTGGCCGACCAGCTTTCCTGTTACCCAAGTGAGAAACCCCGCAGTCCTCATTGACTCCCAACAGGACATCCAGTAAACCCTTCATCAGGTTCTATTGAGCCTACTGTTAAAATACTAGTCACTCCATTTGCTTCTCTCCATCTGCTCACCAGCAACTTGCCCCTAGATAACATGTCTCCAGCCTCATCGACCCACCCAGCCTTCCCCCTTCGATCCACTCTCAGCTGCAATTACATAGTCCCCTCTCTGACGTACAAATCGGATGGTGCCTCTCCCCTGCTTTAAACCCTTCTTGGGCTCCCCCACGTAACATCCAAGTCCCTTAGCGTGGATTCCAGGGCCTACATGATCTACCTCATGCGTGGCTCATTCCCTAGCCCCGTGGTCGGCAAACCACGGCTCGCGAGCCACATGCGGCTCTTTGGCCCCTTGAGTGTGGCTCTTCCACAAAATACCGGCTCTTCCACAAAATACCAACTTGCACGTGGTATTTTGTGGAAGAGCCACACTCAAAGGGCCAAAGAGCCGCATGTGGCTCGCGAGCCGCGGTTTGCCGAGCCGCGGTTTGCCGACCACTGCCCTAGCCCCATTTCTCCCAGGCCCCTTCTGGTTCTGTGTGCTCCAGCCACACTGATGCGCACACAGTTCTTCAAATGAATCATGCTCTCTCTCTGCAGGGATTTCACACATGCGACCCCTCTGCTTAGAATACTCTGTCCCTTCGCTTCTCCATGCTAACTCGTTCTCAATCTTTATTTTTCAGCTTAGCGGTCATTTCTTCCAAGAAGCCCTCCCAACACTTGCATACTGGGTTAGAGGCCCCTCCCACTGTAGGCAAATGTCTCCTCAGTAGAATGGGAGTCTCTTGAAGACAAAACCCCTTTTTGTCATTGCAATACCCCAAGTGCCTCAGACTGCGACTACCACAAAACAGGCACTCAAATATTTGTTTGTAGGATAGATGCATAGATGCCAGCTAACAACGGGTGTTGCCCTGTGGTGCAATCTCTGGGTGCAGGCAGCAGTGGCACTGAGCTGCCCACCGCGGACACCAGAAAGTTTCCTTCCAGCAAAGGCAGCACCTACCTAGGATGGCCACCACCTCGTCGTCCTGGATCACCTCCAGGGAGCCGGAGACCACGAAGCAGAGGCTGTCGATGCTCTCTCCTGCGTGGTAGATGAGGTCCCCCGGGGCGCAGTGTACCGTCTGGAACTCCATGGCCAGTGCCCGCAGGCAGCCGTCGCTGGCCAGCCGGAAAGCAGGGTGCTCCTTGAACACCTTGCGGTTCAGGTGCACGCAGATGTCAGCTCTCATGTCCTTGGGACAGATCTGCAGGACCTGGCCAGGCAAGGGAAGAAACAGTGTCAGGGCCCGCCTCTCTGTGGCCTCCAGCCCACTGCCCCTCAACACCTGGGGGCAGAAGCAACCCCCACCGGGCTAGACTGCATTCGAGGTGCTGGCAGACAAGATGGCCACAGTCCCAACCTCATGGTGCTTACTTTCTTTGGGAGGCAGTGGTCCCCAAAATCTGTGTTAAATGCTCAAAGTAGGCTTCCCAAGAGTAGAAAGGCTGGAAGAATGGGGGACTCTTTAGGTAGCTGGGGAAGGCCTCTCCGAGGAGGTGACATTGAAGCTGACACCTCCAAGATGTATCAGAGGGAGCCATGTGAAGAAAGAACATTCCAGAAGAATAACAAAAGGCTGTGAGGAGACCTGAGCATAGCCAATGTGAATGAAGGGTAAGGGGTAGGAGATGAGGTTTCAGGAGGATGCCAAGCAGAAGAGCATGTAGAGCCATGAGGTATGAAAACCCTTTGATTTATTCTGTGTGATGGGGACACATTGGAGGACTTTGAGCAGGGAAGTGGCAGGACCTGACCTATATTTTAGAGGACCATTGCAGCTACAGAGGGGAGTTTGAGGGTCCTGGCTTTGGAGAACAAGAATGGAGCCAAGGAATCGAGCTGAGGGTGGTTAGCTAGATTGGGGTACTCGCCTCTTCCCTCCCCATCTGTATGGCAACCACCACCTAGACCAGTGATGGCGAACCTATGACACGCGTGTCAGAGGTGACGCGAGAACTCATTTTTTTGGTTGATTTTTCTTTGTTAAATGGCATTTAAATATATAAAATAAATATCAAAAATATAAGTCTTTGTTTTACTATGGTTGCAAATATCAAAAAATTTCGATATGTGACACGGCACCAGAGTTAAGTTAGGGTTTTTCAAAATGCTGACACACTGAGCTCAAAAGGTTCGCCATCACTGACCTAGAGAATTCTGGAAAATGCCAGATAAGGATAAAATCTCCCTCTCCCATGGGAAGGTGGTACCTGGCCCTCTCTGCCTCCACACTGTGCAGATCCACACCCTTATGAGTTCTTCCCGGCCAGCCCCAAATACAAGCCTAGCCCCTGAGACCCTTCGAGGAGACTCACTCCCTGAGTGTGTACTTTCGCTTTAATAAAATATCTGTGCTTTACCGAATCTTTCTGTCTCATTCTCGAATTCTTTCTTGCATGGAGACAAGAACCTGGACACTGCCACAGGGTTGAGGCCTCCCGTGGCCTCCCTGTGAGCCGCTGGCATCAAAGTTAGGTCCCTCCCGCAGGTGTCCAGGTGAGGCCTAGGGGACTTGGACTGGAATGCTGGCAGTGGAGCCAGGGATAGGGATCGTGTTCAGAACTGACATGATCTGCAGACGCACGGAATATGGGTGTGATTTAAAGAGAGATATAAAGTAATATTTACTAAGCACTTACCATATGCCAGGCATTGCTAAGTACTTTAGAGTGGTTCATTCATTTCATACTTATTTATAGAGCATCTGATTATATGCCAGGAATCATTCCAGGCTCTGAGAATGTAGCAGAGAACAAAATAGACAAAAATCCCTGCCCTTGTGTAACATCTAATGGGAGGAGACAAATAATAAGCAAAATAAGTAAAATTTAGCAGTAAGTGTGGAAGAGAATAGGAAAGAAGGAAGGGAAGGTCAAGGGAATGTGATTTTACATTTTTGAGTATTCTGTGCATTCGCTAATTGAATCCTCACATGACCCTCGGAGGTAAATACTATGATTGTACCACTTGTCCGAAGTGGCACAGCCAGGAAGTGGCAGAGCTGGGATCTCAAGCTACATAGTCAGGCTCCTAGTTTATATGCTAACCACTCCCTATACCAGGGGTGGGCAAACTTTTTGACTCGAGGGCCACAATGGGTTCTTAAACTGGACCGGAGGGCCGGAACAAAAGCATGGATGGAGTGTTTGTGTGAACTAATATAAATTCAAAGTAAACATCATTACATAAAAGGGTACGGTCTTTTTTTTTTTTTAGTTTTATTCATTTCAAACGGGCCGGATTCGGCCCACGGGCCATAGTTTGCCCACAGCTGCCCTATACAATGTGGCTGCCCAGCACAAATGGGCTTGCGATTTGGTTCTCAGTATTTAGGAAACCGAGGCAACATGGGAACTATAAGAGGCCCTGGGTCTCATCTTTTAAGGAATGAAAATTTCTCAGCCTTTTCCAGGGGGAAAAATATTTCCTTGGTCAAAATATTTGCAAGAAGCCATTGCATAGCCCCCTCCATATTAAGGAACACAATAGCCCCAAGTGGACTTGTTCAGAGAAATTAGAAGTGTTCCTGAAATAATCCTAACACACAATCAACCATGCCCAGTGAGGACATTTCTCCCCCATCCCCGCGTCCCTGCCTTAGCACAGGCCAATTGCCTCAGCGTCTGTGCTCACCGTGGAATTTGCAAGTCCCTCAGCCTCCCTCAAACCCCAGCTCCAATCTCGGCAGCTTTGCTCCTACCCCACCCCGCTCAGGTGCCCCTAAGCTCTGCATGGAGGCGTGGCCGTGGAAAGAGGGCAAACAGTTGAAATGCCCCCTCACGTTCCTCTCCAAGTGGCTTAGCTGCTCTACACTTGGGCATCTCCTGTGAAATGCACTCTGCTACCACTGGCTGGTGAGGCATAAATGGAATTACACCCACCAGCACACTTCCCTGGGGCAGTGCCTGGCCCTAGGAAGGGCCTGAGGAATGCCAATCCCCTCCCTCTGCGTGCCTCTGCGTGCCTCTGCGTTCTTGCTCTGGGGTTGCAGGTTGCTAAGGCGGTCAGGATGGTCTCCGGGAGAGAGGATGGAGGACTGGCCGAGACAGAGGAAAATTCAGACTGCCAGTGCTTGGGAGTGCTTGCTAATACTTTCCTTTTTAGAACTCATTAAAACAAGACTTCTGGAGAAATGTGGATTTAATTTGGATCCTCCTCTCTCCAAACAGAACACAAGGGAGTGTAGAATGCTCACATGTCATGTCAAAACTGTGCTCAGTGGTTCGAAACCAAGATTTATTCTTTAAAGTTCACCTTTAAATATTTGGTTTCCCCTGGGCTGGACTTTGCTGGCAGAGGCTGCTAGTGACGAGGCCTTGGCATGGTGACAATGTCTTATTCGTGGGCACTGTTCCCGGAGCCGCTGGGAAGCATCTGTGAGGAGCAGAGGGACCCTGGGGTGGAGGAATTGCAGACTGTCACAGCCACCAGGCATCTCCATCAGCCTTCTGTTGGCGCCACACTGGGCGGGGAAGGGGACCCTGAATGCCTGTCTCTGAGGGAGAGTGTCAGCTCGAGGCCCTGCCATGGGCCACCTTCCCTTCCACTTGGTTCTGAAGAGAGACTATCCCTGCTGGTCCTTGAGCCTTGAAGGCCACAGGGGAGAGGTCACCATGGTGGCTCCTGGAGCCCCCTCAGACTGGGAGGACAGCAGCGAGGCTGGGAGAACAGGCTTTCAGGCAGGCAGATCTGGATCCAATTCCTGCTTTAACACTTAGTAGTCATGTGCACTTGAAGCAACACTTAGCCTTTCCTCCAGACTCCGTTTTGGAACTCGAGCACAGAAGCCTCCTGGGCTCGCAAGCCGGCACTCGCGGGGCTAGGCACACGTGGGCTCTGATTTTGGATGTTCTCAGAGCAGCAGAGCAGCGGGGCAGCCTGAGGGGGGCTTTGAAAGTTCAGAAGGTCAGAGTTCAAAGGGTCTTAGAGGTGGGCCTTAGTACTAAGCCACCTCCTTTCCAGGTGTCACAGACTCCGAAGGACAAGTGACATGCTCAAGGTCACCAGCCAATTACTAGTAAACTGAATGAGCCCAGCACTACCACCCTCCTACCGCGCGCGTGCGCGCGCGCGCACACACACACACACACACACACACACACACACACACACCTTGGCTCCCCTGCTCATCACTGACCATTCTGACCTAGCATGGAGGGGAGGGGACTGCTGGAGAGGCATGGGACATGGGACTGCAGTGGCCGGCTGGCAAGAGCAGCCATCCCAGGTCAGGCTAGGCTCTGTGGGGGGTTGCCTTAGCATCCCTTCTTCTATGGCAGTGGTTCTCAACCTTCTGGCCCTTTAAATACCGTTCCTCATATTGTGACCCAACCATAGAATTATTTTCATTGCTACTTCATAACTGTAATGTTGTTATTGTTATGAATCTTAATGTAAATATCTGATATGCAGGATGGTCTTAGGCGACCCCATGTGAAAGGGTCGTTTGACCGCCAAAGGGGTCACGACCCACAGGCTGAGAACCGCTGTTCTATGGGCTGAGAACCTGGGGCAGATCCCTAAGTCCTGGGTGGGGGAGGAAAGGGAAAGGCTGTCAGTGCTGTCTCCATGGGCAGCTGCCCAGCTCTGCCTGCAGCGTGGGTGGGGAAGGGGCTTCTTCCCACGACCAGCTTTGCAAAGGCATCCTGGCCCCATGGGAAAAGGAGCCCCAGGGCTGAGAGAGCAACGTTCCTTTCTGCTCCATCAGCTCCCAGGCACCCCCAGGACCCGCAGCCTTGCTGACAGAGCAGAGCAGCAGCAACAGGCACCGCTGGGGCCGGGGACTGGCAGAGCCAGGGACTAAGTCCTGTCTGTCTGAGAAATGAGGGCAACTCTGTGCTCGTCCTTCTTCCCTCTACCACATGTTTTATTTATATTTTTTAAAAAAATGATAGTAGGAAAAGCACAAAATTTGAAGTCAGACAAACTGGGTTCAAATCCTGGCTTTGCCGCTCTACTCTGTGACCATGGGCAGTTAATGAAATTAATTGGGCCTCTGTGTCCTTATCGTTTTCAACAGAAATAACAGCAGGGTCCTTGTGAGCCTGCGTGAAGCATGAATACAGAGCCCGGCATGGAGACGGGCAGCAAGTACCTGTGCTCAGTGTACGTTCAACTCACGGAAGCTGGTGCTGTGGTGTCGCTGTGACGTCACTGTTGTTATCATGGCAGAAGTTCAACAGAACTAAAGTGCCAATCCTTTTAAGTTGGGTTCCGTTAGGTTTAGTTCCAGTTTTCCTTTTAAACAGCCAGCTCTCAACCAACTGTTCCAAGGGAGGGAGCCCAGGAGCTCAGGCAGCGGTCCAAAGCCAGCTGAATTTGGCTCTGAATGTGTCCTAAGGCATTTTTGCAATGGTGTTATCTTTCTGTTTTCCTCATTCTAACAAGGAGAGGAATCAGTATTCCCCCAAGTACTTACAAATTGACGATAAAAGAAGAAGTGCCGTTGAAAAGACTGAGAAGCAGAGGGAAACGGGCCTAGGATTACATTTTTGCTTATAGAAAACACACAAAGGAGATAACTCTGAAGTGAATAATAAAGCCCATTGCATCTTTTCTCTATTCTCTCCAATATTCTGTTCTCTATCCTTTACTTTATTGAAATGCATCTAGAATAATGCAACTCTCAGGAAACAAGAGGGATTTGTGGTCATTTCCACTTTCTAGGTGGGAAAGCTGAATTCTAGGGAGGTGCCTAACCAATGCCTTGCCCAAGTCAGCTGATGGTTAAGGCACCAGCCCCTCACTCAGTGTTTCCTAGACCTGTCTGATAAATAGAATCATCTGGGCGCTTATTAAAAATGCAGATTTCTAGTCTCTCTATATCCCGCCCCGCCAAGTTCTTATTCCATAGATCTGGGGTAGAGGCTGGGACTCTGCTCTGAATGACCACATCACAGGACTCCTATCAAGGCCAAGACTAGAGTGAAGCCACAGTCTTGGGCACAAAACTGAAGGGGTGCTGTGGTGCTAAAAAGTCAGCAATCGAGATAAATCATGGTTTAATGCAATGTTTTAAAAAATCATACAAAAATCCATGGTGAACAAAATACCAGAAGTTTGAATACACACAGGATCAGTAGCAGTGCTGTGCCATCCTAGCCTGAGGCAAAAGGATAATCAGTAATGCTGATGACCGTGCCCTGCGTGTCCCCGATTCTTATCATTATATGAGTGTAGGAAATTCTGCCCTGGACAGTTAGACTTCCATTTCCATCAAAATCTCTGGAGGTAGGATCTGGACACCCAAAGCCACCCAGGTGAATTTGAGGCACAGCCAGTTTGAGAACCACTGTCCTAGGAGAGGCCCAGGTCTCTCTGGGAAGGCTGGCAGACAAGGGGCTTATCTGAGCTCGTCGCCCTCCTCACCTTCTCCGTGTCAATGCCTCTGGACATGGACCAGGTGGACACGATATAATCCATGACTCGCTCACTCAATCCCTTTGGCACCTGGTAGAGCTTCAGGAAGTCCCGAACGCTGTTGAGCATCTCATGGTACCTGTTGGTGTTGGCGTACATCTGTTGGAAAATGGTCGTCACATTCCCGAAGATGGTGGCATACAGAAGTGCTAGAGGCAAGAGGAGGAGAAGAAACGACACATGAGTGGTCCCTGAACTAGGCCCAAGAATGCCTGCCTTGCCCAGAGCCGGCCAATGGCCAGAACTGCCCTCCCTAGGACAGGCCGTCCTGACTTCCCAGGAGAACCTCACCCTGAGAGCCTCTGGGAGTGAAGTCGGACACCAGACCAGTAGGACAAGGGCAGGGTGGTGGGAGCTGACATGACCAGGGCCAGAGCTAGGATACAGAAAATGATGGGCACAGTGGGACTACTTCATTAATAGAGCCACATAGAGTTTGAGCCATGCGTGAGGCCACCAATAAAATGTGTTTCCATGTACGCTGTACCAGCCCACATCCAACTCTATCCGCAAGTAATCTTTATGAAACCCTGCCATGTGCCAAGCACTGTGCTACCTGCCGGGACAAGAGGGTGAATGAGACACTCAGTCTCTCTTGGCCCTCACACAGCAAACAGTGTAGCGGAGGGACAGACCTGGAATGCGTAATCACAAATAAGTAATTAAGAGCAAGTCTGCCGAGAGCGATGAAGGATGTACTATCTTTGCATTTCCTGTTCAGGTGCATGTTAGTACCACAATCCACTTCACTGTCATGTGACGCCTGGGGTGGGGGGTGTTATGACGAGAAAAAATCAGGTCCCCTCTGAGATGTAACAAGAACATACTCTGTGCTCCTGCTGCTCCCCCAGGTTAGTGTCATGAAGGAGGACCATTATGTCATCACAAAACCCCACCTTCTACTTCTAGCTCCCAGTTGCCCTTGAATGCTGACCTCAGGTGTCAGCACTTCCAGGAAACCTCCCCACAAGGGTGACTGTGACTTCCAGGCATGTCTATAGAGCTCATATTACACATGCTTCCTTCTTGACAAAGCATGAGTTGCTTGAAGACTGGACACATCTGTTTCTTGTCACTGTATCCCCAGGAGCTAACACTATACCACCACCCAATAAATATTTATCAAATTTGTGCATTTCACACACAGTTTTGCTCTGGGTTTTTTAAAATGAGTTATTGATAAACAATAAACTGCACATGTTTAAAGGACACAATTTGATGTTATGTGTGTACACCCATAAAACCATCACCACAATCAAGATAGTGAACATCTCTATCACCCCAAAGAAGTTTTGTCTTGTCCCTTTATAATCCCTCCATCCCTCCTGCTTCTCCCTACTCTCGACACTTTCCCATTCCCAAGCAACCGCTGATGTTTTCTGTCACCATAGATTAGGTTGCATTTTCCATGATTTTATATAAATGGAATCATACAGTATTTACTTTTTAAAAGCATCTTTATTACGATAGAATTCATATACTATAAATACATCCATTAAAGAATACAATTCAATGGATTTTAGCATATTGACGGAGTTGTACAACCATCACTGCATCTAAGTTTAGAGTATTTTCGTCCCCACCCCCCACAAAAGAAACCATGTACCCATTATCAGTCATTCCCTGTCCATCCACCCCACTCTCATCCCCAAGGCAACCACTTCCCATCTCTATAGATTTGTCTATTCTGGAACATTTCATATAAATTAAATTATACAATATGTGGCCTTCAGTGGCTAGCTTATTTCATTTATCAGTGTTTTCAAGGCCTATCCTCTTATTGTTGAATAATATTCTATGTATGGATATACCACTTTTCACTTATCCATTCATTAGTTCATGGGCATTTGGGTCATTTCCACTTCCTGGTTATTATAAATAATGCTGTTATAAACACTCATGTACAAGTTTTTGCATGAGTATGTTTTTATTTCTCTTGGGTATATACCTAGGAATGGAGTTGCTGGGTTATATGGGAACTCTATGTTTAACATTTTGAGGAACTACCAAATGGTTTTCCAAAGCGGTGTATCATTTTACATTCTCACCAAAGGTGTGTAAGGGTTCCCAATGTCTCCCAAAACCTAACACTTGTTATTCTCTGTTGTTTTTTTAATTATAATTGCCATCTTAATGAGTGTGATCTCTATCTCACTGTAGTTTTGATTTGCATTTCCCTGATAGTTAATGAAGTTCATTAAGCACCTATGCATGTGCTTATTGGCCATTCATATATCTTCTTGGGAGAAATGTTCACTAATCTACCTAATTAGTAAATGCAACCAATCTACTTTTGGGTTGTATCAACAATAGTTCATTCCTCTTTTTAAGAAATGAAAAAATTATGTTGAAATAATTATAAACTCACAGAAGGCTGTAAAGATAGCACAGAGAGATTCTGTATAACTCTCACCCCACCTCCTCATCGGTTATATCTCAAATAATAAGAGTATAATATTAAAACCAGAAGATTTGCATTGCTATAAAGTATGTGTATAATCCTATGGCGTTTTATCACGTGTGTAGATTCACGTAACCAGCACCACATCTTACACCACAAGTTCCAAATACAGGACTGTTCTATGGTCACAGAGATCCCCCTTGTGCTACTCACACTCCCCCCAAGAAACCACGAATCTCTTCTTTTTTTTATAATTATGTCATTTCAAGAAGGTTTTATAAATGGAATCATATTGTATGCGATCTTTTGAGACTGGCTTTTTCCACTTAGAAATATCCTTGAAATCCATCTATCTTGTTGCACATATCAATAGCTCATTCCTTTTTTCGTTGATGAATTCTATCCCATGGTATGGTATAGTACATCGTTTCTTTTAAACAATCCTACTCAGGCTTAGGAGGCAGACTAAGAGGGAAGGAAAGAGAGAGGAAGGGATGGATCCAGAGGCCAGGGAAGGAAACCTTCAGGTAGTCGGCCTGGCAGGGCTGGATACGGTGCCTGAAAAACTGAGGCCACAGATCCACCTGAAGAGAACTGTAAAGGAGGATCAGAAAGCCCTGCCAGGGAGCGGTGTTCACCTGACTGACCAAAAGGAGGCGGATGAAAAGCAGCAGTCGAAGCCTGAATAGTGCAGACGTCAGCTCTTCAAAGTTCCTAATACCTCATATACAACAAGGTGGCAACTCCTGCCCCCGCCCTCCCCGCCCCCGAGGGGACCTCACCAGTGGGCTCTGCACCAGCCTCTGGGGCTGGATGGCTGCCTGATCCCGTCAGTCTGACCTCAGCTCAATAAGCCTGTATGGCAGCCCTGCCTCAGCACTGTCTTCTGGCCCAGCGGCCGCCAGCCTTTCGGACCTCACAGACCACCGGTTGGCGACGGCTGTCCTGGTCCTCAATCGACTGGAGGTCACGCGTAAAGTGTGGAGGTGCTTTGCTCAGGAAAGCTGCCAGAAAGTTAATGTAATCCGGAGCATAAAACAACAGTCACACCAAATCAATACAGAAAGAACAGAACCGGCGCAGGTCTGAGACTCTCGTGCTCTGGCCACAGGGAAGGCAGTGACGCCACATCCATCATTCCCGGCCCAGGGCTGCTCCCGTCCCAGCCTGGAAGCTTAAGGGTCCTCAGGAGGGCCTTGCTCAATTATTATCACTATTATGAAATTTTATTATTATTAAAAATAGAGTATTCTGCTCTAATTTTAGATGGAGCAGGTTGTAATTTACATGTTTACATGTTATTTCTTGATATCTTATACATAAAGCATTATGCCCTTACATACCACTAACTGGGAGAGCAGACACCGCATGGATATCTGAATGTGACGTGGGAATGTGACGTGGGAGGGTGCAGCAACATCACTGTCCTGACTGAACCTCAGTGCAGAGGCACCTTGGATGACCCTCAACGTGGATGAGTTGGCCTTTCATTTTGGGAAAAGGAGCAAGAAGACCTCTCCCAACCCCAAGACAAAAATGCTGATTTGGAAAAGAGGAGGCTTGTTTCTGCGTGGTGGATGTGGCTCAGTGGTTGAGCGTTGACTCCTGAGCCAGGAGGTCATGGTTGGATTCCCAGTCAGGGCACGTGCCTGCAGTGTAGGCTCAATCCCCAGTAGGGGGCGTGCAGGAGGCAGCCAATCGATGATTCTCTCTCATCACTGATGTTTTTCTCTCTCCCTCTCCCTCTCCCTTTCTGAAATAAAAATAAAAAACAAGAGGAAGCTTATTTCTGCACTTGAGTGGTTTACAATTAATGTTGTATCATATCAGGAGTTCTGGGTCTCCTCCAAAGAACAGTAAGGTAGTATCTCTGGCCCCTAATTAGAAATTGCTGTATGGAATTTTCTGTATGGGCAAAAGTTTGTCTCCCTTTTTAAAATTTGGTGTTTATTTTTGTATACACAACACACACCCAGTTTAGAGTCGAATGCCCAAGACATTTAAAAATTCCTTATTCCCCTAAGCCATCTTTCTTTTCACCAATTTTCTACTCTGCAAAAGCACCCACTTCCATTGTTAGCTGATTCTTTTGCTATTGGTCTCTCTCTTTTAATACCATGCTCAAACTGCTATATCCTGATATTTCAGTTGTAGGCATTATCCATTGACCTCTGAGAGCTGAACTCTTTTCCCCACCTCACCTCCAATCTCACACTCATATACACACCTTTTCCCATTGCCCCACCCTCCCAATAGAATTCCATCCTCACATTGGTTAGATAATTATCTATGTTTACATTATTATAAGTAGATGAATGCTATTCACAGCTAAGCCATTCACAGCTAAGTCATGTACTATACTGTGGTTACTTTTCCTTTTCTGCAATGTAGCTAATAATGATCTTTGTCTTTTCTTGCTTGGTCTACTTATGGCTAATGTGACTCCAAATTCTCCCGAAGATAAATGCCTCTTCTTACTATATCAAAACAAAGTAGTTAGTTTATTAATTAAAGAAATCTCTCCTGGAGACTTCTGAACTATTGCCTTGTCATCTGTGTGGACGTCTCTGCCCCTGTATCCTGGGAAGTCCCTTCATTTAGTATTCAGATTGGATCCCAACCCCCTGTCTTCCTCCCTCTTGTTTTATCCCTTTTTGCTGGTAGAAGACATCGTCTAACAGCTTTCAGAGAAAGGAAATATGGGAGCACGATTTTTGAGACCTAATGTTTATCCTTATACCGAATTAACAGCTTGGCTGGGTGTGGCATTTTAGATTAGAAATCCTTTTTTTTCCCCCCCAGAATTTTGGATGCATTTTTCCATTGTGTTCCCTTGCTATTGAGAAGTCAAAAGCATTCAGATCCTCCATCCTTCAAATTGAATCTGGGTTGTTTTTTTTCTACCTAGAAATTCTTTTTTTCAGCAATGATCTAAAAATTCATAATAATGGACCTTTTGTTGTGTTCACTTTTTAAAAAATATATTTTAATGATTTTTTACAGAGAGGAAGGAAGAGGGATAGAGAGTTAGAAACATTGATGAGAGAGAAACATTGATCAGCTGCCGCCTGCACACCCCCTACTGGGGATGTGCCCGCAACCAAGGTACATGCCCTTGACTGGAATTGAACCTGGGACCCTTCAGTCCGCAGGCTGATGCTCTATTCACTGAGCCAAACCAGTCAGGGCTGTGTTCATTTTTTAATCCATTATGCTAGGCTTTCAATAAACCTTTCCAATATGGAAAGTTATGCCCTTCAAGGAAATTCTCTCTCTCTCTCTCTCTCTCCAGCAGATCAAAGTGGGTAATGAAGGATAACCATAATAAGGACACTTTTTATTTCTAGTCATCTTTCTTTTATCACTTGGAATAACATTCTTCATGCTTTCTCTAAAGGCCATGGAGAAGGGAAATTGAGAGACTGTTCTATGAACTCAGGATAGAGGGAAACCCTAGTCAGAAGCAACACAAGGGCAACGGAAAAGAAGTAGGTAGCTCAATCCCTAGGATCTTGGTGGAACAGAAAAGAGACTCAAGGAATGTGTTTAAGGCTATAGGTCCTAAGCCTCTGGCTCTTCTCCGCTCCCACTTAACCTGCTCTCTAGCTCCCCATTCTTCTGAGCTCCCAGTCTCTAGATGAGAAAGATGAGAGAAGGGACATCTACTCCAGGTTCCAGAAGCGGGGCGGGCACCTGTCTGCTACCACAGGGAGGTGATGAAGGGAAGAACCGTCCCTGTGTTAGCAGGGCATCCCTGGCATTCTAGAGACCAGCTTCTGCAAGGCCCTTAGAACCTCGCCAGCACACTTTTAATATATTTTTGTTGATTTCAGAACGGAAGAGAGAGGAAGAGATAGAAACATCAATGATGAGAGAGAATCATTGATTGGCTGCCTCCTGCACGCCCCCTAGGAAGGGGTTGAACCCGCAACCCAGGCATGTGCTCTTAACTGGAATCAAACCCGGGACCCTCTAGTCTGAAGGCCGACACTCTATCCACTGAGCCAAACCAGCTAGGGCTCGCCAGCACACTTTTAATAATCAGTGGGTTAGATAGACTTATGGCTCCTCGAGCAAGCTGACCATTATTCATAAAATTATTTCTGTTGGAAAATGCACTCCAACTTCTAATAAACAGCCTTGCAGAGCATAATTTATCCCTAAACTCGAGAAGGTTATATATATATATATATATATATATATATATATATATATATATATATATATATTTCACTACCTCTGCAAGTGTATTAAAGCTTAGAGATAAAGAAAGGATTAAAATCATATCTTTTGCCTCTTTGAAAAAATGAAAAAAAGTGTTGCCCTATGTTGGTAGTTTATGGATCTATCCAAGCCGACTTTTCTATGCAAAATTCCAGATGATATATTAAAATCAAATTTAAAGAAGACTCTACCCCTAAACCTATGTTTGCTTCTATAGTCTTAATTCCCAGGAAAAGACCATGAGGCCTTTGTTAGCCCCTCACCTGGAAATTCCATTCGGCAATGATGGGGGCATGCTGGTCATGGAAGATGGGTTGATATGGTTATAGCCACATTGGCTCTCTGACGTCTTTTTCCTCACTTTCACGCCAAATTACAGAAAAAGAAAAGACTGAAAAAGCGTGGGCTGAGCGAATACATAGGGGGAATAACGATTGATAAAAGAGACAAATCAGGAAACAATATAATAATTGAAAAGGTAATTATTAGAAATGGAGGTAGGCTTTCAAAGTCATGGAGGCTTCGTTACATAGACAGGATTGATTAAATCACTGGCCACTGGCAAATGAACTCAATCTCCAGCACCTGGGCGAGGGAAGCTGAAAGGCCCAACCCTCTGCGGTTCTCAACCTTCCTAATGCCGCGACCCTTAAATACAGTTCCTCATGTTGTGGTGACCCCCAACCATAAAGTTATTTTTGTTGCTACTTCATAACTGTAATTTTGCTACTGCTATGAATCGTAATGTAAATATCTGATATGCAGGATGTTTTTTCATTGTTCGCGACCCACAGGTTGAGAACCGCTAAATCCCATGGTTGGCTCCACTGGCACCCAGCCCCATCCTTAGGTGCAGGTCCAAAGGTCACCTCCTTAATATAAAAAGAGACACTCTCATCACAGGATGAAATCTTGAGCTGTCCAGCGCCAGCCTGCTCAGGACATGAATCATCCCTTTGTTTAGCGTATCACACTGGGTACACTCTGCATAGTACCTGTCTCAGTTACCAGATTGACTGTTGTGGCATTGCAGTGCTTGTAGTCAAGTAGCCCTTATTTTACTTAATAATGTCCCCAAAGGGCAAGAATCGTGATGCTGGCAATTCAGACATGCCAACGAGAAGCTGTGAAGTGCTTCCTGTAATTGAAAAGGTATGTGTGTATAGGGGAAAATAGAGTATACACTATGTAGGGTTTGGTACTGTCCACGGTTTCAGGCATCCCCTGGGAGTGTTATTTAAGGTGTTATTCCCCCTTAAGTAAGGGGGCAGGACTGACTCTACCTTGATGTACGGGAAGATTGACTTTCCTGTCAGCCCTGTGCCCTCATTCCTCCTCAAGCAGGACAGCTATTGCCCCGGGCACAGAAAGTGCCCCCTAAATCAAGGCATAGAAAACGCATACATTCCCTATTATATAACAAGCAAAGCCTGAAAACTTTCATTTCATATCCCGCTAAGAATAGCACAGAGTCCTATGCCACACTGAAACTCTGCTGTGTTGGTGAATGTCACTTAACAAGCAAAATTCTTACAGGGGAGACAGAAGGTTATTTTCAGGTACTTCTCATCTGTCGAATAAAGCATCAGCTCCCACTCCGTGCTAACCCGTCACCAGCGTCGTCTGTGCAGCCTCATTTCAACCAGAGCTTCAATAGCACCGCAGATAAAACACATAGCAATTTCCACAGGCAATTACTTCCGCAAATGACTCCAGAAGGTCAGGTACAGGTTGGAAAGGTCTCCAAATAATTTGCTACTTTCACCTCTTTTGTGCTTGCTGAGTTCTTGATGGCAAAGAGACGACCCCTTAGTTCAGGTGAACCTGGCTAGAGGGAGGCTCGCCGCGGGCTTACAAACCCAGGTCTTGCTTTCCTTCATAGGCTGAGAGCCCTCAGTTTTCAATTTCTCCAATGTGAGTCATCAAAGAGAACCTAATTAATAGAGCCATTTAAAATAACACATACTTTTTAAAGCCATTTAAACAAGTGTGCTAACTTTCACCAGGCTCCTTTCCAATAGTAATTATGTCTACTCCTGAAGTTACAAGCTCTTGCAAATCTCGAACTTCCTTGCTCTCCTACATCTCACAACAAAACAGAACAAAAACAAAAAAAGAAAAAGGAAAAGGAAAGCTTCAGAGGGCACCCCTGTCACCATGGTGAACCAGACTGGAACATCACAGTGACAGCACTGAGTGCCTATTAAAGACATCCCTCTTCCAGTAATAATAACAGGAAGAAATGAAAATCACTTTCTCTACCACTGGCAACTCTAATCGCAGCACCTGACCTCCACATCTGTTGGTTTTCCTTCTGTAACACCCATCCGTCTTTCTGTTTTCAAAGGCAGAACTGGAGATTTTAGTTGCTAAGTGACACTGTAGCTCCTAGTGCCTCTCTCCACATTGCCTCCAAAGTAATAATTATCCTCCAAAGTAATGCTCGATCCCCCAGCTTCCTGCGATACAGGATGCCAACAAATAGGCATAAATTGTCATACTAGACAGAGCTTTCCTTCCTTCAGGAGTCAGTGGTCCTAATCCTGACTCTGCTGTCTACCAGCTGTAAGGCACAGGGGGCCCAGATATTGTGTAACGAATGAATAAATTAATAATAACAATTGGTACTTATACAACTTTTATGATGTGCAAGTCATTCTTATAACCAATTTGCATACATGATTTATTGTAATGGTAGATACTATTATCTTCATTGTATTTATTTTTTATTTTTAAAAATATTTGTATTGATTTCAGAGAGGAAGGAAGAGGGGGGCGGGGAATCTCAATGATGAGAATCATCTATCGGCAGCCTCCTGCATGTCCCACACTGGGGACCGAGCCCACAACCTGGGCATGTGCCCTGACTGGGAATCGAACGGTGACCTGCTGGTCCTTAGGTAGACGCTCAACCACTGACTGAGCCATGCCGGTGGGGGTTATCTTCATTTTATTGATAAAGAATGTGAATCAAGAATGTGTGTGACTTGGCCAAAGTCACACAGCTGGTAAGTGGCCGATGGAGGATTCACACCCAGTCAGGGTGGCTCAGGAATCCACTCCACCACTGCCACAGCACCAGATGCCTCATATTGACTACCTCAAATCTCAGCACCTCTATGAGGTAAGGACTATCATTACCCTTATTTGCAGATGGATCACAGAGAGGTTAAGTATCTCGGCCAAGGTCACATAGCTGGTAAGTATAAAGCTGGATTCAAACCCAGGCAGTCCCACTATAAAGTCCATGGCCTTTACACAAGGGTTTCTCAACCTCAGCACCACTGATACTTTGGGCAGCAAATTCTTTACTAAGGAAAGCTGTCTCTTTTTTTTAATGTTAAGATTTTATTTACAAAGCTTCTGTGTTGTAAAAATGTAGAAATGCTGTTACAATCTGAGTATAATAGACTGTTGACTCACCAGTCACGGCTATCCACGCCAGAGCAAGTCTTACACAAAAACCTAACAGCACTTACAGTTTTGTTGGGGTGAAGTCCCCAAGCTTGATGGTGGATTTCCAAGAGGAAAGCAGAATGGCACTTTGGGGTGGGTGGGCTTTGTTCCACAGCTACCTTTACAAAAACCAACAAAACCCAGCTACCAAATCCATATGAGCCATCCAACCAATCTCCTTCGTAATCTGGTTCTCTTTCTCTTTTCCCCTTTGCAGCTTTCTTCCTCCTCTTCATCCTCATCCTCTTCATCAACTTCTCCATCATGTCCCAATTTTTCTTCCTCCCCACTGACTTCATCTCCATCATCAAACTCTTCCTCCTCACCATCCTCGTCTTCATCTTCTCCTCCTTCATCCCCCTCTTCTTCATCTACATCATCTACTTGGCATCTGAGTCATGGGGTTCTCCATCTTCTCTCTTAGAGCCATCCAGGTCGGTAAGCTGGGGCAGGCGCTTGGAGACTCTCTTGGAAGTCATTCAGATTGGTAACCTCACAGTTAAACAGACCCAGGCTTTTCAGATATTCCAACTTTTTCAAAGGTCCCAAGGAGCTGGTATTTCCACTGAAGCGTAGATGTGTGAGATTTGGACATTTTTCTGCTACCCTGTCCAGACCTCCAAAGAATCTGTTGTCACCAAGCTCAAGCCTTTTCCATTTACATAGTTTGCCGAGATTTGAAACTGAAATCAAGCCTACATTTATCAAACTTAGGAACTCTAAGTTCACAAATTTAGCTGTTAAGCCCTCAATTTTCCCATCCTTCGATTTGCAATTGTCCATCAGTTTGCAAACCAGTTCATCAGCTCCAGGTCCATGGGTCCCCCTTCCCTCCTCTTCAAACTTAACTGTGGCAGCGAGGCCATCATAAGGGGCTGGCCAGCAAGGCCAGAGGCCTGGGGCACGGTCCCAGAAGGCCTCAGAGCCAAGTTACTCACTGGAGCAAGAGAAACCAAAGAGAAAAGGGGCTGGAACATGGTGCTGGTTTCACTACCCCCCTTCCTCCTCCCTCCCCCCTGTGCACCCAGCACTGCGCTTACAGGTGAGGAGGCTTGGGCAGTAGCCGTCTTGTGAACTGCAGGGTGCTTAGCAGAATCCCTGGCCTCTTCCCACTGATGCCTGTAGCACCTTCCAGTTGTAACAATGAAAAATGTCTCCAGACATTGCCATATGTCCCTTGTGGGAAAATCCACCCCCAACTGAGGGCTATTGCTCTACACTTTGCTGCCTTTCCTCAAGTAAATAAACCTGCCAACGGAGGGAGTCCAACAAGAAACAGGACTACGTGGTGTCCAAGTCCTTCTGACCTCCAATGAAGGACGATGATTATGAATTATAATTATGGAATCAGAAAGAAAAATTGAAGTGCTGATATTACACCAGATCTGTGCATGATGATAAAAACTTGGCCTTTCTCATCTTCTTAGAGACAGAAAGACAATTTCCAGCATAATAGTAATGCCCATACTTGGCTTTTGGACTTCTCATAAGCCCAGACATCTGTTTTCAACCAAAATTTTGACCAGGGAGGAAATAATTCTCTTATCATTGTCCCACACCCTGAGTCTCTGCTGCCTCCTTTCTACTGAATCGGACATAGCAAAGCAGTCAGAGCTTAGGTCATACTGACTGAAGGATTGAACACCAACCCCGCTAGCTACTTGCTGTGTGACTTTTGGTAAATCACTGGATCTCTCCGAGCTCCATTTTCCTCATCTGTAAAATGGGATAATACCATCTGCCTTACAGTAAGATTTTGGTGAGGATTAAATGCGATGACATACAGAAGTGCTCCATGCAGTCCATGGTCAGTACATATCAGTTGTTGCTATGTTGTTATTATTCAAGATCCAACCCAAAATGTAACTCTTCCAGAATTCCCCTGAAAATGATCACATCTGACTTGCCCACTGTGCTCCCCAGTATAATGCATGTGACATTAACAATGCTCCCAAGGGCCCTACCTAGCCGGGACCACCATGACCAGGATTCTCAACCAGGGGCTATGTTAGAATCACCAAGAGAGCTGTTCAAAATTTACATTTTCCTAGGTTTAGTTACACCCAGGGGTGAAGTGGGGTGAGAAGAAGGTGAGCAAGTAGACTTTTAAAAACTTCCCATGATTCTTACAGGCACCATTTCCTCATCCCCATCTGTGAGCCTCTAAATTAGTTTGCAAGTAATAAATGGGTGCCTGGTTTTGTAAAAGTCTGGTTATGTTCAACTATTTTTAAAATGTTGAAGGAAAAGATAGTGATCTCTTTGAGAAACTAATTATAAAACAACAGGCTTCGCCAGGAAGTACTTAATTGGTACTGGTGTTAAAAAATAAAAGAAGGGGAATAGTTAATTGAAGAAATTAGCAACTAAGTTGATGTATAAACTTTTTCCCAATTGAGAAGAAATAATCATAGGCTAGATTCACTTTTTTTAAAAGTAGGTTTACATTTTTTAGAAAGTGGGAAAATATCGCAGCCTTTCCCCCCTCTTTTTTCTCTTGAAAGAGGAAAGAATTAACCATAGATAGAGAAAAAGGTAACTTGAGGCCTTGAAATTATCAAGGTCATTATTTTTCATGAAGAGAGATGGCTACGGAGGGCTGGCCAAGTATCAGGAGGAAGGAACGGGACCTTCATCAGGGGTCCGAAGAGCCAAGTGTTGAGGGTCTGACACCTAGGACAGGCCCAGAGCCCTTGGCCTCCTGCTCTTGAATCACTAGGACTGTAAAGGTACAGAGAAAAATAAAAATTGAGCTAAGCAGCGTCAGACACGTTGAATTTACAAAACAACTTGTACTTAGCCATTTGATAACATATTTTATATACCTTGATAGATTTGTCCATAAAATAGCGATCAGAAGTAATGGATTGTACTCTTCTGTTGATGGTGTTGCAGCTAATAGAAAAGGCCTGGGTGGTGAACTTCTCCAGGTTTCTGAGTCAGTTTCACCACAGCACCACCACTGAGCTCTCAAGGACTGTAAGAACACTGCTTAGCAACACGTAATCATCCCTGAGAGAGGCAGAAGAAACAACTCCAGAGAATTCTGCTGGAGGAGCAAAGCCAAGGCCGGAAGGAAGCACATGAGAAAATGTTCTGGAGATGGAAATAGACAAAGGGGCAGAAGGCAGGGACGAGAACAACAAGGGCCAGAAGATAGGTGAGGCTATTGTGCTACAACATAAGTATACGGAAACGAAGTCTGCATCTGACTGACCCCATTTGGTGGACTAAGCAAAGAAAGCCCTCCTTCATGAGAAGATGCCAGAACTAAGTCTTGAATTGTTCTGGTCAATGAGGGAGAGGGGGTAAATGGAAAATTCCAGGCACAGGAATAGCATGGCCAAGATGGGAAGGTTGAGAGAACAGATATTATTGGAGGAACTGAAGTCTCTCAGCAAAGCTCGTGCTTAGAATGCAAGGATGGTGGTGGGGTGATCCTAGATAGGAGGTTGGGGTGTGATAAAACCCACATCATGAAGGGAGTCCTTGGGTTTTATCCTGAAGGCATGGAGCTCCTAATCTACACCTGGTATCTCTGCCCTTGAACTCAGCATGGACATGACAACTTCAAGCAGCATCCTAAGATTTGGATGCTGTTCTGCTCACAAGTTCCAGGGGAGGGATGAGAGCAGCCCTCCAACTGGGTGCTCATCCTAACAGCTGGTTAACTACCCATCTCGGAGTTTATGAGTGACCTACTGGTATCACCATACCTTCCAAACTACTCATTTGGTTTGCCAAGTCAGGGTATCAATATACATTATAGAATTAACTTGTTGTTTGCTAATCTGATAGAAAATGTTGTTTAGTAGAAGTTTTCAAATTGCCACCCTGAAGCTTTTGAAATATTTTGAAATATTTTCCAACTTTATTGAGCACACTGGGAGGAGTTTCAGAAAGATGTGTTCACTGAGTGAGGTCTACAAGTTCAACAATTGTTAGTAAACAGAAGACCAGAAGCACGTCCTCACCCTCCCTCAGACATCACTCCTCTCAGGCAGACACAAGGGCAGAGCCTGGCTCCACCACGGCCTCCACTTCTCTTCTAACACACAGGCTTCAGCTCCACTCACACATGCTCTTCAGAGCCAATGACACTCTGGATACCGCCCTGAATCTGAAAGAGGGGACGTCGAGAACCTGAGCAGTGACAGGCTTGGCCTTAGGAAGGTTGCTATGGCAATGCCAATATGAGGAGGAAGAGGAAGTTTTGAAGCCCGAGCTTATAGAAAGAGCACGTAAACAGCCTGCATTCTGCCCTGAGAGGCATGATTAAAGCTCGGTGCTGCTCCTCAGTGGGGCTCACCGGGCACTCCCACGGGAGAAGGCAGCCAGGGCAGTCTCTGCAGGGGAGGAGTATGTTATCACTGACGTAATTTACAATGGCCAGCTTCTGGTGATAATAGAGACAGTGCAACTTTCCCTCGTTATTTTAATCTTTTTGAATGCCCTACAGCCTGTCCACTAGTGTGGACCATTCCGCGCCCCCCCCCACCCCCCAATCTCACTCTTGAGATGGCCCCACTCCTTCCTGGTCTCTGGTTACAACAGGTGGGCTGGGGTGTCACAATGACAAAACAGGATTTTCCGAGCCCCATTGGGTACTTGGTTGTTTAAACAGCAGCACGATACTTTCTGCTGCTTAGACACTGCAGATCACGTGCCCGCTTTGGAAGGAAAAGCTGTCAACTATTTAATCTGAAGTTGAATGGGCTTTCAGCTTCAATTTAAGGGACAAACTTGATCTCTTCATTCATTCATTTGTTCCACAAACATTTTACCCAGCATCTCCCTTGTGATAAGCATGGCACTAGCACTCAGCTACCATGGCCAATAGGACCTGGTCCCACATGACTAGATAAGTGAGAGATTGGTCAGGGAGCAGTCTAGACTGGGGGCGGGTGGGGGTGGGGTAGCATGAGCTGCCCGGAGGAGAGCTTTGAGAGATACATGGGAGATGGAGGTGTGGTGGTGGAGTAGGGAAGGAAGACTCCCAAACAAAGGCAACTGCTTCAGCCCTGGGGAGCAGGGTCTGGGTGGGGCATGGTGAGAGATATGGCTGGACAGGTGGGCACAGAGCTTTCTGTGCTTGGATTTTACTTCATTAAGACTTGCTCGCCTCACCACACCACTAGTGTGTGCTATGGACCCATGGACATTTCCAGAGCTTCATTGAATTAATGAGGGCATGGGACTGCCCTTTGCTGAAGAATTTCCATTACTTAGTTATTTCCACCATTAACTCTTATCACTTTGATTAAATCCTGGCAGAGTAATAAAGCCACTGCAGGTCATCAGCCAGTGGGTCAAATAACATGGATTGAATGCCCGATTCCCCCACCTATCAACTCTCCTTCCACTTTCTTTATCAATCTTGCCATGGAGGCTAACCACATTAGTATCATTTCTGCACACACCCATTTCCTCATACATCTCCACACTTGATCTTAGCCAAAAGGCCAAGAAGCGATCCTCATACTTCTCAATTCATTTACCTGAACACTCTACTTCTGTTATGTTTCTGCTGTCCACTTTCTCTACTCCATTTCAATCTCTCCCTAAGCCCCTGTTCTCTCTTCGGTTCCTCCCATACCACTTCAAATCCTGCCTCTATGGTGCAGTGGCTGGCCATCTTTCCAAAACACTCCTTTGATCATATCATTCCAGCTCCAAACTTCAGAGGTCCCCCACTGACTCAGCATCCAGTCCATCCTCCCTGAGCACAGCACCCAAGCACATGACTCCAACCTGCTTTTGCACACCTGTCTTCCACGACGCACTCTCACAGAGCTATGCTTCAGACCGCCCTGAGTTCCCTTCCTTGTATGCACCTGCACTCAGGATTGGCTCCATGGACATCGAACCTATGTAGTCACATGGCCTCTGCCATCAGAAGGCCCCAGGCTTGGCTGAAGGCTCTGATGTCACTGTCTTGTAATGTTTAATCGTGTCTGAACAAGAGCTTAGCATTTTCATTTTGCACTGGGTCCCACCATTATGCTGCTGATTCTGCCTGCTCTACATCCCTCTCGATAGACTGACCTTCATGTGCCCATTCCTTCCTGCTAGTACCTGACCGCTCTTTCAAGGCTCAACTCAATGCCATCAAGCCTCTCCAAGCCTGAAGCAGGCTCTCCTCTGGGTTCCCCAAGCACTTGGCTTTTGCTTCTGTCTCAGCACTTGTCATACAAAACTCACATTGACGTTATTTGCAAACATGACGCCCCCTAGAAGGACATGCAAGTTTCTTTCAGATGGGGTGAGAGGGATATTCTTTCACCTCTATTGCTCCTCAGTGCCTGGCACAGAGTAAAACTCAAGACATTGTTGATGAACTGAATTTCATTCTTCGTAATAACCCAGTGATATCTTGGCCATCCGTGTGCCATGTCCCTACGAGCTACTCCTAGACCAGGCCAGTTCTGCTGACTGGGCCTGTGGTAACTTTTGGCTACTTCAAACACTATGGTGATGTAAGAATGGACATCGGCAGCCACTTACTTGAGGAGAGTGAATGACTTTGTAACTAGTAACGCACATGAAGAGCTGCCAGTGAACTGGAGAAGAAGAAAATCAACCCACATTTGAAAGTCAATGGGCCAGCCAAATTTTCCATAAAAGAGAACCGATTCCCAGATGGTGTGAGAGGTATATTCTTTCACCTCTATTGTTCCTCAGTGTCTGGCACAGAGTAAACTCAATACATTGTTGATGAACTGAATTATCAGCTAAATTAAAACAAAATTGTATTATGTATTGTTAGCTCCAATTTACAAACTGTAAAATAAATTTCACAAGGTTTTTCTTGTTTATTTGTCACAAGAATAGACATATTTCATCTAAATGTGTCAGTAGAAGTAAACCAAATAATGGCAATGGAAGCTATTCCAAAGATATGAAGACCAAAGAGTTTGTGCTGGTTTTATCTGGAAATATCATTCCTCATATGCTAAGTTTAGGGTTATAGTCATGGTTGAGGGTGGCGTGCTAAAACCCAAAAGTATGTTATTGGCAGAGATGTTCTAACAAATGATAACCTTCAAAACTTCTTGGGCAGCATTTACTTACAAAGGTTAAACAAAGTAAGTTCAAAACCAAAAGGATTATTTGAAATCAGAGTATAGCATAAGAGCCCGGCTGACGTGGCTCAGTGGTTGAGCATTGACCTATGAGCCAGGAGGTCATGGTTAGATTCCCATCAGGACACATGCCTGGATTGTGGACTTGATTCCCAGTGTGGGGCACGCAGAAGGCAGATGGTCAATGGTTCTCTCTCATTATTGATGTTTCGATGTCTCTCTCCCTCTCCCTTCCTCTCTGAAATCAATAAAAAAATATATTTTAAAAAAAGAATATATAGCATTAGAAAGTCACAGAAGTGAATGTTCAATATTTACATATTAGCACTTTGCAGGCTTCTCATAAAATCATATTTGTGTTGCTAAGACACACACACACACACACACACACACAACCCCACAACATATGCATTTGGTGACATTAGTGAGAATCTGCATCAGAGGTGTTTGCTTGAAAATGCTGGGTAAATCTACGGCAAGAAAGGAAGCTCCAGGACCACTTTCAAATGACACCAAACTCATGATATGAAAGACCAACTCAGAGACCAAAAAATCAAGCAATGTATTTTCCATGACAATCTGACAAGTGCATTGATACAGCTCACATGGCAAGCTTTCAGTACATGTATGTTTGAACATGATGGTGATATGAGGAAGAGTCCTTTTTTATTCGTGCCCATTACCAAAAGACACAATAAGCTCTCAAATGTATAAAGCTAAGAAGGGTTAAACGACCAAAAGATGTGGTTTGGAGTTTACGTGTTGTGTAGAGTTTGTTCTGATAGCACAGCTGCGACGATAGGAAAACACTCTGGAATGACTGCCCAGATTAATACACTTGCACCAGAATGTAAATTAATGCATTGCTGGCTTTGTTGAGAAAGACTTGCTTAAAAACAAAAAAAGTAAGTCAGCTGAACTCACCATTGTACTGAGTGATGCAATAAAATTGTGAATTATGTGAAGGTAAATGAGTTAAATTCATGATGACTCTGAGTAGCTGAGAAGGAAGCTAATCATAAACAACATTATTGCATATTGACGTTTGATGGTTATTGAAAGGAAAAGTTCTGTCAAGAATGTCTGAAGTACCGAGTGAAATGAATGCTTAGTGTTCTGCAAGGTAAGATTTCAGCTTTCTAAAGATATAAATTAGACAGCCAGACTTGTTTATTTGTCTGTCCCTGCCATTTGAATTATCTTAATGCTTCCATGTAAGGGAGCAGCAGGCTTCTCAATGGCAGATAAGATTGAAGACCAAAACCAGAAGCTAAAAGCTTGAATAGTTTCCATAGTTTATGGCATGTTCCAGAAGTTAACAATTATTAATGAAGGAAGTGATGACATTGATACAGTACATCTGCCAAAAGTTATCACCAAATCTTTTCTGAATTTGATCAAATGTTTTAAATTTATTTTTCTAGATTTATGCATAGAAAATTCTATGGATTTGTGTGTGTGTGTGTGTTTTTTTCATCAAAAGATACTATAAGTTTAATATTTTTATAACTGGTTACTGATGAAAAACTAAAGATGAATTTTGAAAAGCACCACTTGCTTCATTTTAGATAAAAATTAAAAACAAGCCCAGCTGGCATGGCTCAGTGGTTTGAGCATCATCCCAGACACCAAGAGGTTGCTGGTTCGATTCCCTGTCAGGGCACATGCCTGAGTTGCTGGCTCGATCCCAAATAGGGGACGTGTAGGAGGCAGCTGATTTATGTTTCTTTCTCTCTCCCTCTCCCTTCCTCTCTAAAATCAACAAAAATTTATTTTAAAAAATCTTCTGAGCAACGCTAAATTACCAAGTGTCTCTTTTTACATTCCTGTCAAAATAAGATCAGACCAGCCAAAGACTCTGTATGCCAATCCCACCACCCTAAGGAGAAATTCAGGGGGTCAGATCCTCAATGACCTTGAATGACCTTCAACACATACCTAGGAACATAAGCCCTACACACTTCCTTGATGGCCTTTTTTTCTTACCTCCAGACCCTATAGGAGAATATTCTATTCCTTCATCCTGGGAAAATTTTTAGTCCATTCTTCAGTAACAATGATTCATTGTTATTCAGCAAGTCATTGCAAATCCTGACTGAAAGTGCCTGCTCTTGAACAATAGGGTTTAGGGTGGCTGAGAGCATTGGATGCTGCTGTAAAGATGTGGACACTGCCTGGGAGTGGAGCCCTAGGGACCTTTGACATGGATGAGCAGTTCCCAGAATCATATTTCAGAAAAGGCAGTCTAGTCATCCACAACCTACTTTATTTCAGCATGAACCCTGGCTCATGTCCTTGACACACTCAGTGTGGGCTCCATCATCTGTCCTGAGAATAGCATTTTCATCAATCCAACCTAGATTAGATAAATTAGCAAGCAAGAAGCAAGTGCCTATATGTATAGTGTTTATTCAAAGAATGCATATAGGCATTTAATATGAGGAACTGCATTTGACTCGTAACTGTTTCATTATGATTGTGGAATGAAAAAAGTACAAATATAACAGGGATTTTCTATAGTAATCACTCGTGTGTACCTGTCAACCAAAAAATGTGAAGTGCTTGCAATTCTTTCCTTTTTACCTATGCTCTGAATATGTTTACGGAAATATGAATGTATGTCTGTTGAATCTAATAAAAATTGGGGCTTTGTTTTATTCACCGCTTTTAAATTCAATTTTCCTAAGTGTAACTCTGTTCTCACAAGAGCATTGTTAGTCTGAGATGGATTAGATACCTTAAAAGGTCAAAAACTAGTTCTTGAGAAGCACTGCACTGAAATGCTGAGAATGCTAGTGATTTTAGTTTTTATTTGCGGAGACTCTCCATCCCATCATCAGTAAGTGTGCTCTCAGCTCTTTTCTCCTGGCAACACTGTGTTCATGGGGAGCCATCCACACCCATTCTCCTGGTCCTCTCCTATCCCTACACCCACGACTTCGCAAGGCGGTGCCCCGTGGAGTTAGTCGTGCCGCTCAGGAAGAATAAAGTGAAAATGATAAAGATGGAACCTCACATCAGCCCAGCTCATTTTTGATGAGACCACCAAAGAATCCATCAACAGGTCAAAAACTGTACGGGGCAGAGCATCTTAACCCTCACGGGAAGGAGGACTTAAGGTTAATTTTCCTTTTCCGTATTTTTAAAAGGGAGCACGACCATTGAAAGGAGAAAGCTGACAGCCTCCAGTTCAGCTTTCAGGATTTCAGTTGAGAACATCAAAGAAGCATTTTTCTTCTCGCCATGAAATAATCTGCTAAAGCAATTCTGCAGTCACTCTGAATACATACAAACCAAAATGACTTACGCTCTGAAAGTTACATTTCCAACTGACGACGTGCAAAAAACGGCTTTGCAAAATGTGCCTCCGTGTGCGGAGCCGGGTGAGCAATTACCTATCCCTCCTGACCAAGCTGTGTCGGCACAGCGCCTGGGCAGCACCTTCGCCAAGTCTGCCCCGGGGCCTGCGGAGTTGGCACGGGGTGACTTGGAATCTGATGGGAAACACATTCACCACCTGAAACCTGGATGGAATATAAATGTACTTCTCCCAGTTACATAAATACAATTCCAACCTTTTAAAAATATCAGCTCGCAAAACCCTTCGTGACTATGTATTCTCTCTTTAACTTGTAATTTCATCATCCCACAAACATTAGCAAATGTCTTTAAAAGGGTCTAGGTAGGCAACTGGAAAGATCAAAGATGAATCGGACAATTCCCTTGCCAAAGGAGCTTTTGCTATATAGTAATTCTTTTAGTACATTATATTTGTACATTACAGTTTACATTTAAACACCACAAGTGCCCTCATCCCAGTGAAATAGACAGGAAGGATTATTGCCATTTTCCCAAAGAGGAACTGGAAAACAGAATGTATTGAATCATCTTGCTCCATCCAAATCACAGAGGGCAGATCCAGAACACAGTGGTGGCTATAGCATAGCTTTGGGGTCAGATGGATCTGGGGACACAAACCAGCTCCAACAGTCGCCACCTTAGCTGGTTATTGTGGACATATTAGCCCATTTGTATGTCGTTTTCTGATCTAGAAAATGGAGATGAGTAACACCTGGCTCAGTGGGCTACTGAAGGAATAAACTGAGAAAATGTTTGTGAGGATGGGAGGAACTCAGTAAGTGGTGGTAGCTATCATTACTTCATCAAAAATCTTTTATTGCCCTAACCGGTTTGGCTCAGTGGATAGAGCGTCGGCCTGTGAACTGCAGGGTCCAAGGTTTGATTCCAGTCAAGGGCATATGCCTTGGTTGTGGGCACATCCCCAGTGGGGAGTGTGCAGGAAGCAGCTGATTGATGTTTCTCTCTCTCTCTCTCTTTTTTTAAAAATATATTTTATTGATTTTCTGCAGAGAGGAAGGGAGAGAGATAGAGGGCTAGAAACATCGATGAAAGAGAAACATCGACCAGCTGCCTCCTGCACATCTCCCACTGGGGATGTGCCCGCAACCCAGGTACATGCCCGTGACCGGAATCGAACCTGGGACCCCTCAGTCCGCAGGCCGACGCTCTATCCACCAAGCCAAACCGGTTTCGGCTGATGTTTCTCTCTTATCAATGTTTCTAGTTCTCTCTCTCTCCCTTCCTTTCTGTAAAAAATCAATAAAAAAATTATATATATATATATATATATATATTTTTTTTTTAAAGAGTCCTTTATTAAGCCCTACCCAGTTTGGCTCAGTGGATAGAGCATCGGCCTGCCGAGTGAAGGGTCCCAGGTTCGATTTTAGTCAAGGGCACATGCCCAGGTTTCCGGCTCAATCCCCAGTAGGGGGCCTGAGGGAGGCAGCTGATCAATAATTCTCTCTCATCATTGATGGTTCTAACTCTCTCCCTCTCCCTTCCTATCTGAAATCAATTAAAAATATTTTTTTAAAAAAGATTCCTTTATTAAGCCCCCACTTACATGCACAGAAATATGCAGAATATATCATAAACCCAGGAACTCACAACAGAATCCAAAGAGGCATAGGCAAAGGATAACAAAACAAAGGGACAACTGAGGCACTGAGGACTGCCGCCTGGATATTCCCGCAGTAATATCTAAACCTCAGCACACTCAATGGAATTTGCTATCATTGATGGGGTCTCTGGCCACCCCACCCCCATGCCGTGATAGTAGACTAAGAATTCCAGGTTAAGTTTTACTATTTTGCTAAATCCTTCCTTACTTACTGTACAAGCGCTGACAGAGCTCATGGAGTCAGGAAATGAACACCATGGTTCTCATCCTTGGGGAAGTGCCATGTAGCAGGCTCTCAACAAAAGCATGCCCAATTAAAGTAGGTTGCTGCTGGTTAGGTTGTTCTTTCTGGGATTTCCCCCATTATCTTTCTGTTATTGATTTCTAGTTTAATTCCATTTTGGTCTGAGAGCAGACACTGTATGATTTCTATTCTTTTAAATCTGTTACGATGTGTTTTCTGGCTCAGAATCCAGTCTATCTTGGTGAATGTTCCAGGTGAGCTTGAGAAGAATGTGGCTGCTGCTGCTGCTGTTGGATGAAGTGGTTTACAGAGATCAATTATACCCGGTTGATTGATGGTGTTGGTGAGTTCGATCGGGTCATCACTGATTTCCTCCCTGCTGGATCTGTCCATTTCTGATAAAGGGTGTTGAAGTCGCCCATTATGACAGTAGACTCATCTATTTCTCCTTGCAGTTCTACCATTATTTTGCCTCGTGTAGTTTGACACTCTGTTGTTAGGTACATATACTTTAAGGATTATTATGTCTTCTCGGAGAACTGACCTCTTTATCATCATGTAATGCCCAAGATCGTCCTTCATGGTTCTGGGAACTGCTATGTCAAAGATCCTTAGGGCTCCTCTCCCTGGTAGGGTCCACATGTCTAGGTCAGCAGCAACCAATCCTCTGAACCATCCTCAGCTAACTCCCATTGTTCAGGCACTTTCAGAAATGATTTGCGATGACTTGCTGAATAACAATGAATCATTTTTACTGAAACATGAAATAAGAATGCTCCCAGGATGAAGGAATAAAACATTTTCCTATGCGGGATGGAAGTTAAAAGAAGGCCATCATGAAAGTGTGTATGGTTTATGTAACTAGGCATGTTTTGACGGGTACCCAAGGTCCTTCAGGATCTGGCCCTGCATCTCTCTGTCGGGCAGTGGGACTGAAACACAGGGCTCTCTGGATCATCTAATTCAGTAAGAACGCCAGTCTAAGGAGGGGCTGAGCTCTAAGCTGAGGGCAGTTTGGAAAGAGGGCTCACTTAGCCTCTCCTCTAGGGTTCTCACAATTCAGCTCTCACCCCTAATTGCAGCTCCTTCTCTGCAAAACAAAACACCTACAGTTAAGTAGACTCAGAGTCCTCGGGAGGCATTCAGTGGATGTTTTAGTTAAGCAACCAAACGTGTCCCAGGGTGGTTTCACTGTCTGTATGTAATACTTTCCCTAAGATGAATTCTGGTAGTAACAACCTCTTTCTTCTAAAATTCCCAGTGCTATCATTGAAAATATTTCCTTATTTTAAACAGTTAGAAAATAAAAACTAATTCCAAGCAAAAAAAAAAAAATAAATAAATAAAATTCCCAGTGCTATTTCAGTGTTCTTCAGGAGTTGGTACCCTGGGTGGTTGCCCAGCTGGCCGCCTCTTCATGTAGCCATTAATGCTGCCTCCTTAAAGTCCATTCTCAATAGAGCAACCAGACTGACCTTTTAAAATCGAAGTCAAATCACATCCCTGCGGCTCTCCATTTTACTCAGAATGAAACTGACATCCTTATGATGACCTAGAAGTCCTTACAATAACCTCTCTGTCCCCTTCCATCTCTCCAACCTCATCCTTCCACCCTGGCATCCTTGCTTTATCCTGAAGACACTCTCCTGCCTCAGGGCCTTTGCACGGGCTGTTACCTGTACAGGAAGGTTCTTGACCAAAATAACTATCATTAACTCTGCACCTCTTTCAAGTCTTTGCTCAATGGCACTTTTTCAACCTCTCCAAGAGGTTGTAACATAACAACCCACCCCCTACACCTCCCTTTGGCATTTCCAATTTCCTTTACCAAACCTGATGACACCCACCTCCCACAGCACTTACTGCTTCCTAACAAACACATAGAATTGTTCAGTGTCATCAATCAAACACCCATGTAGCCCTTATAATGTGCCAGGAATTGTTCTAAGCTCTTTATAAATAATTTAGTACCTTCATTACGTATATTGATTATTTTCTGACTTCTTCCACTAGCCTATTAGTTCCATTCATAAGGGCAGGAATCTTTGTTTTATTCACTAACATGCTTAATAAATATTTGTTAATGAATGAATGATTCTCCCAGTAGTTTTCACAAAACCATCCTTAATTTTCCCTTAAACATCTGCAGCGCTGGTGTTTCTCTCCATTTGTATGAGCCACGCCCACTCCCTGCAATTCTTTTCCCCTCTCATCCATGCCACAAACTCCTACCATCCTTTAGCCTCATTTAAGCATCACTTCCCATGAGAACTTTCTCTTGACTGTTTGCAGACATAGTCAAGAGTCAGCTCCTTCCTCAGTGTAGCCAGATCACACTGATGCTTTCCGAAGCACCCTACTTCTGGCAAATAAATGCATCTGTATTCACTTTGAGGAGACAGTTCCATGGAGGGTCAGGGCACAGAACTGATACCTGAGCTTCAAGCCCACGGTGGGTTAGAGCACTTCATGATATAACACTTGCCTAGAGTATAATTTAACCCCGTGCATTGGATAGAATAAACCAGATTGATTCTGTGTTGACTGGGAGATGAGAAAGAAGGGAAGAGACAAGCTGTTTATATCCAAAGGAGCAAATTTTAAAATGTTTAAAAATAAACAACTCAAGTTTTAAAAAAAAGTGGACAAAGACTTCCCGTGGAGACTTTAGAAAATGACAACGTCACTCCAAGACGACTAAAGTGTTCAGACCACAATCTGTCTCCAGCGACTAGAGAATTGCACCTGTTTCTCTTCACCCCATGGAAAGACAATTCTAACGTATTTAATGCATGTCATTTTCCTCCTCGGCTACTCTAAGGAAGTTTGAAAGTGTCGTTTTAGAACTCCAAAAGGCCAATAAAACTGCCCAGGCTTGACCAGAGTGGAGATTCGTATGCAGGGCAACACCATCAAGCTTCAATTAAGGAATGTGCTCAGGTAACCAACCCTGGTTTTAGATTTCCAGAAATAATTCTTTGAGTTCTCAGGCAGAGTCTCCTTAAAAGCCACTGAAGAGCTTTATAAATACCTACTAATTATGGTCCTTCCATTCTCTGTAAGTTCAACCACGTATTTGAGAAGGTATGACTTTGCCATAAAGATAACTTACAAACACAGACCCCTCCAAACACACAGGCCAACTATTTGTTTTGTGGCTTATCCAGGGAAAACACTGTTGCCGACTTCTCATTGATGTTTTATTCTGCTTAAATTCAAATGTTTAAATATATAAGATTTTGGAAAACTCAAGCCTACACAGGGTTAGAAAACGTGGCCTTTTCAGTATCCCCATCCAGCAGCCAAATTTATATTTAGAAAATATATCCCCACTTTTGGATTCCCAGAAACAAATTCTTTCTAGGCATGATTTTGTTGAAAGCTTCTAATGAGTTTTTAAATTACCAACTTTTCCAAGGAGGGTTCAAATCAGGTTAAGACAGAGCTGAGAGCGAGAGTTGAGATTAGTCTCAACCAGACCACCAGGTACTTCCTATCACTAAACAATAGAGGAAGTTGCAGAGAGCTCTGAACAGACACCTGAGTGGGTTGGCGGGGCCGTGGCTCAGGGCCTGACAGGCACAGGAAGACAAAGTCTGACAGCTGGGAAGTCTGACATCTATTCCTACTTCCTCCTACTGCATCCTTGACAAGGGTCACCAGGAATCAGCATTTCCCCTCTTAGAAAGGTTCCTACTCTGCTTCTTACTGACCACCTCAGGTGTTGGGGAAATTTCTGTACTGGGCATAACTGTACCTTCTGGAGATACGCAGACTAAATCTATTATTTCTCTTCCATGAACTTCTTCAAGTATTTAGAGCAGCCTTATCTAGCAGAACTTTCTCCAATGATGGAAATGCACTATATCTGTGCGCCATCCAATATTGGTAACTGATGGTCACATGCAGCTATTGAGCCCATGGAATGCGCTGGTGTAAATGAGGAACTAACTTTTTAAATTTTAATTAATTACATGTAAATAGCAACATGTGGTTAGTGGCTATAATATTGAGTAGTGAAGATTTGAGACATTTTTCATGACCTCTTTACCAAAAAAATCTTCCCTTTTTCAGGTAAACAGCCCTTATTTCTTTAATAGTTTCTCAAACAAAATGGCTTCCAGAACCTTCTTTATATAGTCAGTCCTCTCTGGATATATCCTGAGTTCCCAAATTCCTACAATGTACTAAAGCAGAGAACTCCTGGTGAGGATCTGCTGGAAAAGATCATGGCCTCGTATCTGATCCTACTCAGATGTTTGATAATCCTTTCCTTAAACCTAACCTGGCCAGTACATTTTTTTCGCATATGTTGGGCACTCAATATTTGAAGCTCAAAAGAATAATTCCGGGTATCTTGGGATAATTTGATGAGCTCCTTTTCCTAATTCTTCAGTCTTCTCAAATTTTCTATTTTTTTCTTCCTCCATTATGATTTGTTTTATTAAGCTTTGAGGATTTGTGGCTCTCAAGAACACCAGACATTCCTGATTTAAACTTGTACAAAAACACATGAAAAACTCCAACATAAGTATTTTTAAGGATAACCAGGGTTATTTGGTCTCCCTCAAGGAGCAGATAAAAAAAAAATTAACCTTCTTAAAAGAAAGTAATTGTTACCTGGGGGAGAATCAATTTCTAGGTCAGCACCTCCCTTCAGAGACTACAAGTGACATTAATCAAAGTGAGAGAAAGTAAAATTCTCTGTAATTGGCCGGGTAGAACCGTCTCTTCCCATTCCGTTAGCCCTAGAAGCCACCCCAGAGGGGTTGCAGGCATTATTCTATCCACTGAAATGTCATCTATTAAACAGTAGATTAAATAGCAAATTACAGTTGCCATATTCTTCTAGACAAGTCGTTAAATAGGTGTTGCATCCCCCCTCACACACAAAAAATACATATGTATAGGTTGAATTTGAAGCATTTAAACAATTTTAGGGATACTCTACCACCTTTAAGAGACCCCCGATCCCTAAACATTGTAGCTTTGAGTTCCTCTTCTCCTTACTCTAGATTATTATGATCTGTAAACAATACCTGGGAAGCACTAAGGACTATTTTCAGGAAATTGGGTAAACACACTTGCGAAGGCCTTTTTCAAGGTGAATAATAACCCTAGCAGAGCTGAGAATTATTGAATATGTTGTGATTAATAAATTAGATTTCTGAAAGCAGGGCACAACCTCAGAATTATTTTGCTGGACAGAAAGAATTTATTACAAATCCACCTTGCATGGCTGACAAAGGCCTTTGGCTCATCCGTTGGTAAGCTTTTGTGCATGCGTGGTAAAGCCTTCAAAAACCCAAGGGGAGAAATGGGCTATCGTCAACAGAAAGCCTAAAAACCCATACCCATAGAATGCCTTTTGTCTCTTCTAATAAGTAATCCTTCACCAAATTTTATGCGCACCAATAGTTTGTGTGTGTTCAAGAAAAATAAGTGACCACATTTTCACATGAAGGCACAAACAAGCTGACGTCTCTTGGACCTTGCTAAGCCTCTTAGTAATCTTGAAAAATCCTTAGGCACAGCATTCAGCCTCTTATTCTGTAAGGCCGAGTATTAATTTTAACACAATCAGTAAAAACCCGAAGGCTGTTAAATATATTCACGTGTAGCAGAACCACATGAGGTATAATTAAAATTTAACCAGAAGGAAAACCTGTGAATTCAAGGGAAACATTACCTTCTTAACAGTTACCCTTTCAAAGAAATCTTTTACCTAAATGATGATTACTTCTGATTTAGGGTCTCCGTGGGCATTTACTGCTAGGTGCAAGAATGTACCTCCAGTCAATCCTGGGAAATATTATATGAGAACCTGGGAGGGAGGAAGGGGAAGAGAAAAGGAGGGAGGGAGGGAGAGAGGGAGGGAGAGAAGGGGCCAAGTCCCCCTCTTCTTGGAAGTGGTGGAGCCTTTTAGACCAGAAAAACAAAGCCACCAAGTGCCTGTAAAAATCTGCATGTAATAATAGTTTGACACTTATGAGAAACTAGATCCAAGTGACTCGTTAGGAGAAAAATATCAACGATCTTAGTGATTTCTGCAGTCCCTTTATTTGGAACCGGTGATGGGATGGAGACAGGACATCTAACCAAGGCTTCAGGCCACCACACCGCTGGCTTCAATGAGAACAGCTCCTTGTAAAAGTCTGATTTCTACATCCGTTTCCACATAGGCTTTTATACTTCATAAGATAAAGACAATTTGCAAGCCCCTTAGCTAAATGGCCATCCCCCACCGAATGTATAGGGAAGAGAGCAGGGTTTCACTTACAGTGTTGCGAGTAGGATCGTACTCAGGGACACAGGTTATAGGAAAGTCACCAGAGGCCATTCCTCTCTCTAATTATTTGTGTTGAAGTCTAATTGATTTTTAAGAGGTGGCACAGCAGTTGTGTAACATTACTGAGAGTAAACAGTAAACCTGCCGGGAAATGAGAACGCTGATGCACTTTGCTGGAGTCCAAGTGGAATCATAAAAAATTCTCATCGTCAACACTCCTCGATTTATTGTAGTATAAATTCTCCTCCCTCATCCTTCCTTTCCAACCACCGCTTCTTCCTTGTACTTCCGGAAAAGGACTCTAGACCACAGCCATGCTAAACTGACACGACCCCCATCATGAACTTGAAAAACAGGTACCAGGCACAGTCTTCGTGCAGCAAAAACAAAGATAAAAAGGATACACTGACTGCCCTCGAGGATCTGAGGTCTGATAGGAGTGACAGGTACATGAATTTCAGTCCAGAAAGACAAAGGCAAATACGATAAATAAAGAAGTTCAGTGGAAGCGGGGTCAGCCAGGCAGACATGCTGGCTGCTGAAAGCAACAAATCAATCCATGAAGCGTGTCGTGTCCTGGAGAGGCAGGGAGAGCTTGACTCACTGCCTCTGCCTTAGGTCATGACCCTCATTATTTGTTATTAGACAGTTCTAACAGCCTCCTAAATGGGTCTCTCTGCCTCCAAACTTCATCCTTTCTAGCCCATTTTCTAAAATACCTGCTTAAAATTTTTCAGCGACACCCACCCAACTGCAGAAGCCAACATGGCATACCATGACGTACCGTGTTCTTCGTGACCTAAGTCCTGCCCATCCCTCTGGCGTCTTTTCTTCTAACCCTAAGGTCACACAAAAGCTCATGGAGGACCCTGAAGACTCTGTGCTCTCAAATATGTCTGGGCCTTTGCACAGGCATTTCCTCTGTCCAGAAAAACTTCCTTGTCTCAATCTGGCTAATTCCCATTCTTTCCTGGAGACTTAGTTCCCCTACAAAGTTTTCTGGACAGACCCTATGCTGGATTAGCCACCCTGCCCGGGTGTCCCCAGAATACCCTGGGCTCAGTTGTATTAGAGAATTTGTCACTGTGAGCTTCTCAGTGTAACTCCCCAACTCAGGCTGTGAATTCCTTAAGGAAGTTCCTTCTTTGTATCACCAAAGGTCATTACAACACCTGGCACATAATAGGGACCCAATGAATTCTTTCAGCTCAATAAAGTATTGACCCAGAGAGTCCATGACACAGCAGGGAAAAATTAGTAAAAGGAAAAGGAAAGTATGTTCAATATTTTTCTGTCACTTCTGGCTGGGGAACTTAATTGCTCTGAATTCAGGCTTCCCACTTGACAGTGATGATTAAGAGGGTACATAGGGGTGTGGAACGTATGTTGAGTCCTTTGGCTTAGCATTCAATGGCTGTGTGATTTGGGGAAAGTCACATAGACCCTGATGACTCAGTCTCCACGTCTGATAATGGGGAGAATAATAGTCTAGTGGATTGTAAATACCACTGAACTACAAGCGCCATGGTGGGGGTGCGGGGACAGGAACTTAGTGTCTTCAAATCCCCAGGCACACTCTAGTGGGGATTAGGAAATACATGTTGGACGACAGGATGTGAGAATCCTGGAAACTTCTCATAAGCAGGTTTTAAATTGGGTACAACATGAGCTCCTTCTTTAACAAACTTCTCCAAAGAAATACCCATTGAGCACTCTAATTGCCTTTGCTGCAAGCTGGCCATGGACACTGACCCAACATGCAACTACTCGGTCAATCTAACAACCTAACATACTCGCAAACTTGGCTTTGTCCCCCACTAGCTCTGGATTTCCCATTTGCTCTATTAGCCAAAAAAAGCACGAGAATACATTACGTCCTCCCCTAGCAGGACCAGGAAGCTCACCTACACATAATGTAAGATCTTAATTACCTTGATAAGACACTAAATTAGTTCTTGGAAATAATAATACTCTATAGCACTCCACTGTAATAAAACCCAAAGCATAAAAAGTGTTATCTAAAAAAAAACCCAAACTTGTCATTTGAAGATATGAAGATAATTTTTCTAGGTTGGCAGGTGGACAAGGAACACAGATGGCGAGGGATTGAGCTAACAAATGGACATGATGAAAAATACCTATTATATACTAGCCAAAGGTACAATGCTTTAGTGAGGTGATGAAGAAAGATGGGGGAAATCTAATTCAACTAACATTTACTGAGTGGCTACTAGGTGCCGGGCACAGAGCTATCTCCTTTAATCGTGACATGTGTTACTCATACCATCCCTTTGTGGTGTTACTATTTTTAGATTCCATGTGACAACATAGCTGGAATTTAAGTAAAACCCTTAATAATGATGAAGTTCAAAACCTTGATAGATGGCAAGAGCTCCAAGAGGCTGTTGTTTCCAAGCTTGGGCTGGGTGCCCCATCACCCACATTCTCTCATTCATTATATGTATTAACAAGGAGGTAAGCCAAAGTTATAAAGTAGTTTTCCTTTAAAACAAATAAGGAATATGCCTATAAAATATTCAAAATCATTCAGTGTAGACACATCACCAGACCCGAAGAAAATAGAGTGAGCTCTCTTAGAAGAAGTGACAAAGGGGGATGATATTGCCGTGTATCCACTATCTTGTGCATAGCGCTGCTTCTTGTCGGATTGAATTAATGTGTTTTCAAGAAAGATGCGAGTGGCATTTCTAGACCACTAAACCCTGATAGGCCATTAATGGTGCTAACGGTGCTTGGTGCTCCATGATGCTGAGCAATCACCTTCAGGAAATGGACCCCCTGGAACATCCTGTTGTATAATTTATTAAGAAGCCAACCACAGATATGCTTACCTCTTCAGAAGCTGGAAGGACCAAGCTGACCATTGAACAAACACTTACACTCTCCTATTTCTGCTGAAAGCTGATGTTTCTGTTCTATAACTCTACTCTGGTATCTGTTATCAGCAGGTCTTTGGGTTGGAATTCTTTTGTCTCTGAAATAAAATCCTCCAACACATGACAGAATGGGGATGAACTACCGTTAAGTGAGCATTACTGAGTCCCTGTGTGTTCCACACAAAGCTAGGTCTGGGGAGGCCAAGGCTAATTAAAAATAACCAAACTACAGAGTGTCACGGGATCCTATTGATTGAATGCATGTTTGTGTATGAAAGCACACAGCATTAATATTTACATTTGTTGTCAGGGACGGAGGGCAACTATTTGTAATCACATTTTAAGAGCACAGCTACCACAGCGCCACCTATTTCCTCTCCCTTTAAAGCATAGGCAATGGAAGGAGGCGACTTACCTCCCACCTCTACCTCACCTACAGCCCTGCTTCAGGAATAATCCAGGCAAGTAGTAATTGACTCTGAGTGAGTAAGAAATAATGCGTTCATCGTTCAACATGGCTTGCTGTCGGTATATCATCTAGAAAATGGTTGGCCCAACAGATGATGAGTTAGTGATGAGATAAAGTATTAAACCCATTTTTTATTAAACCCATTTTTATTAATCCCCTTAAGCAGCATCTGATGTCTTTACAGATCTCCAACAAGCAATTCCCTTTTTGCTTCCGCTGGCTTTTTGTTAAAAGCAACCTCTGGGCAAGGGGAAAAACACTTGGGTAATAATATAAGATAATGTAGTGAGAGGTCCTAACACTGCGTCTGCCATAAAATTGGCATTGAAATATGTTTTCTCCTTTCTCTAGTCTCTCACCTTGCATGTAGATTGTTGTTTTATTGACTTTGCTAATGCAAGTGAAATGGATGGGAAGGGGAAGACTTACAAAGCACTTGTGTGGGCTAGCAAATTTAGGCATTTGTTTTACGCAGAGAGCAAGTTTGGAAGCCATTGGAGTTACCATCATGGATTTTCCAAGCTATGTCTGTATATGTGTGATTCAATTCAACAGAGATTTATAAGCACGTATGCTATGCCAGAACTGTTCTGGGGTCATAACAATAAAGAAAAATGGACCCTGCCCCATGTGCTCACAAAACCCAGGGAAGCAGCTTCCAGATGTACATGTGGAGGAAAGCAGGAGGAGGGAGAGGATGAGTAAATGCCTATTCTCCAGGACATGAGTTTAATTAATATAATTAAAGCATAATGAGACTAATTGTAGCATGTAAATATTGTCAATTAACCCACAAATGTCGGATTGATTTTCCCACAGATTTAAATATCACAGCTTTTTCCATTATTGAAGGAAGGCCAAGGCAGCGTCCACAAGAAAGTCAAGTTCTTCTCATATTTTTTTATGGGAAAGTCAATATATATTCCCGCCCCTAGCAATCCCTGTATGAGGTAGATAGTATATTTCAAAGCAAGGCAATAAAACTCATCATTTATGTGCAGAGTAACATCCAATCCAAAAGCTAAAATGGCCCATTGCTCATGTCATGGCAAAAGAGCAAAGGCAGGCAACAGCAAAGAAGCACAATGAATGCCTCCATTAATTAGGATCAAGTGACTTCCACTGCAAATCATAATCACTGGCCAGAGGTGAAGTTTCATTATGATCATTAGTGCCTATCAGGAAATTATGATATACTAAAATTTAAATTTCATCTCCTCACATCTCTCACCGGGACCTAAATTAAGTCAAGTGTTCAAGTAATAGTTTTAACACGTGACCCTATCACTCCTTTTCCACATTTTAGAAGATTTTTTTAGCATCTCCCTGCTGACCAAGATGACCAGGAGCAAAGCTACATAGGATGTAGCGAGTCCCCAAATTCTACAGGTAAATACAGTTCAGGGATGAAGAGTGGAAGGCAGAATGACAGGCAAGGCCAGATCCTGGAAGGCAACTATCCTTGAAGATGAAAAATAGTCATGATCACTGAGTAATCTCACCTGAAGTACATTAAAAGTTGGTAATGTCCACTTATGTGGTTAAGGATTTGGGAGGCAGGAATGACACAGAAGTACAGCTTCTTGGAAGGCAAAGGTCCTATCTTTTGAACCTTAATACCTTCTCCTCAGAGAGGAACTCCGACTTAGCAAGGTACCTTACAGATAGCAAACATTCAATAAATGTTGAATTACATTACTCAATGCATGATTTCTTCTGCCTAAAAATCTCTTTGCTTAGAAATCTCCTGAGTTAAATACCTAATTTAATTGCTCACAAGTTCTATCTTCTACAAAATACTAGAACACAGCTCAGTCAAGTTTTTGCCATTTTATGACAAAGAATGCCTTCCCTCCCATTTCTAACAACACATTCCTCATTTCTGCTTAAGCTCTCACCAGAATTGCCCTTAACGTTGGTATTTCTAGCCTGCACCTCAACACGCTCCTAGCCTCTACCCATTACCTGGTTCCAGAGATACCAACACATTTTTAGACATTTGATCTGGCAGCACCCCATTTCTCAGTATTAAAATCTGTACTGGTTTTGAGCAGGGTTCTCATGAAAAACAGAACAAGTAGGATGTGTGTATTATGAGAAAAGGATTTATTATAAGGCATTGGTTCATAGCCTTGCTGAGGCTGATACGTTTCAAAGTCAACAAGCTGGAGACCCAGGAGAGCCTATATGTAGTTCTAGTCAGAGTCTGGAGGCCTGAGACCCAAGAGATCTGATGGTACAAGTTCCAGTCTGAAAGCTGGCTGGTTTGAGACCAGAGGAGAGCCCATTTTCAGTTCTAGTCCAAAGGCAGGAAAAGACCAATGTCTCAGCTTCACAGAGGAACTCCTTGGTCTTTTTGTTCTATTCAGACCTTCAACAGATTGATGCCACTCACATTGGGGAGGGCAATCTGTTTTATTCAGTCTACTGACTCAAAGGTTAATTTCATCCCAAAACACCTCCATCCACAGAGACACCCAGAATAATGTTTGACCAATTATCTAGGCGCCCAGTGGTCCAGCCAAGTTGATGTATAAAATTCAGCATCATAAATTCTCTTATAAAACTGACATTCTTGGCTTCCCATCATAAGCCACATACCTAGAGTTGTTTGTCCAGTGATTGAAATTAATTTGCATTGTGCCATCAGGACCATCTACTCTGTGAATAACAGCATACATGTGTGAGATGGATGGCCAGGGTTTCACAGGGGGCCATGTGCCATTTTTCTCTGAGTAGTTAACAGGGTCCTTATGAGGTCCAAGCATGAAATGTTGGTTTCATATTACTATACTATATTCTTCTCGACTGGCTCTCTAACCAACACATTTTTTCTATTTTGTAGTTCTTCTCAGATAAAACACTGATTAATTACATGTACAGAGCACATTGCTAGGTGTTACAAATGTTACAAAGATAAATAGCTGAGTCTCAAGCTTTAAAGGACTTCAAGTTTACCAAGGGAGAGAAATGTACATAACTAATTACAACTCAAATCAAAGTGAAATGACTCTAAGAGAAAACAAAAATGTTTAAGTAGCATGTTAAAAGGCAATGCAAGATTGGTTCTATAGGGAGCATACTAATAGCTTCTTTAAAGACATGGGTATTGGAGCCTGGTCTTATACACTTACATACGTGTGTGTGTTGTGTATTATGTGCACATATGAAAATATACATATACTTGTACAAAATCTTATAAACACTCTACTACATGGATATGATTCAGATAGAATTAAAAGTAATAGGTTATCTGCCAAAAGCTCCACATCTCTATTTATGTGAAGAATTTCTATGAGGTGTCATTCAGGTCACCACTGCATCTCCCTGGAGGATTTGAATTAGGCCAGAGTTTGTCAAATCATGGCTTTAAGCCAGGAGCCCTTTAATCAAGGAACATTTTAGAGAGAAATGCAATGTGTAAAACAAATAAAGGGCGGCTGCTTAGATGTGAAGGGAAGGGAGCTCCATTACCCCTGCCCCTTCCTACCACTTGCCAAAGACCCTTGGGACCACAGAGCCCAGGGTGGAAACCCTTTGAGATGATCGCCAAGTCCCTTCCTGCTGTCACTGCCTGTGATGCAAGCCTATGTCTGTATGGGGCACCTGTTCCCCACAGCACTGTGTGATCGGGGAGGAACAGCATGTTGTGTGAGACTTGGAGTCCTTCCCGAAAACGTGTGAGAAGAAGGAAAGCAAAGCAATTAAGTGCCCTCACAGAAGAAAGGCTTTCAGAACAGGGAGAAACGTTGAGAAAGACATCACAGAACATGGGCTGGGAAAGACACTGATCAGCAATGAAGGGATAGACCAAGTCATTTATTTTTATTTAAGCACTAGAGGCCTGGTGCATGAAATGTGTGCGGGTGGTGGGGGTGGTGGTGGGGGGGGAGCAGGTCCCTCAGCCTGGCCTGCAACCTCTCGAAATCTGGGACCCCTCAGGGGATATCCAACTGCCGGTTTAGGCCTGATCCCGCAGGGATTCCTGCAGGATCGGGCCTAAAACAGCAGTCTGACATCCCTCTCACAATTTGGGACCTCTAGCTCCTAACCGCTCGCCTGCCTGCCTGCCTCATCGCCCCTAACCACTCTCCTGCCTGCCTGATCACCCCTAACCTCCTCTGCCAAGGGCCCCACCGTGGTGGCTTCATCCAGAAGAATGTCTGGAATGATGTCTGGAAGGTCACTCGGCTGTCCAGTCTAATTAGCATATTACCCTTTTATTATTATAGATTTGGATCAGGTGTTGAGTATAGAACCCAGAGACTAACTGCTGACTTCAAAGTGGGCTCCAGAGACGGCAGGCATCTCACCCCTCCTAGGGCTCTGCTAGCTTGGCCTTGGCAAAGCAGGCTCCTGAGGGACTTGAGGGCACCATCTCTGGGCTAATGCAGCAGGCCCAACAGCAAGCCAAGCAGAGAACAATGCCACTCCCAAATCAGTGATGTACGAGGAGCCAAACCACAATAACAGCCTTTCATGGGAAGAAAGGGATAATGGGCTTTGCCGGTTAGCATCCATGGACAGATCAAAGCCCACTTTCTAGAGCTTATTCCAAATGTCTCTGCTATCTCTTTCGAGCCTACTGGCCTCCAGTAGCCGTGTTCAGTATCTCTTCTTTCATGCACAATGAGGTCATTTCAGACCCAGCAAGAGAGAGGCAGCTCCCTGCCTTCTAACACCTGCCAAAGTGACCTTCTTGCTCACTCAAAGGGCTGTTCAAAATCAGTCTTTCTGGTCCCCATAAGACAGAGCCATGTGCTATCTGTTCTGGAAGTCAACCTGGCCCTCTCTCTGGTCCCAGCACTGCCAGCCTTTGGACAGTGGTGACTCTTGAGCCCCAGGAGCTCCAGTTAAGTGAGGACGTGCTGTCTTCCCCCGCAAAGTGCTCTCAGTCTGATGTGTCCAGGTGCCTCGTTTGGGACTTTCTGTAATCCTGAGCCAAGACACAACTATAACAGCTAAAAGTGTATGTTTCCATCAGCCCAACAATGAGGTAAAAAGTTTTGTTCTCTGAACAAAAGTCCCACAGCACTGTAGAGTGAAGTGAGCCCTGGCTTTGAGAGTCAGGAACTAGGTTAGAGTCCCAGCTCTGCCATTCACTTGACAGGTGACTTTAAGAAGTCCCACTGCCTCCCTAACCTTCAGCTCCATCAACTGGGGCTTAGAAGACTAATTCCCAAACCAGTAAGCATTTATCGAGTGTCTGCCCACTGTGTGCCAGGATTCATGCCAAATGTCCAGGATATTCTGGTGAGCAGATCAGACTTGGCCTTTGCCTCACACAGCTCACAGTCTGGGGCGGGGGGGAGAAGGAGGGAGCGAGGGGATGCGGGACAGACACGGAAGCAGTCAACAAACAAATATGTAATTACAAATCAGAAGTCCTCAGGAGGGTTAAAAACACTGTGTTCAGAAAAAAAGCAAGATGGGGTGGGGTGGGCTTCTTCCAGCTGAGGAGTAAAGAAAGCGTCCCTGAGGGAGGCCCGTCTGAGGCGTAAGGAAACAGTGGACGCGGGGTCTCTAGGCCAAAGGAGCATCACTGGCAAAGGCCCAGAGAGATGGATGGGCTCAGCTTATTCAAAAGAACACCAAAGGCCCTGGCCGGTGTGGCTCAGTGACTACAGCGATCAAAGGCATGTACCTGGGTTGCACGTTCAATCTCTGGCCCCAGTCAGGGCACATTTGGGAGGCAACCAATTGATGTGTCTCTCTCACATCAATGTTTCTCTCTCTTCTCTCTCTCCCCCCTCCCTTCCCTTTCACTCTCTCTAAAACTCAATGGGAAAAGTGTCTTCCGGTGAGGATTAACAGCAGGTGTTTGGAGCTGGGAGCTTGAGGAGCCAGGGGACACTGTGAGACAGAAGGCTGGAGAGGTGGCCGGTCATGTGAGGGTAACATCTAGAAAGCCCAAGCATCATGCTGGGCATGTACTAGCAGCAGGCCCTCCGTTAATGTGGGCTCCACAGGAATGCAGTGTTTGGCCGGTAGAGTACATTTTCATTTATAATCTAAGTGATTTCTAAGAACTCTTCTACTTCAATGATTCTTATCCACAAATTGCTGAGGGGAAAATATCTAAGAGTTCCTCGTCATTTGTAAACCGCAAAATTAACAGAACCCCTGTGGTTAGGGAAGTCCATCTTAGAGACACTATCCCATCTACCTAAGGTGAGATGCCCTATTTAAATGCTGTTTGGCCAAACACGCTTGGCCTAAGGGAAGCCATAAAGGCTCCGACAGCTACAAACATTCTGCAAGGTTAAGCTCATTTCATGGTTCCCTTTCTTTCTTGAGCAAACATATGCCTCACACATCAAGCAAAAATGGCAGAGTTTCTTAAATTCAAAGTCAACGGCAATTCAGAACATTCCAGGCACAACTATGCCATTTGTTTATGCTCAAAAGCATTAACTTTCACAACCACATCGTAACTGAGCGGCAGGTCGTCTTTTGGGACCCATGCTATCCATTCTTCCCCGAGTTCCAACATTTCTGTCCTGCGCTGGCTCTCCTGGGGCAATCAAGCATGAACGTGAGGCCCCTGACAGAGCCGGATTAAGAACCACGACACTGTTCATTTTTCCAGATAGAAAGAGCAAGGGGTGTGCAGTGAGACAGAGCTAGATCAACACCCAGCCTGCCATTTAGTGGCCACAGGAAGATTTGCTCCTTTCTGGTCTCAGTTTCCTTTTCTGTCAAAAAGAGGTAACACCTACCTGGCAGGGCCTTTGTGGCTTAAAAGAGGTCATATCAGGTGGGGGTGGCGGGGCGGGGGGGGGGGGGGAGATCAACCAAAAACCTTGTATGCATATTTGCATAGCCCATGGACACAGACAATAGGGTGGTGAAGGCCTGGGGCGGGCGGGGAGGGGGTAAAGGGATGAGCTAGACGGAGTTAATGGGGGGAAATGGGGACATATGTAATACTTTCAACAATGAAGATTTAAGAATTAATTAAAATTTTTAAAAGAGATCACATCTCAAGGCCCAAGCCCAGTGTATGGAGCGTAATAGGCACAAAAATAACAAAAGCTTGGTTTAGGCGGTGTTCCAAGTCTGAGATGGAGCAAAGCCCTTGCTGGCAGGACCCCTCCCCCCCGGAAGCCTGGCCACCGAGAGAGATGGAAAATGGGGAGAATTAGAAATCGCCCTGAGAGACCGAGCCCGCTGAGCTCACCAGTGTCAGAACCCCTTAAGTCCCCCAGGGGACCCTCAAATCTCCCAGGGGACCCCGGCCTCCTGGCAAACAAGAGGACCAAGGGCTCGTGGGTGGGCAAGGGCACTCACTGTCCCTCCTCCCAGGGGCCAGGGCATCCACAGAGCACACTCAGTCTGACCTGGCAGAACTAGTCAAAGAAGTATTTACCTTTAAGACCTAAAAAGTGACCAGTTCCCCTCGCTCTGTGTCAGAGAAACATAATTTTGGGGAGACTTCTCAGGTTTTGCTGCCACCCAGGTTCGCATCATTTTGGGCAGATAGATCCACAGTTTGCTATTCCTGTCTTTCTGACCAATACTCTTGTCTAAATTCTGCCCACAGCCCCAAGCCATCCTGGTTAAAGTCAGCCAATGCTCTTTTGTCTCTTGTAAATTTTCTGTCTAACATTTCAATTCTTCTTCGAGGAGACGGATGAGTCAGCATTAGGTAATACTTTAATATCCCTAGCTATCAAAGGGTTTATCTAGCTAAAAACAAATTGAGAGCAATGTGTATCTACTGGTATAATGTGTCAGACGTTCTTGATAAGTCTTACCACACAGATAAAATAACCAAGGATCAAAAAGCATGTTATTCTGGAAACATGCTGCCTCTCATTTATATGATTCTATGTTAAGTAGGAAAAATTCAGCCAATGACTAATTATAAGAAAAAAAAATGAGCCTTTATATTTGGAATCCACACGTGAACATAAAATCCACAAACCTTATTTCATACAATACAATCGATTCCTCCTCCCAATATCAATTTCTTGTCAAGTCCCTAGTGAGAATTGTTTTACTTCATTTCACAGAATAATAAAAAAGGAAGGAGGAGCCCCTCGATTTATAAAGGAGGAAATAAAAGCTCAGAGAACAACTTGCCTCGGATCATTCCTCTAGTCCAAGAGGGGGAGGAACGGTGAGTGCTGAATTCCAGCATGGTCAGCGCCAAGAGGAAGGAAAGGGACCTGGATAATCCACAACTCCCTAGCCTGGATCTGTGGGGCAGACCTTTCCCCACAGCAACTACAAGCAGAATGAGGAGGAATATGTCTGGGAGACCTAGAGATAAGAGTGGCAATGGGTAGCTGTCCACCAGCCTCAGCCAGCGACTACTGAGTGCTCATCCATCAGGGGCTGGCCCACCACGGTGCAAGATGCACCTCACATCAGCTTATACACATACGAGTTCAGGGAACTGAGCCATTGTCCTTAGCCCTAGCTTTAGTATTATGACAATGCCTGGGAGAGGAAGTGGTAACTCAAACAACACATTTTTATCTGATGCTAAAAGATTTCTGGGGCTCACCCAAAGCCTACCCTTTGCAATTTCTTGCTCTTGAAAAGCCTGTGCTCTTTATTTATGTTGCCCTCACCGCACCTGGACACAAATGTTTCATGATGAAGAAGGAGGTAAAGGTAGCAACGCTGGGAAGCTCAGAAAGCTTCTCTCAAGAACATCATCTAAATTTGCCTCCAAATTGGTCCACAGCCCAGGCCAGTGACATCACCAGCCACGGGCAAAGGCACCACTGAGAGCAGGGGGTGGGGTGGAGCGGGGGGGGGGGGGGGGGGGGAGGGAGAACCACAGTAAGCAGGGATAGAAGCTGCAGCAAGGGGACCAAGACATTGACTCTCTGACACAATGTTTTCGTGTGTTTGTTTGTTTGTTAAATATATTTTATTTATTTTTTTACAGAGAGGGTAGAGAGTTAGAAACATCGATGAGAGAGAAACATCGATCAGCTGCCTCCTGCACATCTCCTACTGGGGATGTGGCCGCAACCAAGGTACATGCCCCTGACCGGAATCAAACCTGAGTCCCCTCAGTCCGCAGGCTGACGCTCTATCCACTGAGCCAAACCGGTTAGGGCTCTGACACAATGTTTTAAACAAAGATGTAAAGCCCATGCTTTCTCATGCCTCTCATTATCCACTGTGAGCTTCTAAACAGAGTTGATGTTCCCTCCTAAATAATACCACCGCTGGGGTGGCCAATGTCTCCACTAAAGGTGTGCACACTGTGGCCATGGCTATAGTCAGCAACTGAGGAAAAGAGGGAAGTTGTTGTCTGTAAATTTTCAAGGATATAACCTTGACCATATTCTCCCCTTTTAGACTGGGAACTAAACATAAAACATAGAGCAGATAAGGAAAGGGTAATAAGAGTGTTTTTGGCCAGAGAGCTGGAAGCTGCTCCGTTAGCACCATGGACAGCAAGCACAGCCTCAGTAAGCCTCATGGGACATTCAGAGTCCCCTGCCCTCTCCACCTACCTGCTGCTTTTCCATAACAGAGCCCCATGACTCAGCTGGGAATGCTGGCCATGCTTCCACATGTGGTCTAGGCGGCTGGGCTCTGCTGTAATCTATTTTCCCCTTCGTACTTTCTCTTTCAATGATTCACTACACCTGCCAGTGCTTGAACTGCTGTTGGATAATTCATTTATTTTCAAAGAATAATCTCACAAGCTTTTTTTAAAAAACAAAAATCAGGCAATTAACTTACTCTTAATCTAATATACCAGTTGGCTGGCAGGTGATCTGCCCCAGGCAATGTGCTGATATTCTGAAATCCTGTTAGCCTCTTCCTCTGCATGCCACTTCACCCTCATCAAGACCCTTTCAGTGTTCTTCCTACTGAATCTTGAGTTCTCAACTGAGCTAGCTATAGAGCAAGAGTTCCAAACCCTTTGGGCAGCTACCCTCAAAAAAACCTATTTTCCACATTTAGCTAGAGTCAAAGTTTTTCACTGAACTCTTTCTTAGCATGAGTACCAACCACTCTTTAGAGAGACTTTCTGAGAGGGATGTTTCACGTAGCTTTCACAAACCAGACCCTGGCCCCTATTTCTCCAGGGGAGTGAGAAATGGCTACTCAAACATCCTCTCTGATGCTTCTTTGTTCTTTGGCTGGGTAGGAGTATAAAATGGTGCAAATGCTTTGGGAAATAATTTGGCAGTTCCTCAAAATGCTAAACACAGAGTTTCCATATAACCCAGCAATTCCACTGCTTAGGCATATACCCCAAAGAAATGGAAACATATGTCTACTCAAGAACTTATACATGAATGTTCATAGCAGCACGATTCATAATATCAAAAGTGGAAACAGGTTGTACGTCCATTCACTGATGAACGGATAAATAAAATGTGGTATATCCATACAATGGAATATTATTCAGCCATAAAAAGAAATGAAGCACTGATACATGCTACAACATGGATGATCCTTGAAAAAACTATTCTAAATGAAATAAGCCAGTCAGAGAAGCCACATATTGTATTTGTTAATTCATATGAAATGCCCAGAATAGACAAATTATATATAGAGAAAGAGAAAGTAGATTAATGGTAGCCCTGTTCATCTAATTAGAGCTAGGAGATGTGTGGAGAAATAGAAAGTAATTGAGTAGGTATGGGTTTTTTTTGGGGGGGTATGAAAATATTCTAAGGTTGATAGTGGTGATAATTTCACAACTCAGTGAATATACTAAAAACGAGTGAATTGTGTAAGATGCAAGTTTTATTTCAATTAATGTATACACATACATATATACATATACATATATATCCTATATAATAAATCCCTAATATGCAAATAGACCGAATGGCAGAATGACCGGTTGCTAGATGCTCAATGCAAGAGCTGCCCCCTGGTGGTCAGTGCACTTCCACAGGGGGAGCACTGCTCAGCCAAAAGCCAGGCTCAGGTTGGGAGCCTCTCCGCCTATGTGGCAGTGCTAAGGACCCGACAGGCAGACATCCCCCAAGGGGTCCTGGACTGCAAGAGGGCGCAGAATGGGCTGAAGGACCCCCCCACCCCCACCCCCAGTGCACAAATGTCATGCACTGGGCCTCTAGTGTATATATAAATATAAATGTCATGTAAAACCCAGGCAATGTCAAGAATGAAATTAACCACAGATGCTCTGCTACAGTGTGGTATATGTGTGTGCCAGAGGTAGACTGACTGAAAAGCAGCTCAGTGATTTTTTAAAAAAACAACTTCATTGAAATATAATTGACACGTGATAAAATGTTCCCACTTGAAGTTTACAGTTTAATGAGTCTTGACAAATGTAAACACCAACACAATCAAGATACAGAGAATTTTTATTGCCCCCGAAGTTCCCTTGTACATATTCTTCTGTGCCCCAGTGCTCAGCCCAGGCAACCATTCACCTGCTTGTGTCATTACAAGTTAGTTTTGCCTTTTCTGTAATTTAATTTAAATAATACAGTGAGCATTATTCTGAGTCTATCTTTCCTGAGAAAAAATTCAGCCTAATATATTTTCTATTCAACCATGTTGTTATGTGTATCTCTAGTTTATTGCTTTGTTCTTGCTGATAGTACTACACCATATGAATATATGACTACAATTTGTTTATCCATTCATATGCTGAACATTTGGGATTTTCCTGATTTGGGTTATTATGAACATTAATGTATATGTTTTTGTGTGGACATATGTTGTCATTGCTGTGTAGTAAATACATAGGAGTAAAAACACTGGGTTTTATGGTAAGTGTATGCTCAACTTTATAAGAAACTGTCCAGCTGATTTCCAACATGTTAATACCATTTTACACAGCCACCAGCAATACATAAGGTTATGTCTTTCTAATTTTATCCATCCTTAGTCGGTATCTCATTGTGGTTTTAAATTGCATTTTCTTGATAACTAATTAAATTGAGCATCTTTTCATGTGCTTTTTGGCCATTCATACACTTCCTTTGTAAAAATGTCTGACCAAATATTTTGCCTATTGAAAAAAATTGAATTGATTCTTTATTACTGAGTTGTATGAGTCCTTTATTCTGAATTCAAATATCTTATCAGCCATTTTATCCTAGTCTGTGGCTAGAAATTTCATTTTCTTAATGGTGTCTTTCTTAATAGTGTTTCTGATGAAGCCCAATGTGCTTATTTTTTTTCTTTTATGTTTCAAACTTTTTGTGTCCTAATGATCTCTGCCTACCCCAAAGTTGTAAAGTTTTCCTATGACTTCTAGAAGTCGTATAGGTTTCATTTTTATCTATTTCAAGCTAACTTTTTTGTCTACTTTGAAGCAAGGGTGGAGGTTCATCTTTGAACCTTTTATTCTTTTGTATTTACCCAAGCACAATATCAAGTTTTCCAGCACCATTTATTGAAAAGTCTATTTCCTCACTAACTTACTTCCTAAGCACCTTGCCAAAACCACAGGATCACCATATTTCCCTTTCATAGCCACACCCACGTCTCTTCTGCTCTCCTCCCATCCTCCCTTCCTTAACTTCCAGCAACCACTAGTCTGTTCTCCATGTCTATAATTCTGTCATTTCAAGAATGTTGCATGTAATGAGGTCATAAAGTATATAACCTCTTGGGGTTGGCTTTTTATTCTTTTGTATTTACATACACACAATGCTCTTGCTTCATTGGCGAAGCTCATTGGTACTGTTGGTTATACATTTTAAGAACTTACAGTCCAGATCTGCTGGTGAAGAATTTTGTCAGTTTTTGTTTCTCAGAAAAAGTTTGTATTTCATATTTATTTTTTAAAGGATATTTTTATTGTATATAGAGTTCTATGTTAATAGTTCATTTTGTTTCTGTTTCAGCATTTTGAAGATATCCTTTCATTTTCTTCTGGCTTAACGTTTTTAACAAGAAGTATGTGGACATCATTATCTTTTTTCCTCTATGTAACGTGTCTCTGTCTATATGTAATATTTTTCTGTCTGTTCTTAAAATTTTCTCTTTATAAACCGTTCTGAGTAGTTTGATCATGAATTCCTCTGGTGTGATTGCCTTTTGTTTGTATCTTGCTTGGGGATTGTTGAGTTGCTTGAATATGTGAGTTTGTAGTTTTCACAAAATTTGGAAGGTTTTTAGCTATTATTCCTCTTCTTTTTTTTTTTTTACCCGCCTCCCTTTCTGGGATTCCAATTACATGCATATTTGTAATAGCTGTTTTAAAGGCCTCATCTGTTAATTTATCTTCTCTGACATTTTTGACATTTTGGGTCTGTTTCTATTAACTGACCTTTCTCCTAATTATCTCACCATTAAAGCTAACATTTATTAGGCATTTACTGTGGTCCAGGCCCAGCACTTTACATGAATTATCTTCTTTAACCCTTAAAATAGCCCTAAGAGATACGCAGAATGTATTATCCCTATTCCGAGGTGTGACCAGAAGCTCAAAGGGATAAGTGGCAGAACTGGAACCAGAATCCAAAGGCAGTGTTAGTCATCCTTTAAAAAAAAAATTTAAATTTAATGCATGCCTAGTAATTTTGGATTGGATGCTGGAAATTTTAATTATTTTACTAAGCTGTGACTTTTGGGGGAGTCTCTTTGGAATGCCTTTGATGGTCAACAAGGATCCTCCATTCTGGCTGGTTAGAACTCAAGCTTCTACTAGCCCTACACTGTCTCTGGGCATCACTCCGCTTACAGGCACCTGGTCATTCTTTTTAACCCTACGGTTAGTACTCAGCTGTGGAGGCAAGAGGGCCTCTAGGCAGATGCTGAGCATTCTCTGCACAGCACATTCCAGCCACTCCAGCCTCTCCAAGTTCCAATTTCCATCTCCTCAAATCAGCGATACCACCATGCCCTGCTTGGGTCTGTGTTGTGGCCCAGAAATTGCCTCTAGGCACAAACCTGGTACTACCCTAGGGCTTATCTCATTTGTCTCCCTTCTCCGAAGGGTCCTAGGACAGTGATGGCGAACCTTTTGAGCTCGGCGTGTCAGCATTTTGAAAAACCCTAACTTAACTCTGGTGCCGTGTCACATATAGAAATTTTTTGATATCTGCAACCATAGCAAAACAAAGATTTATATTTTTGATATTTATTTTATATATTTAAATGCCATTTAACAAAGAAAAGTCAACCAAAAAAAATGAGTTCACGTGTCACCTCTGACACGCGTGTCGTAGGTTCGCCATCATTGTCCTAGAACTATACTGCCCTTGTGTAGTATCTACAGAGCCATTTCATAGATTTTGTCTGGTTTTCTGGTTGTTTGCAGCAGGAGAGCAAGTCTAGTCCCAGTTGCTCTCTCACATCCGGAAGCAGAAGTAAGTAATGCCATGAGAAGTGCTGCCTCTCCTTCCCCCCACCTCACCCCTAACGCTGTCTCTGTTGTATTCAATATCCAAGACTTGATTTAGTCTGCTGGTTTGCTCTTAACCCACAACACTCCCCGGCACCAGGAAAAGCACGGGGTGTTCTCCCAGCCAGGTTCTCTGCTCCCTTTCCCATTATGAGCAATGTCACCCAGCCACCCTCCCCCAACGCCTATTTTAAATATATACCAGCCTATTAGTCGGTTAGCTTTGCCTCCAATATCCTTATCCTGGTTTCAGCACCTTACTAGTCATTATATGCCTCATTAGTGTATATGTCGGGTCTCAAATCTGAGCTCCTTTTCTTTCTCAGTATCTGCTGTCATGCTGCAGATCTCTGACAGAGGGGGATGAGAAGCTGCCCATTACAGAGTGACCCTTTCTAACCTCACCCTCACCCTCAATGATATTTATACATCCTTCCTACTGCCTTTTTCTCTCCCTGCTCAGCACCAATACACTTCACAGTTGTGAGATCATTAGGCTTCAGAGTACATAATCATCTCCACTTCAACTCATCACTCCTCCACGCCCATCCTTCTTCAGGATGAATCACACTGCCTTGGGATTCTGGTACCAGCTCTGCCACTTATTAACTGGGTAGCTCTAAGCAACCTACTTACTCCCTTTGAGATTCTGCTCCCACTTTGAAATAGGGATTAACACATTCTGTAAATCTCTTAGGGTCATTTTAAGGGCCACAGGAAATGCTTAATAAATGTTAGCTATGATGATTAAAGTTAGCCCTTCCATCTACATTATATACCATCTTCTACCTGACATGATGATTACTATCATTCCCTAACTACCGGTCAAACAACTTCAATCTCCCTTCCCTTCTGTTCCTAAACATTCCCAATTCTAAAAGATTTCCCCTATTGTACAAAAAAGCACACACACAAAAAAACAAAAAAAGGAGTATGTTCTTTTCCTCCCTTTCCAAGCTCTTCATAAACACAACTTACCAATCGTATAACTCATATCTACCTTATTTTTAACTCCCTTTAACCCAGCTTTTACTTGAACAATTTCATTTCTAAAAATCACCAGTGATCTCTGTGCTACATTAAGTAGTCTTTTAAATGTGCTACTAGTCTTTGGATTCTAGACAGCTTTTGAGAGAATTGCTCGTTTTTGGCTACCATAACCACTAAATTGTCCTTTTTCACTTCCTACCTGGGTAAATTGAATCGTTGGTCTTACTCCTTTCTCCTGAACAATATTACTCACACCTCTGTAATAGCCTTATGGGGGAGATATAATGAAATTTCCTACTCCTTGACTTTGGGACTTGAACATGTGACTTTATTTGAAAAAGGAGCTATTGGAAAGTGCAAAATGGACAAGGACTGAAATATGCCTGTGGCCCTGGCCAGTGTGCTCGCTCAATGGTTAGTCACCAGTCTGCACACCAAGGGGTTGAGTGTTTGATTCCCGGTCAAGGTCATGTACCTGGGTTGCAGGTTTGATCCTGGGCCCTGATGGGGTGGGGTGCATATGGGAGGCAACCAATCAATGTATGTCTCTCACATCGATGTTTTTCTCTCTTTCTCTCTCTCCCTCCCTCCCTTCCACTCTCTCTAAAAAAAAGAGGGGAAAATTTCATTGGGTGAGGATTAACAAAAGAAGAAGAAGAAGGAGGAGGAGGAGGAGAGGAAGAAGAGGAAGAGGAGGAGAAGGAGAAAGAAATGTGCTTGCATAGTTGGGATTTTGGCACTTGTTCAAGGACATAAAAAGAAAAGAGAAAATAAATATAATATATGAAATAAATAAGGTAATCATAAAGATACAGCAGGTAATCATAAAGAGATTTATGACCATAAAGTTTAAATTTTTTTTAAAATTCAAATATACCAATAACTACAAAAGACATAGAGAAAATAGAACAAATCCAGACAAAATATTCATAAATACTGTAGAAATCAGATAAGCAGAATTTATGGCCTCTGATTCATTGATTAAGCTCCCAGATGATTCTAATGTGCAGTGGAGTTTTAGGAGTCGCTGGTCTAAACCTCTTATGATGGTTTTACTCCCCTGGTTGGGGAGTGGGTTAGGCCTTAGCATGTAATATGTTTCTGGCCAATGAGACACAAAAGAAAGTCTGCTGAAGGTGGCGGTCGAAGCTTCTGGGAGAAGTTTCCTCACTTTTAAAAGGAGTCAAAAAAGCAAAGCTATCTCATACAACAGTACTGACATCACCACCCAAAAATTCCTCCCCAAATCTGCTCCCATTTTTTCACCTCACGATACCTTACAAACGCTTCAATCCTTTTGTTCCATAAATAACTGAACAACTCCCATGTGTGTATTATTGTATTACCTTCTGAGGAAGATATAAAGGATGTCTATACCTGTGTCCTCAGAGCCCCCACCACTGGAAATCTTCCTACTTAATTAATGGTCTGTTTTCTCCACTGGACCACAGGCTCCAGGACGGCAGGACCTTGTCCATCTTGCTCATCATTGTATTTTTTATAAGAGACTGTCTGACACACATGTAATACTGAATGAAGAAATGAATGAATGATCCCTTTCCTCCTATTAACTGACAATATAAGCCAAACATACAAATGCACAGAAATTAATTAAATGCATGAGTAATAAGTTCACTTAATTTTCTTCCTAAATTACAAATCTAGTGTGTGAATTCAATATCGTACTCAATTATTTCTATACTAGAGGCCCAGTGCACGAAAATTTCGTGCACAGTGGGGGGAGGGGGGTGTCCCCTCAGCCAGGCCTGTGCCCTCTCACAGTCCGGGAGCCCTCAGGGGATGTCCTACTGACGGCTTAGGCACAGTCTGGCCTCCCTCTGTGGGAGGCGACCGGGCGGCTGATCAGGGGACAGTGCCAGCTGCCACTGGTTTCTGCGGCCTTCCCGCCCCCCCCCCCATTGCCATCCTCTCCCTCTGCCCACTGGCATGCGCCTTGGCTAGCCTGGTGCCACCTGCTCACTGCCCCCCCCCCAACTGGTTGTTCTGCTGTTCGGTCGATTTGCATATTACACTTTTATTATATAGGATGTTGGCCATCTTTGGACTTTATGACGTCTCAAGCTAAAAGAACTTTAGATATTGTTAAAAAGTGGGGCCCAAAAGAAGTGGTTTTCATAGACATGTATAGTCATGGGTGCTTATATCAAGCAGATAAGCAATATTCTTACACATCTAACCTCCTTCCCCGTCTCAAGATCAAAAACAGCCCTCAAGAAGCTCAATTGCTCAGATCTAGGTTTGCAGCTGCCAGAACTGGCTCAAATGGCAAACCCACTGGCCCCTCTGCTACTCCAAAGCCTGTTATCTTCAAGATCAGAAGAGGATCAGCTGACTCCTTTGTTATGAATCGGAGAAGCTTGTGGTGCACTTGTAAGCAGCCGAGGGGGAAAGAACAGGCAAATAAGAGGAGGAGGAGAAATGGGGAGGGGAAAGCATTCCCCTCTCAGGCTGAAGGAGCTTGCCGGAAGATCGCTGAGGTGTTTCTTTGTTTGGAAAGAACCAATGCTTGCATCTAAACTCCAGCCTAGCCCTGGCGTGGCTCAGTGGTTGAGCACTGACCTATGAACCAGGAGGTCATGATTCAATTCCAGGTCAGGGCACATGCCCAGGTTGCAGGCTCGATTCCCAGTAGGGGGCGTGCAGGAGGCAGCCAATCAGTGATTCTCTCTCATCACTGATGTTTCTATCTCTCTCTCCCTCTCCCTTCCTCTCTAAAATCAATAAAAATATATTTAAAAAAAAATAAACTCCAGCCTAATGAGAAGCCACCTAAGGCAGAATCTCTAAACCTTTTCAGGCCTGAAAAGGAAAAGCATCACCACATTATCACTCTGCAAAATGGAATCATTAATACCCAGGAAACACAGAAACTGTGAAAAGGTCTGCGAAGCACACAGCCACCGGCACTTAGCAGGAACACCTTACGAGAGAATGAGTAGTAAGCTCCAGTAGCCCGTCTTGGGGGTTACAATGAATAAATCCTGCCCTAAAAAAATGAAGTCACCCAATTTTCTTTCTAAAGTACAAATCCAACAGACCGAAAACAAGTGCTAGGTATGAAGTTGTGGGGAGGGAGTATTTAGAAAAACTTGGCCTTTTCAGAGAAATGAATGCAAATAAATTCACTCACGGGCAGTAAACTCAGCACCTTACAGCAGTGAATTTGTGCTAATGAAGACAAAGAATGTCATCGGGGATTTGCTTCCTTCTGAGAAAAGCTCGTTTTCCTGGCCAGCATGTGCGGGTTAACCTAGTCAGCCTGGCTCATGCACACTGGCACCTGATTACAGCAAGACTATACCAGGCCTGAGAGGAAGGAGTTTCTCCATGAAGCCCTCTTGGCACTAAAACAACACAAAGTAGACATCCTAGCAACTGTTGGCCGTCCTGGTGGACAAGACACAATGTGCGTTGTGTCCTGTCATGGGGGGAAGTGGGAGTCTAGAATTGGAGGCTAGGTTTGAATCCCAAGCCCACCGCTTACTAGCTGTGCAACCTTGAGCAAGCTGCTTAATCTCTTTTCATCCCCGCCAGGCTGCCTGAGAGCACACATCAGTTATTTGCATACTTCACAATGTTGTTGAGAGAATTACGGAAAGCCGTGCAAAAAGGCTTTGTCATGTATAAGGAAAGAGCTACACAAATTCACAGGCTTATTATATTCTGTCTTGAGCAGCCCAGCTTTGACAATTCTGAGCCAGTTCGGTAGAAGCTGTCAGGAAAAGGAGAGAGAATCTAATACAAAGTGTGAAATGCAAGAGGTTCAATAGAAAATGAATGACTGCTAAACAAGGTTTATCAAAGGATTAAACATGGAAGGTTTCATTAAACCAAGAGCTTGGCTGAGATCTGATCTGATGCACACCTCCTCTTCCCCGCCCATGCTTTGGACAACGATTCAGTTTGGCAGCCACTAGCAGCTCTAAGCCATGCCTATGGATGCCCATGTCAGATCCAGGGAGAGGTATGCAAAGAAAAAGAACTGAGGAGCAGGGAAATTGTTACACCCACCGGCACATGTATGCAAGGCCATTACCCTTTGAAAAGGACAGAGCCCTCAACAAGCCTCACTCTAATGCCAGGAAAGGACCATGCCTGGCCACAGCCATCTTCAGTTCCAACAGCATCAAGTCCAATAATATGGTACTTACACCACAGGCAGCCTCTTCTCAAAGGCTCTCTTCCTCCATGAACTAGCACCTCTGAGCATCTGAGGGTTCACAAAGCACGCCTGCACCTACTACCTCATGAACCTTGAGAATCCCCAGGTAGACAGAAAGTGTTTTCCAGTTCCATTTTACAGATGAAGAGCCCAAAGTTCAAGGGCACACAACTTGTGAGTCGTGGAGCTAGCTCTCAAGCCCAGACCTGGCTTCAGACCCTAGACTGATCGTCTCCTCAACCTCAGGGTCACTCCCACTGTTGATGGGAGAAAGGCAGCAGCGGCCATGAGACCTGCCTGTCACCCTGCCCCCTGCCCTCGCTCTGCAGGCCTGGCCTGGAGCTGTGCTTGCTCAGGGAAACACTCACTCCCCCACCAACTGGGCCGGTGCTGCTGGGGGGTGGGGGGTGCTAAATGTCACTTCACAAATTGCCCTGCTCCCTGCCAGGAGTTCAGACCAGTTTGTACCACATTTCTGAGCTGAAGCTGAATGGCATTTTCAGATGAGAGTCTTCCATCCCTGCCAGAGGAGATGCCAGGCAGAGGGGATGAGGTCAAGTTACTGGCCCACTGTGCATGAGCTTCATTCTCCCAGGGCCAGCTCAGGGCAGGTCAAGGTAAAGGTGTAATAGACATAAGTTCAAGATTGCCCCAAGACCGGTGGTGTTTCTCCTTTTGTTTTTTTTTTCCTGTCTCCAACTTGGACAGCCTGGCTGAAGAGCAGAATCCAGACAGAAGAAGGAAAGAACAGGGTCCTGGACCCTATCGCCTCAGCTGAACCTCTAAATAATTGAGTTTATTTTACAGATGAACCAACGAAATATGGCTAAACGTGGAGGCCTTTTCCAGAAAGCTGGGTGAATCCTGCCTAGCAACCTGGTAGGGGGACATTCCACATTCCTGTATCCTGCATCCCAGGGTGCAGTTCAGCTTTCTCTAGGAGGATTCATGTTGACCTGATACACATAGAAAGAAGATAAGCAGGAAGAAAGGGGATAAAGAAAGCAGGGAAGGAGGGAGGAGGAAAGAATGGAACAAAAGAGAAAAAGAAAGGAAAATTAGAAAAAGGAAAAAGGCAGATTCGTGGACTAACACCTAGATGATTAACATCCAGATGACTCAAGGACAACTTGACGGCCATGATCCAGGGACAGAGAGGGGTTTGTCTTCAAGCCAGTGAAGGGCCATTACGGGAAAAGGGGCCAGCCAGCTGTGCTTCCTTCAGCAGAAAAGAGAGTGAGAATCCTCACATGGGAGCAGGAGATGACGCCGGATGGGCTGAACACAAAACTGGGAAGGAGAAGAAAGTTTGTGTAGTGTCTGGATTAAAAACCTCTAAACTCAAGACAAGTAATTACCCATTCTGACCGGGTTGGTTATAATCTCATGAGGAGGCAGGAGATTAGATGGGGTCCACTTTAGAGATTGCCTCCACCTCAAACACTCCGGGGTGCCCTGCACAGGTGGGCAAGGGAACCAACTGTGCTCTCCCGGGCTGTGATGATGACCCCCGAGTCCTCCTGCAGGCTCCTGTGGAGTAGGAAAGCAGACAGGAGCCCTACCCTGATTTTCTAATGAGACAAGACCATTGACTGAGATACTAATCTGGTTTTGTACTGCTCTTGCTATGGTTTTCTCTACTCCCAGTAGGTGTGGGGCCCTGCGTGCGCACCTGCCTTTGGGGAAATGTGGGGGAGGGGCAATGTAGTCAGAAGAGCCAAAAGCAAAGCCTGCCTTCAGCCACCTTCCTTTGCCCGACTTTTGTTTCCTGCCATTCTGAAGACTGTTAGGGGTCATGCTTCAGAGAAAGCCAAGAGGCAGAGCTGGGAGAGAGAGCCCAGGCTCCAAGACCAGAAGGGGACACCTGTCAGTGGACTCTATGAAGCGCTGGTTCCCTCACAGGGAGGGAAAGATGGCCAGGCCCCTGGAGGGGCTGGTGAGAGTGGCTGCGAAGTGACTGGCCACCACCACCTCTCAGCTGCCTCTTCCAATAATATCTGGCTTAGTCTGGTGCCTTCCTAAATAACTCTAAGTTGCTGCAGTATTTTTTAATCTCTTTAAAATGGCATTATGTTGAAAAATACCCAAAAGATGTCCACCAATGGGAAAGGCTTGGACATCTCCGTTGTTAAACGGATGTGTTTGCAGCAGCTGTCTCTTATCCATGGATCTGACCTGCCTGCTGATTGTCACTTATTGACAATATCCCCTTATAGGTGCAACAATATTTCCGTGTACAAATGGAACATGTCATCCCACTAGGCTGTCATCTGGCAAGGGCAGAAAATGCACCCTCTACTTTTATTACACAAAACAGTGAACATTTATAAACCTCAGCCTCATGGAAAGTACAGAAACATGAAGAGACATGGTTTTCCCTCCTGCGCCTTGCAATCCTGAGAAACTTGTTCAGAAACAATACAACCTACAAGTGAGTATTGGCTTTAGGCACCAAGGGGGCTCTGAGGAGTGGGGCTCAGTGACACCCTGGGAGTGAGCTGGCAGAAGGCAGAACTCACTGAGTACCCACTGTGGCCAGGCCTGGTGCCCGGTGTGTGACATCATGATCTCATTTAGGACTACAAGAGCCCCTGAGGAGAGTCCTGGCAACCACTTTTTAACAAATGGGGCAGCCAGTGCTCATGGTAAGTGAACCTGGAATTTGTAGCCAGGCCTGGATGACTCTGGAATTCATGCTCTTTCTTCTACATCACATTGTCACACCCAGGAGAGGGTCCTGGGGTTGACATTCAGGAGTCGGGTAATTGGAGGCTAGACTCGGGTGGAGGCAAGAAGACGAGACGATAAAGGTGATGAAGACACTTCAGAGCACTATCTACCCGACTGGATGCTGGAGAAGGAGGAAAGAATGAATTGAAGATGCTCTGGGTTTGAGATTCTTACAGCACCGGAAAAGGCTCAGCTCACCACGGTTTACAATCAGTCTTGTTGATGTCCTCACTCAGATTAGCCCCAAATATCTGAGTACAATCCTAATTTTTGGACTCCAACACCTAGAATAGCAGTTCCCAAAAAGTGGCCAGGGACCCCTGAGAGTCCCTAAGACCCTTTCAGAGGGTCCTTAACTTTACAGTTATTTTCACAATAATACTAGGACACTACTTTCCTTTTTCTCTCTTCTTCTCTCACAAGTGTGCAGTGAGTGGATTTCCAGAGATGACATGGTGTGTGATAGTGGGATGCACTGAATGTGGGGCAGACTGGAACCCCAGACCCCCTGCTAAGGCAGGATTAAAGAGATCGGCGAAGATGTGACACCATGCCACTCTTGACACTGTATTTTTTTTTAATATAGCCATAGTCAACATTCAATACGTATATTATTCTTATTTTTTTAAAAACTAATAAATAAATAGTTTTAAATTTTCCCAGTTTGAATTTTTAAAATTGTCAGTATTAATATATATAACTCATACAAATGAAAGTTCTTGTGGGATTTTTTATAATTTTTAAGGTTATAGGGGAATCTTGAGACTAAAAAGTTTGAAACCACTGATCTAAATGATGGATGGTAAAGACAAACCCTCAAATTGTGTGTGTGTTGAACTACCATGAACTGGTGGGCCAGACATTGTTCCAGGCAGTTTATACTTATGACTTCATTTGATCATCACAACACCTTCAAGTAAGAAACTTGTTCCCATTTTGCAGATAAGGAAAATGAGGCACAGAGAGGCTGAACCGCTTGCCCTAAGCCAGTGGTCGGCAAACTGCGGCCCCTTGAGTGTGGCTCTTCCACAAAATACCACGTGCAGGCGCGCATGTACAGTGCGATTGAAACTTCGTGGCCACACTCAAGGGGCCAAAGAGCCGCATGTGGCTCGTGAGCTGCAGTTTGCCCACCACTGCCCTAAGCCATTAGGTGAGCAGAACAGAATCCTATTTTGTTATTAGGTGAGCAGAACGGAATTTAAGCCCATGTCTATCAAAGGCTAAGGCCCAGGATATCTGTTAATGCCTAGTTTGCTCTTACAAAACCAACACTGCAAAGGCATTACTACATGTTACAGTCAGATGTTAAAAAACCCAACCTGTAATACAAGGCCCACTACAAAGGAAGCAACTTTAGAATAATGAGTATAATGAGTAAATGAGTCTAATTCTTTAACCTGAAACATCTACTGCCTGCCAGACACTGTCTTGTGCCTTAGGATAGAGAAGGAAACAAGATAAACTCTGTCCCTTCCCTTTGGGGAGTTTACAGAGGGGCAGTGGAAGAGCTGAGACAGATTTTAAACAAATAATTGCACAAGTACAAAGCAGTTCAAGAATATAGCAACGTCTGGATGGGAATTGAGCTTGCTCAGAGCAGTCCCCACTCAGGTTCCAAGATAACTGGGAGGCAGGAGAACATCTGTCCAGTTCATGCCGGTACCCCTGTCGGGGCCTAACTAGGCTGTGTAGACGTCTGAGCAGACGCACGTTGAAAAGTTCCTTTTTTGCTTTCTTGATTTTTCAGCTACAGACATCTCTGGACTACCTCATCTAGAGAAGCCAAGATTGCTGTTTTGTTTGAAAGGACAAATATGTTTTGTGAGGCCTGGTGGGCTGGGGAGGGCTGTGGGAGGTGTGAAGCACTTGGGTATGTTTAGTCTGTGGAGAGAATTTCTGCAACAGGACTCTGGGCAGAAATAATAACTAGGGCAGTGGGTGGTACTGAGACAGGTTTGATGCAATTAGCCACGCTCCTAGCTCTGGTGTGCAAACACTGGGCCAAGGTCACAATGGAGCGAGGAGGGCGTGTGAAGGGCTCACACAACCTGCCTGTCCATGGCCCGAAGAGGAGGCCATGGTCATCTTCATAGACAATGGCTAAAGGAATAACAGCTCCCTCGCTGAGGGGATTGTTTTCAACCACAGATGATTCCTTGTTCTCCACTATTCCCATCCTTCCTCTCCCAGCCTAGCCAGATAGAAAGAGGCCGGCTTTGGTACCCTGTTCCAGTCATGCACAGCTCACACCCTCTGAATAAAATTAAAACACACACCCCGCCTCCAGGACCTCCGGTAGGGAAGCTGCACGTCACAGTACATACTCAGTGAACATCTTGATCTAATTGCGATGCTATAGGCCCGTGGCTCCCAGATTTATCTCTTGGCCAACCTCCCTCCTTGGCCCCAGCCCCATAAGTCAATTCTCCACCTACATCTCTTGGATAGCTCAATGTTTTTTAATCCAAACTTATAATTCACCCCCTAAACAGCACCCCACCCCCACTCCCACACCTGGCCCGCCTGCATTAACCCAGCCCCATGGGAGACACTAGTCTCACAAACCTCCCCTCCAAACACTTTCACAGCCAATCCAACTCCTGATCCCACTGGCTCTACCTCTACACGCTGTCCAGGATCTTGCCAACTCTCTATCTCCACTGCCACCACCACGGTCAGAGCTCACCTCGGCTCTCACGGGGACAACTACAATACCCGCCTTACAGGACTCTGCACTCATTCCAGCCTCGGCCTCCAGCTCACTCTCCACATGGCAGTGGGTGGTGGGGTGGGGTGGCCAGATGTGGGATGACTGGAAGAGTGAAAAGCAAGAACTGGAGGTAGAGGATCAAACCAGGAGGCTCTCTCGGTATTGCCATGCAGAGCAATGGGAGACAGGAAAGGGGGGTGATAATGAGAGTGTAAGAGAATAGATGGACACGACGTTCTTGTGCAGGCACCTCTACAAGCTCCCTAGGGGGGAGATGATGAAGAAAATGAGGGGAAAGGCCCAAGGGCTGAGGTTAGGAGTAAGGAGGTGCTGTTCAGGGAGTTAAGGGGAAGCCAGGATGAAGAACTGCTTTGGGGGTTCAGGCCAAGCCTGCTGACCCTGAGATACTGCAGAAGAGTTGCACACAGTGTCTCACGCCCCATTTATCTGTTTCGTGTGAAGGGATCTGACAGTCACTTCGATGATGAGCCGCTTGAGGCTGGGGCCACACCTCCTATGGCTTGAATGCACTCCTTATTTTCAAAACATCTTTCCCTGCCTCTGCTGCAGCTTCATTCTAGCCCTGGTCGCCTGGTCTCCTGAGCTATCCATATTTGCTAGTTGTTTTGTTTAACTATGTCTTCTGGGCCCACGAAATGATGTCTTCTCAAGCAGGCAGGCCTCCTAACTCTTCCCCTTCTGGCTGCTTAAGGTCTGTGGTACAACTCCGTTGGCCAGATGGATAGGTGGAGAGATGCCCATCCCCATGTCTAAACTGTACAGAGCCTTCTTTTAGACCCACATCAAATAGCACATGGTCCACGAGTCGGTCCCTTTCCAGGTAATGATAATAACGAGCCTATGAGGAGCTCGCTACCATTCCCATGGTATTCTCACAGGCCTGCTCTCATAACCAAAGGAGGCATTTCTCCCAGAAAGTCACCTCTTATTCTCTAACGCCCATAGTCCTTCATTCAGAGACCCTTTGCAGCATTTATCACACCCACTTTGGAGTTATTTGCTGGACCACCAGGTTATAAACTCCTTGAGGGCAGGCTCTGAGAATGATTTATGTCTGGGATCCCCCCCAGCCTGGCCCAGAGCCTGGAACAAGACTCCATACATATATGATCAATGAGGAAACGAAGAAAGCACAGTCCACATAGCTCTCTGTGTACATTTTAAAACCTGAGTGATGCTTAGAAGCTTGGAAAGAATGCTGCCAGACAATGACAAAATGATACTTTAGTAGAAATAAAACAGGAGGAGCGGACCACAGGGTGACTACTCAAGATTCCCGTATCTGCCCTATTGAGTGCACCGGCGACCACGTGGTTACACAGAGGGGCCCAGCCAAGTCCTCCAGGAGCCAGCTCCTCCCCCACCATCCATGCAGAGAAGGGCACTAATTTCACTCCCTACACATTAGGGTGGCACCAACTCCAAGGCAAACACCAAAAGGGACCCAGAAAGAAGACACAGAGGCCGGGAGAGAGCAGACTGTGGCCAGAGGGCCAGGGAGTCACAGGCCTTCCGGAGCTGCTGCTCCCACCACCTGAGGCCGTACCTGGGCTCCTGCCAGCTCACAGCCGCTGGGTCTCAGCACAAGTGGGACATGCCAGCCAAAGCCAGAATGAATGCGTGGAGCCAGCCCCCCTCCCTCTGCTGAAGTGCGGGAGGGCTTTCACCTAGGCTGCAGGTGAACAGGAGCGGCCCACACAGAGACCCCACCCCCTCGTCCCTTTTCCCCTCCCATAAGCCAAGAGACAGTTCCAACACAGACTCTTTCTGGGGACTTCAGGTAACTCCCAGTTTGGGGCATTGGGTTGGGGGTCAAAAGGGGCCAATGAGGAGTTTTAGAAAAGATGCATCACTGTCCATTTACCCACGTCAGCAGCAGCCCCTTCTCTGTATGAGGAGATGGGGAAGAAAGGGACCACCTCCCTTGAAGCAGTTTCTGCCACAGCTAGCCAAGGGGAAGGGGCCCACACACAGGCTGGTTTCAGAGCCAAGGATGTGAAGGCTGCTGGGAGCGGCTTCCCACGTGAGAGGCTTCAAGCCTGGCAGCGCTCCCTGACCTTGCAGCAGCCTAAACCTGGCAGCCAGAGCGTCTCCTTTAAAACCCAACTAAGCGGCTGGGAGACGCTGTGCAGCTCAGAATCGAAGTCCCGGGCTTGTTTAGGAGGAGGGAGGAGAGTGAGAGACAACTGTGGGAAGGGGAGGGGACTGGACTGGAGGGGAGGGGAGAGGAGGGGAGGGGAGGAGAGGAAAGGGAAAGAGAAGGGGAGGGGAGAGGAGGGCAGGGGAGGGGAGGGGAGGGGAAGAAAAGGGAGGGGAGGGGAGAGGAGCCAGGGCAGGGGAGGTGAGGAGAGGGAAGGGAAGGGAAGGGAAGGGAAGGGAAGGGAAGGGAAGGGAAGGGAAGGGAAAGGGAAGGGAAGGGAAAGGGAAGGGAAGAGGAGTGGAGGGCCCAGGAGGAGTTAGAAGGAAGGAGTGCAGTGCCTGGGGATGGGAGCGGGTCATGCTTGTGGCCATCCCCACAGGTAGAAGGAGAGGAAGGGAACGGGGCAAGATGGGGAAGAAACACAGATGTGGGTCCAGCCTGGATCCCGGAGCCCGTGGCCTTGCAGCAAAGTCCTTACGGCCTCCAATGAGAAAAATGAATGGATAGTGATGTTAGAGCAAACATCCAAGCACTGAGACCTCTACACCCCAGGCATCTGGAGAACAGTGGGAGCCTTCCCTTTTCCAAACACACCACCTCTGAGCCAGCATGAGGCCTGACCTTCCTAAAGTGCTGGGCACCTTCCAAGGTGCACTCATGCGTGACCCCGAGGGGTGAGAGATGGGGGACAGGGAGCCCTAGGAGATCCTGATGAACAGACCCTGAGGAGACATGAACCAGGAGCAAACAAACCAGTGAGAGGAGGAAGGAGAGAGAGGGCACCTGGCCCACCCCCACAGCCCCTCAGGAGCGGGTGGTCCCCAGCTCTGCAGAGCAGACAAAATCAACACTCAGTGCTTCGCTGGGGAGTGATTCCTAGCATCTGGCCAGTGGTTCCTTTCGTAAAATAATCTCAGAACAGTTTTTCAGTTTTGCCCCAGAAGAGCCAGAGGAGCCCAAGCAAAGGACACTGCAGGAAGGGGAGACCAGTGAAGACGCTGCTCTGCTGGGACTGTGCGTCTCTCTGCCACCAGGTGACCCCAGGCCCTGGCACATGCTGCGGTGGGAGGGAGGCTGAGAGGGAAGTCTTGGCTTCGGGAGACCTGCTCATTCATCATCGCTGCAGGCCAGCCGTCTGTTCCCCGCTGCCGCTGCCCAGACGCCCACAGACCCTCCATATGGCTGAAAGTGGTGCTTCTGGGCATTGCTGAAATGTCGCCTCTACCTGCCTGGCTGGGAAGGATGCCCATGACACAGCAGCAGTGCAGTGGCACACTCTGTCCCCGGCCGCAGGCAGGGACATTGCCAGGAGCTATATATCTCCTCTCTTAATATTTCTGGAATCCCTCCATCTCTCTCCATCTTCCCCAGCACTGCTGTAAACACCCCGGCTGTCACTTCTGCCTCTGGGCTTGCTCACCTCCAACCCATTCTCTAATGATAAAATTCCCTGCAGATAATCCTTGGATTGCCTCTCCTGCCCCAGGTGAAGGTGTATAGGTGTCCCTTGAAAAAGGAGCCCCCACTTTCTGTGGCAGCCTTGATGCTGGCCAGTTGCTCTCTCCCCCTAAGCTCCAGCTGTGTGAGCTCATTTGATTCTCTTGGAATGCACTGTGTTCTTTGGCCTGCCTCCATGCCCCTCCATCTTTCTTCATTTCACCCGGCTAACTCTAGTCAGCCTTCAGGTCGCAGTAAACACCATGGTTCCTTAACCCCTAGTACTTACATTTGACTACAATCATAGGACTTCTCACCCGGCAGAAAAATTGTCTCTGCAGTTGTCTGTTTCCTGCTACTGTCACCTCCTTGCAACTTGGTTTATTGTTTTATTTATTCGCAGCATCCAGATGCTTGATCTTTTGTTAAACGCATGGAAAAAAATATGCTCATCAATCACAGGCAGTAAACTGGCAGCTGCTCTGGGAGGATTCAGGAAGGGCCAATAGCACCACAGACTTGAGGTCAAGCCTCGAGAAGCCCAATGGACCTGTCTTTACTCCAGCAATATTGCCACCACCCACTCTACACATGAATGTTGGACATTACACCTATGTTATTACATCAGCAAATAGCAAAAAAATGACTGAGATGTGGGCTCAAAGTAAAGTTTATTTGCTACCTTGAAATTCCTATGATGTGCCTTGCACACAGTAGGCTTTCAATAAAAGTTTAGAAAAAAAAACAGAACACTATAACCAAGAGTACACTCCTGTTCTCCTTCCTCTTGGAATAACACACCCCCAGTCAACCTCAAGGCTTTCCCCACTGAAGTCCTCTCCAGGAGGTTCCCGCCCAAAGTGACAGATGTGCCCATGTATCTGCGTCTCAGGGAGGGTGAGACGAGGGTTATTTTTCTGTCTCCAGGTGGTGAACTCAGAGGCAAGGGAAAAGCAAAACTGCTCCTAGGCAGCTGACACAGAACTGGACCCACTCAAAATGCTGTTCTCTCCTCCCCACCCCTCGGTGCCAGGCATACCCAACCTTTGAGGACAGTGAGCTGCAGTCGACATGGAAAAGGCTAGGGCAGGTTAGCAGGTCTCCTGTCCTGTGCTCTCTTTACGTGCCTGACCAGGAAACATGCACTTATAAGCCCAACTCATGGTCCCTAAGGAACCGTGGACCGTCAGCAGCAGACTCCGGCAAAGCAATGCCACCTATTTTTCTCACTAATATGCATAATTAAGGTCATTAAGTTATGAATGTGAGAACATCCAACTGGAGAATATGTAAATAATGAGATAACTGCTTTGCAAGAAGCCTGATTAAAGGGAGAAAGAGCAGCTGAGTGAGCCCTGCCAAGAGGTGACCTCACAGAAACCTCACAGCACAGAAGCAGAGCATCCTTCTTGGGCGTCTGTCCCTGCTGACTCCCCACGCCTCCCCCAGGCCTCCCCACCACCCAGGGCCCCCACCTCTGGTGGACTCACAGCTGCGGGGGCGGGAGGGTTGATAAACTCAGTGGAAGATGTAGAGATATTCTCTCTGGGGCATTGTTATTTAATTGATGTCGAAGGCCAGTGGTATGAATGAGTGAATAATGCCTGCCATGGCATAGCAAGAGAAGGCGCTGGAGTAGGCTGCCTGGGGAAAGCGACCTTCTCACTCTCCATGGCATCGTTGTCATTTTTGAAAGAAGGGCTGAAGTAGGACGACTTCCAGACAGTGCACACTAGGCAACACCCACATCTCTCTCTGGGGTGGGTACACAGAGAAGAGGAAAAGGAATAATAAGAAGAACAATCGATAACTCCAGCACTTACTTATATGGTCCTCACTATGTGCCTGGCCCGGTGTCAGGGATTGCACAGACAGTGTGTCCAAGCCTCACAGCCACCCTATCAGGTAAACAGCATCTTCTCCACTTTACAGATGAGGAAACAGGCTCAGAGGTTACCCTTGGCTTTGGGAACAAGCCACATAGAAAGTGAGCAGCAAAGGGAAGGCAAGGAATACTGGAGACCATTTCTATTGCCTAATTTCATCAGAGGGTCTGCCCCACCTTGACCTCCCTCACAACTCCCCACAACTTCAGCCCCTTAGAGAGGCCAAGGGGCAAAGCATCAGAGAGGAGACAGAGCCGTGCCCTGAGAGCTGAGTGCCCCCAGGCATCTGGCATAGGGTGGATCTTCAATACTCTAGTATCTGCACTTGGAGTCTGTGCAGCTCCTCCATTTCCTAGTTGATTTGAGGCAAATGACTTCTGTGCCTCTGTTTTTATACCTATACAATGGGTACGATGATAATAGTCTCATCTCATAGGGTTGTGAGGATTAAAGAGCTCAATATGAGTTAAGAGTACCTGCCCCATAGATCGTAGCTCTCACTGTCATCACCAATATTGTAATTTTCCTCACTGATCCAAACACAGAAAAGCAAGAAAAGCTGGTGCTACTGAGCTTCTCTACCCAGAGCACCATGAGGCCGACTACTCCCTTACACTGACCACCATCCGAGAGGCCAATGGAGACGTCTCCCCAAAGCAGGGCACTGGTTCTCCCTACATTCGGTTATCCAGCCTTCGGTTCCTGACCAGGGGCCTGAGTCCGGGGACCCGAGACCACTGATAAAAATAAACGCTCCCCATGGACAGCTTCCAGCAAAGGAGCTGTGTGGGAGCCCCGTGTCTTTCACCCCAGTGAACAAGGAACACGGTGGAACTGGTCTCACATATCCTTGTTCTCAGCGGGGCTCCCAAAGGGGCCCTGCGGGTGCTGAGGGCACACCTCAGAATTAGTGGAAGCTCTGGATCTTCTCAGCTGTTGTGTCATGTAAGGTAAGTCAGTCAGCCACCCCAGGCCTCACTTCCCAACTATGAGGTCTAAGTGGCATCATGCAGACAATACACTTCACTTGCAGCAAAGCACTATACCAGCCGTGGGCAAACTACGGCCCGCGGGCCGGATCCGGCCCGTTTGAAATGAATAAAACTATTGAAATAAAAGACCGTACCCTTTTATGTAATGATGTTTACTTTGAATTTATATTAGTTCACACAAACACTCCATCCATGCTTTTGTTCTGGCCCTCCGGTCCAGTTTAAGAACCCATTGTGGCCCTCGAGTCAAAAAGTTTGCCCACCCCTGCCCTATACCAATGTAGGGAACTAGAATTAGCATTTTCCTTCTCCCCAAACCCACTTGCTCCAGTGTATAAGCTCTGACCTCCCTCAAAACAGACCTTCCCTGCACACCCTTTCATGCTCATTCATTCTCTCTCTCTCTCTCTCTCTCTCTCTCTCTCTCTCTCTCTCTCTCTCTTCTGGTTTCAGGGTCTCAGGGGAACAGCAGGATGAGGGCAATGCAGGTGGCAAATGCAGCCAGGTCAGAACTCCCAGAGGTAGGGAGCCATGGGTACTATTTTCAACTGGGCTGCTTGTGGAAAGGTCAGCATGTGACCTCGTGCAAGCCCTCTTCCTTCCCCAAGACTCGTGCTTGGCTTCTAAACCTGGGGGTTAGAAGCAGCCAGGTCTCTGGGGCAGCGCTGACTATGAAAAGCAGGGCTATGGTTTCATATGGGCTAAGCAGCAGCATTTTTGGCTGCCGGAGCATCGCAGCAGACACAGTGCCAGGGGACAGAATGACAAGTTGCTGCGGGGTCAGATATCACTGCTCAACACCATGTATCTCCTCCCAGGCTCGGGTAACGCTCAGGAGCACCCACTGGAGACCAGTGCTGGCTGTCACTCCACACAATGACAGTCGTGGCTCCAGCTCTCAGCAGTACCCCAGAAAAAGTCAGAGATTTTTCACAACTGGTTCCCATGCCTCCTTTCACTGCATGGAAATAAGAGACATCCAGTGGGTGAAATTCATAAAACAGTGTTTGCAAGCACCCTATCCATAATAAAGCTGTGGACTGAGGAGCTACAGGCCTTGCTATTAATCCGGTGCTTTCCTTCACATTTGCTCTGATTTGCTCACTGGTGGGTTTAGGAAGCTCCCTTGCAAGTTCCTGAGGAAGTGGGGGTGGAGGAGTGGTTCCAGAGTGTGCACTGCTTTCACACTATGTAACGTGAAGGGGTAAATAAATGGGCCAGAACACCCCAAGATTGATGACGTGCTACTCAAATTCATGGATGACTTGAGGCTAAGGAGGTAATAACCAAGAGGGTAGATTAAAGATCACAATCCTTGAGTATGGCAAAAGCACAAGCAACAAAGACAGAAACATAAATTGGACTCCATCAAAATTTAAAACTTTGTGCAAAGAACATCATCAGGGAGGTAAAAAAGCAACCCACATAATGGAAGAAAACATTTGGAATTCATATGTTTAACAGACAACCAAACACTCACAAATAAATCTAAAATGGTCATTTGGTCAAAGCTCCATCGGGCAAATGGGGGCAAAAAGGCTTGGATTTATTTACATGTGATGCCCCAGGAGCCAATCAGGTGAGAGTGTGCAGGGAACTAAGGGCCACTTCCCAGAGATAATAACTCCAAGTAGCCAGAAACAATGGCCTTCAAGTGCCAAGACAGTGTTCTAATGGTAGTCATGGAGTTGGGTCCCAAAAGCTAATAGCTAAAGCATAGAATGGTAGAAATGTTGTTTCTCCATGTATCAATGCTTGCCAAGAAACTTTGTTTAAGAACATTGGTCTAGGGCAGCCATGGGCAAACTACGGACCGCGGGCCAGATCCGACCCGTTTGAAATGAATAAAACTAAAAAAAAAAAAAAAAGCCCGTACCCTTTTATGTAATGATGTTTACTTTGAACTTATATTAGCTCACACAAACACTCCATCCATGCTTTTGTTCCGGCCCTCCGGTCCAGTTTAAGAACCCATTGTGGCCCTCGAGTCAAAAAGTTTGCCCACCCCTGATCTAGGGGGAGGAGAGCACCACGTGGTGTCTTCTAGTCCAAAAGCAAGAGAATCCAAGTTAGGATTTAAGGAAAGAGACTGGGATCTTGAAAAATAATAACAATAAAAGCAAGTCATCCTATTCTGGAAGCATTCTATGGCTGCCAGAGTTTAGCTCAGGTGGGAGAAGGGCTTCCCCGCACATTGAAGCAAAGTACAGAGCTTCTGCATGTCACTGTGGGTGACAAAGAAGGACTAACATCAGTACTTCGGTCAAGCAAACGATCTACGGCCCCGCAGGGTAGAGGTCCCAACTGGGAAACCATGTGGCACATGACAGGAGTGGCCAGCGAAGGAAAGCAGATACGACCTGGTGGAGGAAAGCGGCAGCAAAGGTCACTCCCCAGTCAATATGAGACATCACGGATACCCCTTAAACCATAAACTAGGTTCTAATGACCTGGCTGGGGAGCCATAGAAAAGGGAATCCCTGTTTTGTTTGTCCTACTGTGACTTTGTTCCATGACTATATTCCCAGATTGGTGCAGCCAAGGGAAATGAGGAGACACATTTAGATAAATATCAAGTCATGGACTTGGATCCAAAAAGCTAACTGGAAAAGCAGAAGATGGTGAAAAGGTGGTTCCCAGTAGAATCTAAGAAATAACTTAGAACTTGTGGCTGCGCGCCAGTTGAACTGTAATCAAATGTATGATATTGTGTGAAAATACAAACTCGAACTATGAGAAGTCTAGAAAGATGTATAGATGTGGTGAGGAGTGGTGCAAAGTGCTCAAACCTTGGAGGACTGGGGTTTTTGGAGAATTAAGTCCTTTTCTTGCTCCGCCACTAACCAGATGAGTCGCCTCTTCTCTCTGGGCCTCACCTTTCCATCTGTACGATGACGCCGTGAGGCCAGATGGTCTCTAAGACCCCTTCTAGTCCTGAGGCTCTTACAAGCTGTGAGTGTAATTTCAAAATGAGAGAAGTAATGATCCTGCTCAGTTCTGCTCTGGCCAAACCACAGGCAGAACAATGAGCTTAATCCTGGGCCCCTCATAAATGGGGAGAGAAAAGAGATCGCCATTACCCAGGTTGGACAACACTCTCAGACGCGTGTGGAAGAAGCTGGTAGAATACCTTTGGAGAGATGACAATGGTTTTCAAATATCTGAAGCACTGTTGTGTGAACAAAAAGCTAGATTTGTCCCATGAAGTCCGAGAAGTAAAGAACCAAGAACAAGGATAGAAACCACAGGAGGGGATTCTAGTTTCATGTAAGAGGGAAATTGTCACCCTTGAGCTTATCTGGAAGTGGAATGAATCCATTCCTGGGGACGTTCAAATGTCAGGGAAGGGATTCAAAGATCTAGTGAGCAGGTGACCCTGATGGCATTGGAGGGTCCTCCAGAATTCCGTGAGTGCCGAAGAGCTAACTGGAGATCTGGGTAATTATCACAGAGGAGAAGTGGCTGGTTATCCCTGTCTTCACACCATTTCTAAGTGCTTGGCACACAGTAGAGGTTTAATAAAATGTGTGGAAGGATGAGGAGAGGAGCAGTGATGCAAAGATGGAAGGCTCAAGTGTCCCCACCTTTGCTCAGAAGGTGCTGGATTCCAGCCCTAACTGGTTTGGCTCAGTGGATAGAGCATTGGCCTGCAGACTGAAGGGTCCCGGGTTTGATTCTGGTCAAGGGCATGGACCTTGGTTACGGGCACATCCCCAGTAGGGGATGTGCAGGAGGCAGCTGATTGATGTTTCTCTCTCATTGATGTTTCTAACTCTCCATCCCTCTCCCTTCCTCTCTGTAAAAAAATCAAGAATATATATATATATATATATATATATATATATTTTTTTTTTTAAAGGTGCTGGATTCTAGCCAAGGCCTCCATGCTGGTGGGTGAATGCAGCCCCCTGAAATTACACACCCACATTTCCCAGGAGAGATGGAATCCAAAAGACCACCTGGGAAGAGCCTGTGGCGTCTGCCTCTTCCCCGCCTTTCTGCTCGACCTGCCAGGTAGTCCTATGGCCTGAGAACCCCCTCCTTTCGTGTTGTTCCCCACGAAGCTGCAGTCAGCCTGCTATTCTGTGCGAAGCTACACATTTGTGCCTTGCTTTGCAGGGACCCTTTAGAGTTCACTGTTGTTTCTCCAACGGGTGCATTCTGCTCCCTGGGAGCTCTGAGAAGGAGGGCTAGCCTCCATTATGCAGAGGAAGAGGGACCCCTCCCCTGCTCTTGCTTTGCTACCCCTACTCCAGCCCTGCCCACTCCTCTCCCCACCCTGGCCCCCATGAGGAGGAACAGAGGTCACCCTCCTGAGCAGGGTTAGCCCTGCAAGCAGGGCAGCAGCAGCTCTGCAGAACTCACCCGTGATGTTTGACATTATTTGATTTTCTTTCTAAGCCTCCTGCTCTTTCATTTTGCTCTTCCTACCAAGACCTCTCTCCTTGTCAAGCTTCCTTGCGGCGACAGTGGGTTTTTATCAGCACGCAGCTATGATTCAGAGCCAGGCCTCTAGCTGATGAGAGCTAAAATTATTCTCACACACGCACAGAGGACCACAATGGGGGAAAGTGAAAATGGAAACATTTTTCGAGTCTGCAAAGTCACTCTCAGGGAGCTGTCCCTGAGAGCTCTGCGCTTTGCAGTATCCGCCCCAGAAGATTTTCATCTTGATATTTAGTTCCACAAACAGGCCTTTACCAAGCGCCTCTGTGCAAAGCATCGTGCAGTCACCATGGCATCTTTGCACACACCTCCTCCTGCCTCTGAACCTACCCAAGTCCCTTGCTGGACTGTTGAACAAGTGGCACAGACCAAGGGTGCTGGACAAATGGCATCACCATCAACTAATGGGCCATCTGTGGCTCTGGGCCGGGCACCAGGCAGATACAAAGGTTCTGAAAGGCAAGAACCTTTTCTGTCATTATGCCATCTGCACCATCCCGTTTTCCAGATTAAGAAACAGGCTCAGGAATTAAGTAGCTTGTTCATTTGACTATAAGTAATGGAGCCAGAATTCATATCCGTGCCTATCGCTTTTGATCCCATGGACAGTCTATATTATAATGATTTTAGAAATTAAAATTGGGTTCTGAACTGGTTTCATTGGCGGTGATGCTCGCTTTCAGAAACCATCCTCATTGTCTAGTCTCCTGTCTGGGTAGCAGTGATTCGAAAGGGGGCTGGCTGTCCAGGAGATGGAAACAAGCTGCCCAACATCGTGGCTGCAGCATCTTCAGTTTAGCAAACTGAGCGAAAGGCTTCAGTAACCACTGCTGATGTCCTCCAGTAAAAAATAAAGCCTGCATCCAGTGCTTTTTCTAAGTGACAGACCGAAAGACTGGGATCTGAGTGTTCAAAAATTTCAGCAAATCAGCCTTATTGCAACTTACTGCAATCCCTGCCACTTGGCATGGGACGGGTTGGCAGAGGTGGTCGCCAAACCCCTACTGTAGGAAGGAGTCTGAGATGCTGACAATCCTGGAGGCACAGGGCAGCCCTCAGACCCTCTCGGCTCAGCACATCTTCTTTCCTCCCTCCCTCTGTTTCTCCCTTCATCCTTCCTTCCTTTCTTCCTTCCTTCCTTCCTTCCTTCCTTCCTTCCTTCCTTCCTTCCTTCCTTCCTTCCTTCCCTCCCTCCCTCCCTCCCTCCCTCCCTCCCTCCCTCCCTCCCTCCTTCCTTCCTTCCTTCCTTCTTTCCCTCCTTCCTTCCTTCCCTCCTTCCTTCCTTCCTTCCTTCCTTCCTTCCTTCCTTCCTTCCCTCCTTCCTTCCTCCCTTCCTTCCTTCTTTCCTCTCTCCCTCCCTCCTTTCCCTTTCTCCTTCCCTTCCCTTCCTCCCTTCCTTCCCTCCCTCCCTCCCTCCCTACTCCCTTCCTTTTTCTTTCCTTCCCTCTCTCCCTCTCTTTCTTCCCTCCCTTTGTCCTGTTTAGCAAAAAGGGGTGGTGGCTGCCTTCCCTGTCTTTTGCTCCAGGGCCATGCTCACAGGAGAGACAGTTAACTTGGGGTCAGAGATCTGAGTTTGAATTCTGATTCCACCAACCACAGGGTTGACCCGGGGGAGCTAATTGACCTCTCTGAGCTTCAGTTTCCTCACCTGTAATACTGGGATAATAACACCTGTGGCACGGGAGTGTGAGGAGAGTTCATGAAGAATGTGTATCAAGTGTTCCACACACAGTATGTGCCTACAAACTTACCATTATTAGTACTATTCTTACCTACCCATCTTTGTAAGTCATGCAAATCCTACCCATTATTCCCTGGCCAAGTAAAAGCTCTTTAGTGCCACGCTCACCTCCACTTCACAGACATGACCACTGTCTTCCCAGATGTCTGAAAGCACAGACTGGCTCTGCTGCTTAGGCCGTGAACATTCTCTGCTCGCCAGCTTCACCTGCTCGTTCCTGTCTGCATCTGTGTTTCCCAGACTAGAGCGTAAGCAAACTGAGGAAGCGATGATGTCTCTTTGCTCTTCCTTCCTCCATTCATTCAACATTTATTGAACCCACTGTGGACCAAGCAAAAACCCACACAGTCCCTAATCCAAGGCCGCCTGCAGTCTGGCTGGGAGACATCTGCAGATGCAAGGAGATAACTCTTGAGAAGGACCTCAGTACCTGCCCAGGTTCTTCCCAAACACATGGGACTGATCCTCCATGACTCCTCCCTGACCCTGACTGGGTGCAGAGCCCCTGCACATGTTCCCCTGTCCTTTCCTTAGTAGAGACTGGGCTTACTCCACAGCAATATCTCATCTACTCATCCGGCTCCCCCAGCAGACAATAGCCAGGTGAGGGCAGACCTAGTGTCTATGTCACCTGCTGCTCTATCCTCAGTACTCACACAGAGCCTGGCACATGGCAGACATCCAAATAATGGTTATGAAATGAACAAAGAGGCACTCAGGTAAACTGTTGATTGGTGGAGGTTCTGGGGAATTGGCAGGTAAATCTAACATTGGTTTTCTTTTCTTTTTTTAAAGAAATATATTTTATTGATATTTTACAGAGAGGAAGGGAGAGGGATAGAGAGTTAGAAACATCGATGAGAGAGAAACATTGATCAGCTTCCTCCTGCACACCTCCTACTAGAGATGTGCCAGCAACCAAGGTACATGCCCTTGGCCGGAATCGAACCTGGGGCCTTTCAGTCCGCAGGTCGACGCTCTTTTCACTGAGCCAAACCGGTTAGGGCTAACATTGGTTTTCTCAGGGACCATACCTGTTGATGTATTTTTAGAAAATATTTCCCTGGCGGGCATTCCTCATCTCACCAACTTTAAAAAAGGAAAGGAGTATTATTTTCTCCTATGTGTGATTTCTTGCTGGCTACCTGTAATTGTCAGCCTAGCGGTTGAGAGCCACAACAAAGGCTTGAGAAGAAACAGCTCAAGAGGAGTGAAACTTGATCAATCAAGTTCCTTGGATGAAAATAGAATGGAAGCCTTATCACTCTTCTCGCACCTTCACCTCTTCTCCCCAAGGTCTGAGGACATCCCATGGAGGGACCAGCTGCCTCAATCTACTGGTACAACGGTGACCTGTGGCCACCAGGACCAACCTCTGTCTAAGTCACCTGGAAGAGTAGGGAGAACACTGAGCTGGGAGTGGTGAGGACATGAGCTTCAGCCCAGCTCTGAGTCTACCAAGCCATGTGACCTTCAGCAAATTACATCAGGTCCTCGAATGATGTCAGTTGGTTCAATGTCATTTCACTCTAACGTTGATGAGATGCCATAGGAACTTAACTCTTGTTTATACCGGTTAATTAGCCTGCAGTAAAATTGTTTGCATCATCATACGGCATTTTGCTTAAAGTTGCTTAATCTATCGACGACATTAAGTGAGGACTTAATCTACTCCACTATTTCCTCCACCCAAAACTGGGAGAACATTACCCACTCATGAAGTACTGAAGAGACAACAGACAGAGAAACAAAATAGAAACGAAAGATCTGATGGTAGCAACATCTCTATATGACAACTTCCATTCGGATGAAAGTTATATTTTCAAAAAGAAAAGAATTTTGCAAATGGCGTGGGTAGCTATCTATATAGTAGGTGAGAGACAATACCCTTCATCCAGTTGGGCAGAGTCTCCTAACATCTAAAAGTTGTTGCAAATTCTTCTGCCCAGTGCAGTAATCTAGCTATGAACAAGGAGAATGTCTTCCCACAACACATGTAGTCAGACATCTGTCACTACAATTATCATCCCAAGTAACAGAGAAGGCTTCTAGGGAAAGCACCCCCTCTCTTCAATCTTCCTACATCCCCTTCTTTCCAACTCTTTCTCTGCCCCGCCCCCAACACCACACACACACCACAGAGGGCATTTGCCCTCCCACATCCCAGAATAATCAGCAAGGAAAGCAACACAACAAGGTGAAACTTGGATGTCATATAACATTGGTTCAAATCCCTGTTCGGCCACCTCTCACCCTGTGGCCTTGGGGGAGTTACTTTGTGTCTCTAAGCCTCAATGTTCTTATTTGCAAAACAGGGGTAATAAAGTCTCGCTAAGCAGTTGTTGGGTGAGGAAAAGGTCCTGGCATGACACCTGGCATGTCCTGGGGGCTCGATGCTTGAGTGTTTCTAGTCCTTCCCTCCTCCTTCTCCAGGGGGAGCATTCTCATTCCCTGGGAACCGTTTCCTGCCCAGTGAAGGTCCTGCCAGTCAGGCCTGGACAGCTGTGTCCGGAGGCCTCCCTGAGCACACGAAATGACTTTCTCTTCCTTTCATAGCTTCCCCTCATTTGCTGTGCAGCCAGGCTTTTTTAAAAAGCTTTGTATCTAGGGAAATTCACATCCAGATGTACGTATACTGTATTTCATGATCTGTACTTTAAATACTGCGATGTACCTGATGTTTTATGCAAGTTCAAAGTCTCTGAAAGTCAAGCACACCCAAAGGACTAATAATGATGAAGAGACAGCATTGTTCGATGAGTCCTAGAACTAGGCTGCAAGAAGGAATGGAGGAGCGGGGCGAGACGACCGCTGTCTGAACGCCCATGGGAAGCCCTGTGCTGGGTACGCTGCCTCAGTTTATTTTTCATCCCCAACACTTAGTCGGAGACCTGGTATCGATCTCCATTTGCAGTTGAGGGAACTGCCAGGAGTCAAAGCACTAATCAAGAGTAGAGGTGAGTAGAGGTGGGTGTGCAAGCCAGAGCTGCCCAGCCCCAAAGCTCAGGCTCATTTCCACGATCCGACAGAGTGTGCCAGACACAAAGGAGAGAACAGCAGGGAGACCCACACCCTGTCCCCGGAAGCCTAGCGTTTCACTAGAGCTAGGCAAAATATACACGACGCAGGAAAGAGAACTATGAAGTCAGAAGACTGATTATAGAGCCATATAATGTCTAAGGGCAAGTAAATAAACCTAAAGCAGGATCCGTCAGACTTAAGAGTACAAAGGATTGAGAACCAGGAGGGAGTAACCAGAGATAGTTTCTGGAGGAGGGGAGAAGGGGATGTACAAGACAGAGACTGTGTCAGAGATGGTGGGGATGCCCATCTGAAATGTGCAGTGGCAAGTAGGACTTTATATATATATATATATATATATATATATATATATATATATATATATATATATATATATATATATATATAAAGTCCTGCTTTATTTCAGAGAAGAAGGGAAAGGGAGAGAGATGGAATCATCAATGATGAGAATCATTCATCAGCTGCCTCCTGCATGCCCCCTACTGGGGATCGAGCCTGCAGCCAAGGTACATGCCCTTGACCAGAATCAAACCCAGGACCCCTTCAATCGGCAAGCCAACTTTCCATCCACTGAGCCAAACCAGCTACAGCAGGACATTTTTTTTTTAAATCAGATTCTAGAGAAAAATAAACTTGTTTTCTGGCTAGAAAAAAACCCTCTAAGAATAAATGAGAAATGAATAGTTATTTCTCCCATAGCATTCTGGACATTGCCCCATTTCCCAAAATAAACAGAAACCCAAAATGAAATTAAACAGCATTCTCGTGCAATTATTATTTTCTTTCTCCTAAGAACAGGGAAGACAAAAATGAACTGGGAAGAGCAAGAAACACTTGCTGTTATTAACAACAACAATAAAATCACGACAATTGAATGTCACGATTTTCAGTTTTCTTCAGAGAGCTATCATGCATCATTACCTCATTTAGTCTCACTTCTGTGAAGTGAGATTGTCAGGAGTTTCATACCCCCAAACCACAGAAATTAAAGGGCATACACAACCGAAAGCACAGCGCAGACCTAGGACTTGAAACAAAGTCTCTCAGTCAGGAATTCAGGAATGAAGCCCCACCGGGATTTCCCTGCCATGGAGGGCAAATGTTTGCTGCTATCAAGGGAAATGAGGAGAAGGAGGAAAGCGGAGGCAGACAGACACAAAGGCAGCCCCCACCAGCTCTTCTTCTTGTCCATATCACTGAGCACATGACCACCCAGAATAAAGACTACATTTCCCAGTATCCTCTGCAGCTAGGTATGGCCAGGGTACCAAGTTCCGGCCAATGTGATGTGACCGGAGGTAATATGGCAATTTCCTAGCCTTGTTTTCAGAGTTAAGCTCGCCTTCCCCTTCCCTTCTTTCTGGAAAGAGAACATATGGCGGAAGCTGGACCAGCCATCCTGGCTCCTGATGTGGAAGTGGTGTGCTGAAGGGAAAAGAGAAGCCTGCATCTCTGATGATGGCAGAGCAGCCAGACCAACCCAATTCAGGAGGCACATACCTGTTGATGCATGTGCCTGTCCAGCAGTAGAAAACACGTATCCTAACTAATAAAGAGGCTTGGCCAATAACACTGCAGGCCAATTCCAAAACTCCAGATCCATCTCCATTGTTCAGCTCCAACAAGCCCAGAAATATTTAGGAAGCAGCTACCATGTGGCTAAAGTCTCCTAAGAGTATCTTTACAGCCTCCTGGAAGATGTGCCTCATGTCATTTTTGAAAAAACAGTATGTTGGAATAGAATGCAAAAAAAGGCATATTTAGCAAAGGCGAGATGAATAGAAATAAGAAACATTTAAATAAGATCAGGAGGGAGGCACAGAAAAGTTCAGATTGGCCTGCAAATAATCTAAGCTGAAGGGAAACCACAAAGCAGAGTGCAAATAAGTGGGTGAGGGAGGGGGTCAAAGGCCCCGGGGTGCAGGTCACTAGCGTCCCTCCCCGCCAGGAAAGAAGATGATATAAGGAAACCACCAGGAGTGAGCCCACTGACTCACTGGGAGCTCCCAGGCCTGGGGTGGGGTGGGGTGGGGTGGGGGAGATTAACTGGAGCACGGATAAGGATGAGATCTGGCCCAGCAGAAGAGCGAGAGGAGGGCTCCTCTGGACTAAACAGATGCTCCCAAAGGTCCCTTCAGCACTGACATTCTGCTCGGCTTTGAAGGAGCTGAGGTGGGAAGGAAAAGGGAGCTGAGGGAGGAGACAAATGCTTAGCATTTAGGGCGGGACCTGAAGGAATACAATGTCTAGACCCCCTGCCGTTGTCAGAGAGAAAGGAAACGAATGTGGGTTAATTTCAATGACAGGATGACAGCAATGACATTATGAGGAGAGAATCAGAAAAGTGCAAAGTGTATTTATAAAAAAAGAAATGGAAATGTCTCCACCATGAAATTCCCCCTGGAGAGATCCTCAAGGCAGGGTCCTGTCCCTCACCTGAGATGAGACCTCCCAGATGCAGGAACCCTCCCCGCTGACAGCCCCTTCTTCTTAAAGGGATCCCTCAGAGGCCGGGGAAGGCTCAGCCCACCGTGAGCCCATCTCCAGGCCTCAGTCACTGGTGGGGAGGTGACAGGGCCTGTCTCTGTCCTTCCCACAGCCCCACCACCATCAGACCGCAGACTCCCCGAGAGTGCCACCCACAGCGGTGGTCTCCAGGTCCTTAGCACACTCGAGGGGTCTGTCGGGGAGACCCTACAGAGGTGATATGGCAATTCCCTAGCCTTGTCAGAGTTCAGCTCGCCTTCCCTTTCCCTTCTTTCTGGAAAAAGAACATATGGCGGAAGCTGGACCAGCCATCCTGGCTCCTGATGTGGAAGTGGTGTGCTGAAGGGAAAAGAGAAGCCTGCATCTCTGATGATGGCAGAGCAGCCAGACCAACCCTAATTCGGGAGGCACATACCTGTTGATGCATGTGCCTGTCGAAAGAGGGACATCCTCTCCCCCGTGTCACACAGAGGGCCAGAGTGGCATGTACTTCACTCAGCGTCACTAACACAGAAGCGTGCTGAAAGACATGAAGAGTCCACTTGGGGCGAGGCCTGGTAGGAGACCCCTGGAGACCCACAAGGGGGCAGGGAGATCAGGCAGGGGCTGGTTTGCCTCTAGCCCAGGACAAGACCCTAGAATGGAAGTCAGAGAGAGAACCAGGCAGCTGGAGACACTATAGATTGCCTACACCACAGCGAAACACAAATACTCATTTTAGCCATCAGTTTCCACTTCTTCCTATTGCAATTTTCTTTTATCAGAACTGAGAGAGGTAGGCAAGATTGAAAATACTTAGTTTTCCTGCTTCCTGGCATCCTCTGGGGAATTAGCCAAGTTATAATGAGATATTCAGTGCCAGAGAGCAAAGAGGAGAAGCAACACAAGGCTTCTGGATAATCTACATTATGGCTAATACACTGCAACCAAACAGGCAAGGAATAACACTCCCAAGGCATGTAAAATTCAGTGCAAAGGTGGGGGTGGGGGGGATCACCACGTAACCAGTATTTCAAAAGGCCTGTGTCTCTCTAGACCCCTTAAGACATGGGAGCCTGACCGCCAGAGTAACTGGGGACAGAGAAGCACTGTCATGTCGGCATAAATGCAGGTGTGGTCAATGCTCCCTGTCGCCAGGGGTGCCAATTCTGGGGTCAGTCCAATCCCGTGAGCCACGCAGCCAGGAGGTAGGTGTGCACACGTCCACGCACAGGCAAAGCAAGATAAGAGAGGACCCCACCAATCTAACAAGACACCAGCATTGGTCCCCAACAAAGGCTGTCTGGAATGTGAGTTTACAAGGGTGATCGCCACCGCATTACACAGAGTGCAGTAACCTTGCTGTTGGTACGAGAGTTTGTCAGACATGTCACACGGAAAGGGGAACAGCTGTCACCGTGACAGGCTGCTGGAAAATGGCTGGTTTCCACAACACCTGGTCCCCCTGAGTCTGTACCAAAATCTTGTTCTTAAATGAAAACAACAACAACAATAAACAAGCCCACAAAAGGTTTCCAGTGCAGAACTGCTAGCTTGCTCAAGTTCACGGAGAGAATTTTCAAAGTGCTGGTCTGTCAGCTGGAGAAGCTGGTGGACTCTGTTCTCAGACCTCACCTGTGCAGGTGCGTCCATAGGAGGAACCCTGCTACTAATTCAGGGAGGCCGGGGTCCAAACCCTGTCTCTCCTGCTCACCAGCCCCACGTTCCTGGGAAAGTGAGTTAACTTCTCTGAGCTTCCATTCCTTATCAGATGGAGAGGATAATCTCTCAGGCACAGAATTTCCTCGAGTAGGAGAGCGTGTGTGTAGAGCACTTAGCATAGTGACTACCCAATGACTGTTCGGGAAATGGTGTTCCCGTTAAGTAGACTTGCCGACCTGAACATCAGACTGGGCTGCAGGCTGTGTATTACACTTTATTTCACGAAATGGAAACATCATCCAGCTCGGAGAAGGTGGGAGAGAAAAGAGGTGATAATCACCGTTGGAGGTTTTCCTTGGAGACCATACCCAGGAAATGATGCTCTCCATAGAAGAATGGTTTGGGGAAAACAGACTGCTTATCCTTATTATATGCCACCAGAACTATTTTCTTTCTTCTTTTCTTCCAGGTAAACGTTTGCAAGGATGTCTCCTCAGATTTGAAAGCCCTTGGAGAGTCCGTGAAATGGGGCCCATTTTCTGACTGACCACTCTTCACAGCTTTTCTGTAACGGATATAATGAGGCATTTTGATTTACAGTGTCTCCTCTCCCCTCTAACAGACAGAAACTGTGCCCGAGCACGCTGTGTCTGGTGGCGCAAACTCACAAAACTGCTGCAGGCGCTGCCTAGAAAACGGGGCTTCCAAGGCGGATCGTTCTAGAAGAGCAAAGGTCTTAAATTCTCTTACACAACATGAGGAAGCACCTCGAGTTCTAATTAAGCTACAGCAATTAGCTACCCACAGACACGTAACGCTGCCTCCCATGGTCAGGCAATCATCTCTATTAAAACCCATTTTAAAGTAAGAAGCAAACCCCAAAGCTCCATGGGCAAACACTTCCCATGAATCCATTACCCCTCAGACACATTCAGTCAACGCTCAGAGGTGAGCTCTGTGCCTTGGCGCGAGGAGTTTTATGAAAGGACTGCCTCAGACGTGATGAGGTGGTTGCAAAATAGGAGGGGGCTGCAATCCACGTGCAGAAGGGGGCGCTAAATCTCAGGTGTGAGCTGGACAAAGCAAGAGAAACTGAAGCCTCAGGTTTCCCTGGTCTTAGAATTCCCTGGTCGGTAGAAACAAGAACTATGTCAACTCCACCCTGAGGACTACATCCAGCCACGGGGTCTCTGCCCGCAGGCACCAGACTCCAGCTTCATCGCGGGCGACCAGACTACTACCCACACTGATGCCTCATGGGAGGACTGTCCTCTCCCATGTCACGATCTGTCACTGACGTGCACTTGGTGCTCTTGGCACGTTCACCATGAGTCCAATCCACTCAAGTCCACGTGCCTTCCCCAGCCTGTTCGGTCCACTCCCCCCTTGGAAGTCCCTTTAGTGGAGGTAGCCCATTGTGTCCAGCCGAAGGCTATTTGCAGAATTGGCAACAGCAACAGCTATGCAGTGGTCGGTGGTAAGTTATTGAGATGTAAGTACCTTCCTCAAGAACTAGGCTTGTTTTTGCTTTTCAATCCAATCAAATTAATCCCATAACCCTTTCCCTCTCAATGGAACAAGAGCCTTTTTTTTTGCATTTTCCTTTGTTTGGGGCTTTTTGGGTTTTGTTTGGATTTGGGACATTTCTTAACCATCAAGCAAACATCAACAGTATTGATCTAGATCAGCACTGTCCAATTGAAATTAGATTCAAAACTTTCCTAGGAGCCACATTTGAAAAGCAAAAAGAATGTTGAAATTGTAATAGAATATTTTATTTAACCCACTATTTCAAAAATATTGTTGTTTTGATGTGTAATCACTATGAAAGATAATGAATGAGATAGTTCACATTCTCTTTTCCTACTTTCTCTTACTGAACAGTGCAGACCTAGAGCTATGGTTACATTGACATGGAAAGACTTCCACAATTCACTCTTCTACAAACAAGCAGTTTACCAAATTATATGTGTGGCATATAGGTCATTTTAACTTTATAAAAACCTATCTCTATGTGTTCGGATAAGGATAGAAAAGAATCTGTAAGGGAGAGACCAAATGGTAATGATAGCTATCTCTGAGAAGTACCTGGATGGCCTTTCTTTTTCTATTTTGTGCTTTCTTAGTATTTCCTAAATTTCTTTGCAGTAAACATGTACTTTTTTAATTATCAGGAAAACTATAAAGCTAGTCTCTTAAATATATATATATATATATATATATATATATATATATATATATATATATATATATCTTCCTTCTCTTAAGTTATTATAGCCCTGATCCTACTGGCACTGTAGCCATTACTCATTTTCCAGCTAATAGAAGGGATGACCAAACAGTATTCCCCCTGCCCCAGCCCCAGGTACTGTCATACTCACAGCCAATCATCATGATGGCCACTGCAAAGATCTTCTCGATGTCTGTGGACGGGGCGATGTTTCCAAAGCCCACGCTGGTGAGGCTGGTCATGGTGAAATACAACGAGGAGATGTAGACAGAATTCTTGCTGGGACCACCTTCCCATTTCCCTGAGCCAGACCCGTTAAACTGGTAAGGGGTGCCAATGTCCATGGCCAGTTGGTAGAGCCAGCTGTTGTTGCGGATGGTCTTGGTGTCCTCATCGAAGATCTCATAGTCCCCGATGCTGTACCAAATGCAGGCCATCCAATGAGCAGCCAGCCCGAACACACACACCAGTAGGACCAGCACAGCAGCTCCGTACTCAATGTAGTGGTCCAGTTTCCGGGCCACTCGCCCCAGACGGAGCAGCCGGACGACTTTCAGAGAGCTGAACAGGCTGCTGATGCCCTGGGAGAAGAGGAACACAGAGTCAGGGCCAGGAACCAAAAAGACTACTCCCCCACTTCGCCTTCCCTCCTCCCCGCCAGCCTGTTCCTTCAGCATTTCCACAAGATGCAACATCATGCAAGCCTTGAAAAATCGTTTTAACATAAGTCATGATATGGCAAACTGCTCATATATATCCATGTACTTATTCACAAAGAAATTAGAATTTTATCCCAAGGTGTATTATGGGAGATTACCATTGGCTTTTTTCCTACTTCCATTAAAAAGCAAATTAAAAAAACAAAAAAACAAGCTAAAGAAAAATAGAATTTTAATTTAATTATATTATGCAGATGCACACAAATATATATGAGCATTTTTCCATGTAATGAGTTATTTTAAAACAATTTTAATATTAAATATTATGAAATATTTTAAGAATTGCTTAGCTTGTATTTCATATTGTATAATCTTTCATTTTAATTATATTGTGCATAAGTATACAATATTTATGTGTTGAAAAATGATCAGAAAACACACATGGAAAGATGTAAAACATCTGTTTTACATTATCAGTGGTTATCACTGCGTTGTCAAGTTAGAGAGTTACAGGCAATTTTTTATTTTATTTGTACATATTTTTGTTACACTTGTATATATTTACTTAATTTCTATGACTAAAATTTTATTACTTTTATAATTAGAAAAATATATTTTAAAATCAAAGAAACAGCTGAGAAGAACTGAGATTCTGTTTTCTCAGAAAAGTTACAAATTATTGGAAGGTAATATCACTTCTGTCAGCCAGGGACTTAAACACAACCCATCCAGGAATCTCAGCTAAAAGGAACCCTCTGATTGCACTTGGTCAAGCGTCCCCCTTTCTAGATGGTGTCTGATGGTCCCACCAGGACAGGCCTAGTCTCTGAACAGTTCTGTAGGGACTAGCACTGTGGTAGTGGGAAAAAACACCAGAGTATAAATCTGGAAAATGGGGTCTGAGACCCACGTAAACCACTAACTTGCTATGTGAATCTGGACAGTGCAATTACCTCTCAGTTCCCTTGTTTAGAAAATGAGGGAGGTGGACTTAACAGCAGTAGCCAACCTTTCAGACCTCACGGACCACCATTGGTCTGCCAACCACCAGTTGGCGGCCGCTGGACTAGAGGATCTCGAAATCTCCAAACACTAATCTACTCTTATCTCCCAAGGGAACCAAAATATATTACAGAAACTACGCCACTCCAAACCTCAAAACGGATTTCAAGGTAGATTTCCATTAACTTTTCCTACTTCCACTAAAAAGCAAATGAGATGACAAAATAAGAACTTTGAATCAAGACTTCCGTCTCCCTGACATAGCAAACGTCCACCGGCCCTTCCCCAAGCAGAGAGAGTGGCTTCTCACTACTCTAAACACTGGACAGTTCCCAGGCTATTGCTCTTCTCTCTGGTTCCCCTAAGGACAAGCCCCAAGCTCAGGTTATGTCACAGACAGAAGGTTAATGTGTCAATGATTTCTGACAAAAATGTGTAAGTGATTTTGGAGTCTTACCAGGACTACATCCTCCTTCTGGGCACACAATTAAACTGCATTTCCCAGCCTTTATCCAGCTGGGTGGGTCTCAGGACTAGCTCTCACCAACAGGATGTGAGGTGAGATATGTGTCACCACCACCTCCAGGCCAAGGCAGCTAAACATCAGTGTGCTTTCTCTGCATGCTTTCTCTTCCCCCCGGCATGCTTTCCAGAGGATGTGTGACCTGGAGGCCAACGACTGAAGAGGGTGAATGTATAGCAAGGAAGGAGCCTGGGTCCCTAAAAGGCAATGTGGAACTCTCTCTCCAAGCCAACTAACTTGAATCATACTATTATGTAAATGAAAAAAGAAGCCTCTAAAATGAGCTACTGAAACTTTGGGGGATGTTTGTTACAGCATCTATATCATTAGCCTTCCCTGACTGTGAGCACACAAACCATAGGCAGCATAGCCTTGTCAAGAAAGAACATAGGATCAGGTTGCCACACACATTATTTTTGTTGAGGGTGGTGGAGATGAGATTTATTGCCCTTTTGAAAAAAACAAAACAAATAAAAACAGTTTTGTAGCCGTAAAACTTACAACAGAAAAAATCATGTCCTGTCCAACATATACCAGCAAATGGATAATTATGGATTTTTCTAAGCCAAGGGTCAATTCATCCAAACTGCCAACCTTGACAAAATTTACCTTTGGCATGTCCAGTACTCCTCATCCCTGGGTCCCCTTTTCCCTCCAGGTGCTTTTCTCAAACTTACTATGCAGAAAAAACTAACAAAATCCCTTCTATTAAAATGCAAGAGATTGATGAGGATAAATGGATAACATCTCTCCACAGAGCATCTGCATTCTAACAGAGGAAAACTAACTTCCAATAATGGAATTAAAAGTACCAACAGCCTGGATGAAGGAGATATTTTGGGAGGCAAAGGAGCCTTTTTGATGACTCAGAAATCAAACACATGTAAGCATCCACCTACTTTCCACCCCTTCATAAGGAGGTTCCTGAAGTCATCTTTCAAAGCAGCTCCACTCTATAGCAGAACTTACTACCCAGGGCAAAATGGCCTTGTAATTTTCCCTCACTCATACTCAATTCAAAGCGACATTTACGGAAAACCTACTATGTACTCCTATGCTAATGCTACAGGGAAGAGATGATAATGATGCTGTCCTTGTCTTCTTACTCACTATTGTCTCTTCAGTGCCTGGCCCATGGAAGATGCTCCATAGAAAGAAAGGAGGGAGGAGGCAGAAGCAGAATAACTGGTGAGAGAGGCATGATATGATCAGTGAAAAGATATTTCACAGAACTTGAGATCTGAGAGGGGCATAGAAGTCCAGCTCCTCTGAGTCCAGCAAGGTCTCCTCAAGCGCCATAACAGAATAGTCTTCCCACCTCTCCTTGCACTCTCCCCTTCACTGCCACCTCGAAGATCCCAATCTGTGACAGTCATTCATGGACATGAACGACTGGGCTCCCATCACCTTTCTTACCTCCCTTCTGCTCCATCTGTACTTCATCCCTTCTCCCTTCTGCATCCCTTCCCAATGGCCACAACAACACATGCAACTGCTACCTAAAGGTCACGCTATTCTCTAGCCACACATGCCAGTTGTCTCGAGCATCCCACACAGCAGATGCACATTTGCATCTCTTAGTCTGCTCAAGTGGGTCCCTCTGCCCAGAATGCCCAGCTTCACCATTCCTACCAACTGGGAACTAGTTATCCTTCGGGCCTGCTGCCACAATACTATCTGTCCTTCAGGTCTGCCATTACCTGCACCCTAAAGCCCTCCATGACTACCCTGTAATCCCAACCAATCACTCAGTCCTCCAAATGTCCATGGTAATCTGTATCCATTACCACTTGAACACATTGCTTTGCATTATTCACTGACTGGCCAGATTATTATGACCGGCCAGATTATTATGACCACCCCATCAGTACAATGAAGTGAATTAGTTATGCAAATAATAATAATAATACTAAAACCTTGAGAGTATTTTCTTAGGAAGTTTTCAATATTCAGTATTTTTGGAAGTGTCAATGAAGTACTGATAGGGTGGTCATAATAATCTGGCCACTCAGTGTAGTTTCCTGTAACCATTTCCCCACATACATTAGGAACTACACCTTCCTGAAGACCAAAGCCAGCTGCTATTCATTTTAGATGCCTCCTATTGGGTTGAACAGTATCCCACCAAATTCATGTCTTTTCCAGAACCTCAGAATGTGGCCTAATTTGGAAATAGGATCGTTGCAGGTATGGCTAGTTAAGATGAGGTTATATAGAGGGTCCGTAATTCAGTGTGACTGGTGTTTCTATAAGAGGAGAAGAAGAGGTGGACAGAGAGAGAGCCCATGTGATTCCCAATGTAGCAACTGGCATGATGTGACTTAAGCCAAGGACTGCCAAGGGTTACAGGCCACACCAGAAGCCAAGAGGAAGGCATGGAACAGATTCTCTCCTAGAGCCTTCAGAGGCCGCATGGCTTTACTGACACCTTGATTTCAGAACACACAGCCTCCAGATCTATGACAGAATAAATTTCTGTTGTATTAAGCCACCCACTTTAGTCATATGTCATGGCAGCCCTAGGAAACACACAGGGTCTAAAGCCAGAACCTTCTTAGAAAGGATCTCAAACATTTTCCAAACAGAATTAAAGAGTTTGGATTATTAGGGAATTTTTTTATAATTTTAAGGAGCCTTTGGAACAAAATAAAACATGCATGCCCTCATTGCGTTATTTATCTGTGTGCACACTGATATTCTATTACACGGTCTTGCATAAGTTCTCTCTTATTGCCCTAGCAGCTGGAATTCCAGCTGTTTAAAAGCATTTCAAGCTCTTCATTTCTGTGTTTTTTTTCTTAACTGCCTGAAGTTCAGTATATGCAATAAATAAAACAGAATTCTCCAAAGTGTTTTTATTTATTTTAGTATAAAAACACGATAGCACCATGTGGTAGAGAATCACATTTTCCCAGGGACTTCTTGTATCCGAAAACCTCTCTCACATTCCAAATGGTTCCAGGGAGTTTTTTATGACAACATTAAAATTATGAAGAACCAAGAATTTCAAGTTGAGTCAACACAGACGAAGGGATGGTAAGAACCTGTGCCGGGGAGCTCCAACAACTATGACTGGAAGGAAGCGTTCTGCATCTATTTTGTTAAATAACCTCAGTTGTGATACTGAATCAATTCAAATTGAAAGGACATTTGGTAATTATCAGAATCATTGTGTGAAAATTACTGAGTGTTACCTATTCATCCAGACTAAACAAATCATTTCATTAACTTGGGCTGTATCTTGCTTTCTCAACTAGCCAGATTCAATGATTTCTGCTCTTTTTTCTTCTCTTTTCTTTTTTTCTGCTATAGGCATGGAAATGACAACTGTCACAGACTGGTGGCAATGTGTTATTTGAAAGAACTGCTGGGTCTTTCCAGTCCTTGAATAGTTCCGTCAGGCTTCTAGGTCTGTGGATGAGATGATGGCATCCGTAGCAAATTCTGCAGGAAAACTTTATTTTTTAATGACTTTCAACCTTACACAGCTCATGATTACGCTTCTCCTGCATCCTCCTCCAGCTAAAGGCCTCCTTCACATACTTCCCTCGGAGACTGACTCACACGGAGAAGACGAGACAACAGGAAATCCAGTGTTCTGTTATAAGAATTTAATACTTTGTTAACAGAGCTTGGTTTGCCTGTTGCCTTTGAAACAGGGGTAACTTCAAGAATAAATGTTCCATGCTGGCCCCACCACTCTGAGAACTGCAGATCCATTTCAACTGCACAATGGAATAAACTGGCTAACTAAATCTTATTGAAAGTTGCTCACTGAAGCTTAAATGCAATTTCCTTTTTCTTTTTCTTTTTAGCTGATAAGTACTTTTTTAAGATTGCGTTTAGAAAAGAGAGAGGAAAGGAGAGGGAGAGAGAGAGAGAAAGAGAGAGAGAAACATCGATGTGAGAGGGAAACATCGATCAGTTGCTTCCCATACGTGCCTGACTGGGGCTCAAACCCGAAACCTGGGTATGTGCTCTGACTGGGAATCAAACCCACAACCCTTCAGTGCATGAGATAACACTCCAACCAACGGAGCCACATTGCCCTTCTGTTGCTTTAAGATTTTACTTTAGGCTTGTTTAATTCAATTCAGCAATCATTTCCTGAAAACTTAGTACAGGAAGACATAACCAAGAGCTACCAGTGATAGAAAACAAGGAAAATGCAGTCTCCTGCCCTCCCCTTACCTACAATCAGGCCCCAGAAAAACACACAGCCTGCAGATGGCTGCAATGCAGCAGCAAAACACAACTGAGCTCCACTATAAAGTCTGACTTAGCACAAGGCCTGTGGCTGTGCATAAAGGGAATTCTTTTCTAGTTCATTTAACAGGTCTGTTGACCATATTCAGGGAAAGGATGTGGTTGCCGAGTAGGAGGGATAGCTTGCGACCTTCCATTTGTTTAATCCAATAATATATCCAAAAGGCACATCTGCAGTCTCCGTAGAAACCGTCATTGAAGGAAGTTTAGAAATAGCGCTTAAAACCATCCACTTTCTTTTTTGTTTACAATTCCAACCATGAAATAAACCGTGTCTTTGGTTGGGATAATATATCATCAGGCTCTTTTGCTTTCTAGAGGCGCTGAAAATTAAATTGTATCATTGGCCAAATAAAAGCCAAAGGATACAGAAGAGAGAACCTGGTTTTATCCTGCCATGTCTCTGTCTTTCTCAGAACCCTAATCTCAGGTTGTCTTCTTCCAGGGAAGTGAAAGGAGTCCACGTAGCCTAGAGGGAACTGCGCCTCATATTGAAGCAAGCACTGGAGTCATCTTGCGCCTGCAGCTCTGACACTGATGTAGACTTAGCCATGCCCTTCATTTGCTTTAGGCTGATTTCATTAAATTCTCGGAGACAAGAGCATGACAGGGTCAGTGTAGCTGAAAACTGCAATGGCTTTCATGAGGGTTCTCTGCAGGAGCATTCAGTACTGGGGCCTGACTAGGGCATCGGGCCCACTTATCACTGCCTGGCCAGAGCTCCCGATCAGAACCAGTGCTGACACTGTAAAAGCATCACCTCAACTTTGAGAACACAAATGGGGCCTCCCGGCCCTTGGTAACGCTCTCTTCTTAACGAACAAGAGAGACACAGATCTTTCCCTATGCAATCTAATTGGGCTTTGAAAGACACACTCCCTCCTTCCCCAAACTTCAGGCTCATCCTCACCCCAAACCAGGCTTCAACTAGGAAGATAGAAGTCCCCAGAAACGATAAAGCATTGCCCACAAGGGTAGCCTCCTGACCAGGCAAGTACCAGGGATGTGCAGTGTGGCCTTGAGGCCTGCACCGGGTTGGCAGGTCAGGGCTTCATCTGTAAAATTGTTCGTGGTCTAACTCTGTCCCATCTTCACAGAGAGACTTAAAGCCCTCGGGGGCTATGGCTCCTTTAGCCTCAGCAGTGAGTGAGTGGTGAGGAGGCCACTAATCATCTTAGGTGCTTCCATTCCAGGAAGCAACTGTCATGCACAGAGCTCCCCTCTCCTGCCACCTGGCCCTCTGAGGATCAGTCCCTGCAGGAATGCCCTAAGGTCGTGGTCGGCAAACTGCGGCTCTCGAGCCACATGCGGCTCTCTGGCCCCTTGAGTGTGGCACTTCCTAAGCCTTAGGAGTACCCTAATTAAGTTAATAACAATGTACCTACCTATATAGTTTAAGTTTAAAAAATTTGGCTCTCAAAAGAAATTTCAATCGTTGTACTGTTGATATTTGGCTCTGTTGAATAATGAGTTCGCCGACCACTGCTCTAAGGCAAGATTATGGCTCCTTTAAGAGGCTTCTGGTAAATATACTTCTAAACTTTCTGGAAGCAGGCGGAAGTAAAGATAGTTTTGCCATTCTGTGACCACAAATTTTGGGAAGAGAAGAAGCCATGGAGAAAAGAAATTGTCGGTTGGAGCCAGGCCCTGCCTGTGGCACTTGCTCCAACCAGCTCTGGGGCCCTAGGAACCTCTCTGAGCCTCATTTCCTCGCCTGCGATGTGGAGAAAATGCATTTACCTAGGGTTAATGTCACAAAAGTATTAACTGTTACATCAGAGGTATTCGCCTGTTCTCCTCCAGCTGCAAAAATCCAGACAAGAAGGAGGGAGGGGGGAAGGGGGGGAGGGAAGGGGAGGGGAGAGATTACCTGCCCTCGGTCAAAAGGAAAGAAAGATTCTGAAATGTCAGAAAGAAGTCACCTCCAGGTGACCATTAATAACGAGGAGGGAGGATGTCCTCTCTCTGAAAAGTTGTCAAGAAGCAATTAAGGGTTTTCCACCAAAATAGCTGTGTAAGCTGAAGGAAAGGGGGCAGGAGCCTGCCTTGTGCTTCTGGACACGTGGACCCTAGGGGTAGGGCAAAGTCAACCTCAGCTGATAAAGAACATGAAAGGCCAAGGATGCCGGGAATAATGAAAAGGAATAGAATACAATGCACCCCTCGGTATTTGTATTTCTAAACTGCCTTTAAAAGATCTTAGCACTTCTCTGACTACAGAAATGAGAAATTACTAAAATAGCAAACACGCCACTTGGAAGTTGACTTTAATGGAAAAGTTGTACATAGACCCCCAGGTGTCGATGGCATCCCGCTAAGTAATAGCAACAATGACTTATGAAGCCCTTGCCACATGCCAAGCAGTCCTAACTTAGTCTTATCTGCATTAACTCACTTAATTCTTATAACTATCCTCTAGGATATCTGGTGTAATTCTCCACATTTTATATGAACGTATGGAGTTTTTATAAATTAACTGATGGACAAGCAGCCACAGAGGATGAGGAATTGTGTGTTGACTGCAATCAGATTTTTAAAAACAAGCAATGAGACTGAACTCTTTCGTGGCTGCTCCAGACACAAAGCAGTCTCCTGTGTCCCCCATTCACTCCGCTCCTCCAAAGCCAACCTGACAATAGTAGAAAGATGGATGACTCCCACATTCTTTTTTTTTAATTGAATTTCTTGGGGTGACATTGGCTCGCAACACCATACAGGTTTCAAGTGTACAACTCAACAAAACGTCATCTGCACACTGCATCATGTGCCCACCATCCCAAGCAGAGTCTCTTTCTATCTCCATCTCTCCCCCCTGCCCACCTCCATCTACCCCCACCCCCTTTCCCTCTAGCTCTTATCTGTGTCTGTGTGTTATGCATATGTTTTTTGCTTAATTCCTTCACCTTCTTTCATTCAGGCCCCCAACCCTCCTCCCCTCTATTTTGTTTCTATTTTGTTTGTCAGTTTCTATTTTGTTTGTCATGCCTCCGTTTCTATTTTGTCTGTCAGTTTATTTTGTTCATTAGATTCCACATATTAGTGAGATGATGTGGTATTTGTCTTTCTCTGACTGGCTTATTTCACTTAGCATAATAATCTCCAGATCCATCATTGCTATTGCAAAGATTTACGATTTCCTTTTTTTTTTTTATTGGCCTAATAGTATGTATTCCATCATGAGTCACGGCTTTTTTATCCACTCATCTACTGATGGGCAACACTCTTCAAGCAGCGAATAGACCGTGTTCATCTATAACAAGTAGCAGGATAATAAAGGAAGAAACAGCCCGCTGGTGTGGCACAGTGGTTGAGCGTTGACCCATGAACCAGGAGGTCTGAGTTTCATTCCCAGCCAGGGCACATGCCTGGGTTGCAGGCTCAGTCTCCAATAGGGGGCGTGCAGGAGGCAGCCAATCAATAATTCTCTATCATCATTGATGTTTCTATCTCTCCCTCTCCTTTCTTCTCTCTGAAATCAACAAAAACGTATTTTTTTTAAAAAAAGGAAAAGTTTTTATGCTCCTTCCATCACATAAAAACTATTACCATAAAAAAGCTTAGATTCAGACTATGCTGTATTTGTGCCAGTTGGGAACTCTTGGCTCTTGAAACATGGCCTGCAGACAGGCAGGATGGCATCGCAGGCAGCACCTGTGTGTGGTTCATGGGGAATCTGTAGATGTGAGTTTCCCACACTTACCAGGACCAGGGACAGTTCTTTATTCCAATCACTTCACCTCAGAGGTGAAACAAGATTGGGCATAAAAGACTGTCCGGATTCTCAGTCCCACGCCAGGCAAAGCCACTGATGCCAGATTGTGGAAGAGATTGACCCCAAAGGCCAGTGGCCAACCTGGAGTCACTCCGCACGTCTCACTTGGTTCAGAGACTATAATGAGGCTGAAGGAAAAGAATTCATAGGGACATCTTTTGGAAAGTTAAAATCAAAAGCACTACGAGTGAGTGCTGGTGGTATTAATTAGAAATGGCTTTGGAAGTCAAGATGCATTTATAGATGTTCATTTAAATCCCTTCCTGGTGATACTAGGACCCAATCCCATATTTGTGGACCAGAAAGCAGATGGCCAACGGAAGCTGCCAAGGGGTGGGATCACTAATGGCCCAGATCTAAATGGAGGGCTGAGGACATAAGGTTTGGCGCAGGAGTCCTGGGATCATAGAACTTTGGATCAGGAGGGGACCCAGGGATGGTGAAGCCCACACCCCTCCTCTTACCGATAAGGAAACAGAGCTGCAGGGAGGTCTCACTGTGCCATGAACCATGGATGCCCCACTCCCCACTCCCAGCCCTGGCAACCTCTAACTTACTTCTGTCTCTATGAATTTAACTCCTCCTCCTACAAGTGGAATCATACAGTATTTGTTCTTCTGTGTCTGTCTGGCTTTATTCCACTTAGCATAACGTTTCCAGGACTCGTTGCAGCACGTGTCAGCATTTCAATCTTTGTATGGGTGACTAATGTTCCATTGTGTGTACACACCACATTTTGTTTACCCATTCACCTGCTGACAGACTCCAGAGATGTTTCTACCTGTTGACTATCGTGAATAATGCTGCTATGAACACTGGATATCGGTGTGAGTCCCTGGGCTGGAGTATTTTGTTTTTAGCTAATTTTGTTTTTAAGCAACTCTTACACAGCATTTAACATGTGCCAGGCACTGCCTGTTACAAGCATGACCTCATTTAATTCTCCTAACTCCTGTAAGACAGGAGTTACTATTACCCCCATTTTGCAGAGGCAAAGGTTACGTAACTTGTCCAAGAAGACAAAGAGAGTTGTCAGAGCTGGTTCCAAACCCAGGCCGTCTAGACCAGGGTTGCTAGGAGGCCAGAGCAGGGACAAGAAAAGCAATAGTTGTAATAAAGGAACCTTCCCCTGGCTTCCTCTGAGGGTAAAAGCTGAAGTATTTTATACTTGCCCAAGAGGCCCAAGCATTCTGCACTTCTCTCTCTCTCTCTCCTCTCTCTCTCTCTCTCTCTCTCTCTCTCTCTCTCTCTCTCTCACTTCAGGATGTCGCCAGCCTCATTTCCTACTGTTGCCCCCACTCACTCTCTTCCCTCAGACATGGCAGGTAGGCTCCAGCTCAGGCCTTTGCACTTGCTTTTCCTCTGCCTGAACACGTGTACACCAATATCCCCAATATCCCTCGCTTACCCACCTCCGTGGGGTCATTTCTCAAATGTAACCTTCTCACACAGGCCTTCCTCCACACCCATTCACAATCGCAACTGCCAGCCCAACACACCCCACCTGTTTCACTTTCCCCCAGAGCATGTATAGGCTTTACATTCAACATACGACAGGCTTCTCATTTGCTTGCTGACTGCCCCTCACACTCACATTAAACCCAGCTGTATCCTCAGCACCTGGGACAGTGCCGCAGGCTCTCAACAACCATGGTCTGAACGATGACTGCCATGCATCCACCAGCACTTAACTTTTCCACGAATATTCTCCCCCGCTTTTCATGAAATAATTGAAAATGTCTTAGAGCAGTGGTTCTCAACCTTCCTAATGCCGCGACCCTTTAATACAGTTCCTCATGTTGTGGTGACCCCCAACCATAAAATTATTTTCGTTGCTACTTCATAACTGTAAGTTTGCTACTGTTATGAATCGTAATATAAATATCTGATATGCAGGATGTATTTTCATTGTTACAAATTGAACATAATTAAAGCATAGTGATTAATCACAAAAACAATATGTAATTATATATGTGTTTTCCGATGGTCTTAGGCGACCCCTGTGAAAGGGTCATTCGACCCCCAAAGGGGTCGCGACCCACAGGTTGAGAACCGCTTTCTTAGACGAATCGCACCATGAAGGTCAGACTTTACATTTCCCACTGGTCCGGGAGCAGATCCTGGTGACCTGAGGCACAGCGTGTATTTTGGGGGTTTGGCGGGGGCGGGGGGGGGCGGGAATTAGAGAGCACCGGGCCAGAAAACAGCCCCTAGATATGGGGTCTGACATGAAGGCCTGGGAGCACACCCGCATGTCTCAGGAGACAAGGTGCCCAGCCCCTGCCTAGTGAAAGCCTGGAGGCAACACCGTGTTTCAGAATCGGAAATCCTCTTCCATTTGCTTCATTCTCCCAGGAAAAGTAGGGCACTGGTTTGCGAGGCGGACAGTCACAGAGACACTCCTGGTTTCAGAAACTCCTGGATTACTCATCCAGGGTTAGATGCAGAAACACACTGTGCCGCCTTCTCTGGAGCATCGCCTGCGACCCCGAAGGCGGCTTGCACAATAAATAGGAGGCATCGTGTCTCCGAGTGCGTCTTATTCTCCACCTGGACTCTTCCCACCCACCTGTCCACCCCTTAAAAACCAGCTCAAAACAGCATCTCTGCAATGAAGCCTGGTCTGAATCGACCTCTTCCTCTGCCCCACCCACCCCCTATAATTGGTCGCTTCTCATTGAATTTCCACAGCATTTTGTGCCATTATTATTCCATTCATCATGCTCTACCTTTTTCCAAAGTTTTGGCTGTGTGTCTTGTTCTCCTACTACATCTATAAATCCTCTCTAAGCCAAAGAACAAGTTTCTTTCACTGAGATATGTCCCTGAGGCATCCAGGCAAGTCCTAGCACATAGCTGGCACTCAGTAATTGATTCCTGAATGAAAAAACAAACCAGTGATCAGCTACTGGGAGGATCATGACTATGGCTAATACCCTACCTTATCCTCAGCCTAGATTCCTACACAGCCATCCAGCCAGGGCTCCTCTGACCGAATCTGACCTATCTGCCCATTTCTATCATTTTACACTATTTTTATCAAATTACTCTCCTGCTCAAAAACCCATTGTTGGTATTGTAAGTAAACAAATTTGGTATTGATTGTCACTTTGGGAATGTACTACCTCCAAAGTATGTCAACATTCTTCAAAGGTTCATATCCTTTGTCCCACTAATTCTTCCACTGGAAAGATTCTTTTAGAATAAAATCTAAAGGACAAAAGAATATCCATTCCAGAAATCCAGATGTCATCTTTGATTTGGCTCCTCCTTCTCTCTCACCCCCCAACTATGGGCAAGCATGGCGTTCTATAAATTTTGCCTCTATTTGTTTCTGGAACAAGTCCAACTTGTTCATCCGCACCGATATGGTCACCTCTCACATGGATGGCTGCCCCAGCTGCCCTAACTGGCCCTGCCTCCAAGCTCACCCCATCCGATCTATTCTGCATACGGCGACTCATTATTCCAATGGACAATTCTGATTGCGCTCCTCTGATGCCCGGGCTCTTCAGTGCCTCATGATGCAGTCCTTGCTCCTCAGTGGGGCACACAGGCCCTGTGACTGGCCCCTACCTGTTCCTCCTGCCTTCCCTCTCCCCACCTTCTCACACACCTACGCTCCAGGTGCACTGCACAACCTGAGCTCCTCAGACACGCAGGCCTGTCTCACGGCCTGTCTTTCACACAGTCTGGTTCCCCTGCCTGAACTGATGTCTCCTCCCACTGTCCTTCTCTTCCCCCTTTTCACCTGGCCAACTCCCTACTTATCCTTCATTTTAAGACTTTTCTCTGAGCTCTCAGCCAAGGTGGCCTGCTGCCAAACACCCAGCAGGTGTGTACACCTGCATAATATCACGGCCAGCTTACCTGTCCCCTTGCCATCCCATATATAAATAACTGTTGGCTTCTTGAGGGCAGGGACTGCCTCAATTTCAACACCAAATCCCCAGAACCTACTTAGCCCTGTGCCTGGCGCTAAGAGGAACCCCACATATAGCTCCATCTAGCCTCATGTCTCCTTGGAGACCCCAGAACACAGCTTGCTGATTTTTTAGCTGTTGCATTTCAAGTTCCCTGAAAGCCCAAATCCAACCAATTTCCTCACGGCCAAACTCTAGCCTCACCTTCTCCGAGGAATCTTCCCTAAGTGACCACAGTCCAAATAGATCACTCTTTTGCTTTGTTAAGTAATTAGAATATATATTTTTAGACTGTTCCCAGTTGTTACATCCAATATATGCTCTCTCCCACCACGATAGCAAGATCAAGGGCATGACCCACCATGCCTTCTGCTACTTTTCCACTTTCTACAACATCTCCCAGAGCACTGCACCCACAACAAGAATTCCCAGATGCTAATTGAGTAAGTGGTGAGAAGAGAACCCAGTCATGAATGGGGTGCACTAGCAGATGGTCCAGGTTCCTGCTGTTGATTTTGATAATGATATGAACAGTGCTCTCTGCCACAATTAGCCATATCGCCTATTATAACTGTTTATCTGGTCATTATTTTGGCACGTTCCAAGCTGCTGCGAAAGTAATTATATTCTGTGCACAGAGCTACTCATCCAATTACAGGCCTTAGCAACAATATTATGAGATAACATTATATAAAGATGCTATGAATCAATTGGTTGGGCACAGGGGCGGGGACAAGGGGCGGGGCGGGTAACAGAGAGGCTTTTTAAAAGGAAGAATGGTGAACCAACCCTGTGAAGCCTGCTTTAATCAAACACAGTACACTGAACACAGAAGTCAGTGAGGAGAAGATGATAAAGCCAGACAGACACAGGGAACCAGAACAAAAACAGATGTGTAAGTAGGAAGCAAGGTTGTTCCCCTTGGGGGGGTATCCTAGCTCCAGATAACAGTGAACCCCTTGTTGGTCTTCCTCTAGAGCGCCACCTACTGCTTAGCAGGAGGAGGGCAAGTGGGACGCTGACAGCTGATTTCCTCACTTCTCAGTCCATTCCTCTCGAGGGCAGGCCCTGAACTAGGGCCCCAGAATGTGTCCAGTTCCTCGTACTAGTTGCCACTGATGAAGACTAATAACTAGGGTGCCAAATACTGTGCTAAGTGCTTTACACACATCACCCCATTTTATCCTCACCAAACCTCCACGAAGTAGGTACTTCTATCTTCATTTCAATAAGGATATAGAAACAGCGGACCAAGGCTCGTTTGAGAGGCCTATTTATTGAGCGGCCCCCATTTGCCAGGCACTGAGCAGCACTGTGCAGATAAGACAAGTTCTACCTTCATGAAACTTACACTCCAGTGGGAGAGAGCAAAAGCAAGCCCAAAATAAAAATTTCACATGATAATATCTGAATGTGTAAAGTGCTACCAAGAGCATACATTGACTAAATGGGTCAAGAGTCCTTTTTAATGAGAGGTGGGGGCGTTCTCCCACACAGCCTCAGCCTAAACATGCAGTGAGAAGCTATGGAGACGCACACAGCACCTCGGGGGTCCAGGGTACAGAAACCCCACGAGGGGCAGCCCCCTATACGGATGTGCAATGTGAAAAGGGGAAGAGGCCTGTGTGCATCTGGGAAAACTGGACGCCACATAAAAGAAAGTACGGATGGGGTTTGTAAAGCGTAGGACCCAGTGGAAAAAGTGAAATGGAGACTCTTAGGTTGATGTATGTCTCGGAGAATGTTCTCGATGCTTGGAGGGCATTTGCACCTGCTGTACAGGTAATTCACGTAGCAGGGCAGGGCTGCTGTGACCTCTGCTAGTAATGGGGTAGTTTAGCTGCCTGGCACAAGCAGTTTCTTTCCAGATATTCTGCTGGTCACGGATCTAGGGGTGATGGGAAAAGCTTCCGCAGGCATAGAAAAACATACTGGTAATGGGATAAGATCTGGGAGCTTATGCTTTCTCTGTAATGGTGTAATTTTATTAAACTGTCAAAGCTACTATGGAGTAGTCATTGTACATGGAAAGAGTTAGGCTGTTCAGGGAAAAGTTGAAGCAGCACAGTACAAGCAGAGTAACGCCCTCACTGAACTCTGGCCACCGCCTCTGCATCTTCCTAAATGAAATCCGCTATAGGCCATACACTGTTGCCTTGGTCTTCCTCCTTATCTCTCTGTATCCTCTCTCCCCCAGAACCCAATCCAGGGCCATATCTAAGGACCTGTCACTTTGCAGGGTTGTACTGTCCCTCCAGCCACAAAGCCCCCTCAGCTTCTTCGCACCATTATTCCTACTTCACCGGTCTTTCGAACATCCTGCTGTAAGCCCTTAATTTCCCCTTACTCCTCTCTGAATCTCTACCGTATCTGTAGACAAGTCTGATTTTTGCTTTTGTTTGTGTCTTCTCTTATTTTCCGGATTAATCTCAGCCAAGTTTTGTCAGTTTGGAGAATTTCTTCAAAGAACCAACTTTTGACATTGATGATCTTGCCTTTGTATTTTTTTTATGATTGCTTTCATCTTTATTATCTTCCTGCAGCTGTTTAAAGATTTATTCAGTTTTTCACTATCTTAAATTAAGTGCCTATCTCATTTTTAAATCTTTCTTCTTTACTAATAGAAGCATTTAATACTTTATATTGCCATCTAAGTAATACCTTAGCTTCGTCCTACAGGTTTTCATATGTAGTCTTTTCATCTTCTTATAGGCCTAAATATTTTCTGATACTAGTAGTTCTTCTGTGACCCATAAGTGAGTCAGATCACGGTGTACTGGGATAAGCTCACACCAGCTCAAGTGAGTAATTGTTAAATTTTCAGCAATTCTGAGAGAACACAGCCATTACTCAAATAAAATTACATAAACTTAAAATGAAATAAATTATATTAAAATCAAAGTAATAAATATTCAAAGAACATTACTTTCTGTTTTACTCCATGCTGTTAAGGTTATTACTTCTAGTGTGTCGGGATGGTGAAACATTACACAATTGATGTGCTACTGTGTCTCTCTTCCCAAATGACATTCAGTGCCTCCTGCTGGTAGCCTGAAATCAGCCCTGGAGGAAGCATTTATACATGGAAATCAGTACACTGTATAAATCAGGGTATTTTTTCTTTTGAAGAGTTGTTAAGTATTTATATTGATTTTCTAGTATATGTTATTTTAGAACTTAAAGGAGCTTTAAAAATGCTATCTACTGAGAGACCCGGTGGGCTTAGTTCACCTTTAGGGTCAAGGGAAGGTACAAAAAAGACCCACTGTTCCTTCAAAATCCACTCATGATGCAAATGCCCGTGATTTTATGTCGGCACGCTGTTTACACTCTGTTGGCTCATGCTCCCTACCCAAATATAAAGCAGTTTTTCCTAGGATTTTTCCCAAAACACCACCACTAAGTTCTAACAATAACATCATACATTTGAATAGCGCTTGATAGATTTTGATGCATTTTTATAAGCAGTAGCTCCTAATACTAACCACCACCCAGTGAGGTGGATATTATCATGTAGATAGTACCATTTTCGGTGTCTGGGACTTGCAGACCAGATTGTATTTCCTCATAGCGTTTGTCAATTAGACACCAATTCTGTCCCGCTCCATCTTTGTAATTTCAGCCTAAAGAGTTTTAATCTTTTTGTCAGTCCTCATCTGGAAACCTCTCCATCGCTTTAATAATTTTCAGGTGTCCTAAAGGAACTTTAAAATAAAAGGCTTATTTCTACACTGGGAAGAAAGAAAAGATAAAGCCCTGCTTTTAACAAAGAAGCTGTCAAAATTGGCAACCTGGTTTGTTTTCTGATGTAGACAGTCATTGTAAGAGGCAGTAAATGAGAAATTGATTTTAACAATTCTTTTCTCACTGCAGTAGAAAATTATCATCAGGGCAACAATCATTTCAGTTACAGACACAATAAATTTTGTTTGCTTCGCTGGTAAAGGTCTATATCTGCCAGGCAGGTCTGCATTGAAGTCAAGGAGGGCTGCACACCATCCGCAGCAGTAATGAGTCTTGGGGATCCTTCAAGCAACAGGAAAACTTCAGCCTCAAATCTTAAAACACACACACACACACACACACACACACACACACACACACACAAATAAAAAAACTCTTTAACAAATTATTTCTATAGTCTTGCTACTAATGTGAGTTTTCTCTCATTTCCATTCACTGCCAAACATCTCAAACGAACAGTTAAGCTGGCTGTCTGCCTCCTATCTACTTAGCCATCTACCCTTTGACATCTGGCATCCGTCATCAATTTCATCTGCTCTCTCACGTGTCACAGTGTTGCCTGATCATCAAGTTCAATAACTTTTCCTCCTTCTCTAGCACCCACTGCATATGATTCCCCTATCTATCCTTTAGGTACAACTTCTTTCCAAACTTCTATGGACTTATTACCTTTATTCTGACTTTTGGGTATCTCAACCTGGAAATCACACTGGCACTTCAGACTCAACATATCCAAACGGAAAACAACATCACTTGAATACCTTTATTTCAGGTTCATGCTCAATAACATAACAACAACAACAAAATAAATCACTTTCTTTGCCTGTAGCTCCTAGATTTATTCTCTTTGTATCTATACTTTTTTTCTATAAATAGAATCACCATATTCTGAGACAGACAGAAATTCATGCCAACAAAGACTTTAATCTCTCTCAACCCCATATCCTAATCAATGTCAATTGAACCCATAAAAACAAAACTCCTACCCATCTATTCATCCTTTCCTTTCTATTCAAATTTAAATGTCTTCAATACCATTTGTAAATTTTTCTCACAGTGCCATATTTATTTTATAACAAGAGTAATAAAATTTTTAAACTATAACCATCAACCATACAGTTAACATTCCCTTCCAGTGTAGGCTCAATATACATAATTTTACACAATTTAATTATAGCAAATATAGCATTTTAAAACCTGTTTTCTATTATTATGAGAATACTATACATATTAATTCATGTCAGTCTTTGCAGCTATTTTTGAATGAAAACATCATATTTCATCATTTTCATATTAACCATTTCAGGTAATTTGTAGAATCCCTGGTATACTCTACACACAGAATCATCTCATCTATTAATAAAGACAGCTTTACTTCCTTTTCTCCAATCTGAATGCCTTTAACCCCTCCCTCCCTCCCTCCCTTTCTCCCGTCCCTCTTTCCCTTCCAATCTTAGGGATAAAGCATCCAGTTTCTCACCATTATGATGTTAGGTGTAGGTGTTTCATAGACGCCTTTTATCAAGTTGAGGGTATTCCTTTCTATCCATAGTTGTTGAGAGTTTTTATCATGGATGGGTGTAGGATTTTATTGAATGCTTCTTGCATCTATCAAAGTGATCATGTGACCTTTTCCTTTATTATATTAACATGGTGTATTATACTAACGGAAAAAACACAAAAAGTCATGGAGGCTAAGTAACATGTTACTAAACAATGAATGAGTTTAAATGAGATCAAGGAAGAAATCAAAAGTTACCTTAAAACAAGTAAAAATGAGAACACAACTACCCAAAGTCTATGGGACACAGTGAAAGCAGTCCTAAGAGGGAAACTGATAGCATTATAGGCCTACCTTAGAAAACAAGGAAAAATCTCAAATAAACTATCTAAATTTACACCTAAAGGAACTGGAAAAAATATATAGCAAACAAAGCCCAAAGTGAGTAGAAGGAAGGAAATAATAAAGATCAGAGCAAAAATAAACAAAATAGAGTCTAAAAAATACAAAAGATCAATGAAACCAAGCTCATTTTACAAAGTCAACATTATCCTAATTCCAAAACCAGATAAAGACACTACAAAGAATGAAAATTATAGGCCAATAACCCTGATGAACATAGATTTAAAATACTCAACAAAATACTAGCAAATGAGATCCAGCAATACCTTAAAAAGATCAAACACCAGCCCTGACTGGTTTGGCTCAGTGGATAGAGCGTCGGCCTGCGAACTGAAAGGTCCCAGGTTCGATTCCGGTCAAGGGCATGTACCTTGGTTGCGGGCACATCCCCAGTAGGAGGTGTGCAGGAGGCAGCCGATCGATGTTTCTCTCTCATCAATGTTTCTAACTCTCTATCCCTCTCCCTTCCTCTCTGTGAAAAATCAATAAAATATATATATTTTTAAAAAAAGATCAAACACCATGACCAAGTGTAATTTAGTCCAGGGATAAAATATCCTCAAATCAATAAACTTGATACATCACATAAACAAAATGAAGGATAAAAACCAAATGATCATATCAATAGATGCAGAAAAAGCATTTGATAAAATCCAATACTCATTCATGATAAAATCTCTCAGCAAAAATGGGAATAGAGGGTACATAACTCAACATAATAAAGGCCTTCTATGACAAACTCACGGCCAACATCATACTCAATGAAGAAAAACTACAAGCATTTCCCTTAAGATCAGGAGCAAGATAGGGATGTTCACTTTCACCACTCTTATTCAACACAGTACTAGAAGTCCTAGCCACAGTGATCAGACAAGAAGAAGAAATAAAAGTCATACAAATTGTAAAGGAGGAATTAAAACTGTCATTATTTGCAGATGACATGATATTGTACATAGAAAACCCTAAAGACTCCACCAGAAAACTATTAGAACTAATAAATGAATTCAGCAAAGTCACAGGATATAAAATTAATATTCAGAAATTGGTGAATTTCCTATACCCCAATAATGAACTATCAGAAAGAGAAACTAAGAAAACAGTCCCATTTACTATTGCAACAAAAGAATAAAGTACCTAGAAATAAATTTAAGCAAGAAGAGAAAAGATCTGTACTCAGAAAATTATAGGACATTGAAGAAAGAAACTGAGGAAGACACAAATAAGTGGACACATATACTGTATTCATGGACTGGAAGATTTAACATCATTAAAATATCCATACTACCCAAAACAATCTATAGATTCAATGCAATGCTATTAAAATACCAATGGCATATTCACAGTTCTAGAAAAAATATTCTGAGTATTTATATGGAACTAAAAAAGACCCAGAATAGCTTCAGCAATCTTGAGAAAGAAGAACAAAGTTGGAGGCATCACAATACCTGATATCAAACTATACTACAAGGCCATTGTAATCAAAACAGCCTGGCACTGGCATAAGAACAGGTATATAGATCAATGGAACAGACAGAGGACCCAAAAATCAACCCTGAATTCTTGAGGTTCACCCTTCTGTCTACATAGCTTGGCAGCCAGTCAATGACTAGCCAGGGGTGGGCAAACTTTTTGACTCGAGGGCCACAATGGGTTCTTAAACTGGACCGGAGGGCCGGAACAAAAGCATGGATGGAGTGTTTGTGTGAACTAATATAAATTCAAAGTAAACATCTACACTAATAAAAGAGAAAAATGGTAATTGGCGTACGGCGCTACCCTTTTCATTGGCTAATCAGGGCTATATGCAAATTAACTGCCAACTAAGATTGGCAGTTAACTGCCAACTAAGGTTGGCAGTTAACTGCCAACAAGATGGCGGTTAATTTGCATATGTAAGCACAATGCAGGGAGGCGAAAGGGAAAGCAGGAAGAAGCCCCCTGCCACTGACAGTGATCGGAAACCCAGGGGGGAGCTAAGAGCCATGATCAGAGAATCAGGCGCCTTTGCCGCCCTGGCCAGTGATAGCAGGAAGTAGGGGTGGAGCCAGCGATGGGAGCTAGGCACGGTCGAAGCTGGCAGTCCCAGGAGCTAGGGGTCCCTTGCCTGGGCCTAAAGCGGAGCCCACGATCGTGGGGCCGCTGCAGCTGCGGGTCCCTGCTGCCTGGGCCGGACACCCAGGCCAGAGGCGTTAGGCCTGGGCAGGGGCGGAGCCTGCAACCGCGGGGAGCTGGGGGGGCGGAGCCGGGGATTGGGGGGATATGATGGTCCCCTTGCCCAGGCCTGAAGCCTGGGTCAGAGGCATCAGGCTTGGGCGGGGGGTGGAGCAAGCGATCAGAGGGAGATGGAGGTCCCCTGCCCAGGCATGATTCCTGGGCCAGAGGCCTCAGGCCTGGGCGGGGGTCAGAGCCAGTGATCGGGGGGAGATGGGAGTCCCCTGTCCAAGCCTGACACCTCTGGCGGAGGCGTCAGGCCTGGGCAAGGGGCCGATCAGGCGATCGGAGGGTGATGGGGGTCTACGCCTCTGGCCGAGGCATCAGGCCTGGTCAAGGGGCAGAGCCAGCAATCGGAGGGGTCTGGAGGTCCCCTGCCCAGGCCTGACGCCTGGGCCAGAGGCATCAGGCCTGGGCTGGGGGCAGAACCAGTGATGGGGGGAAATGAGGGTCCCCTGCCCAGGCCTGACGCCTCTGTCAGAGGCGTCAGGTCTGGGCAAGGGACCGATTCTGCGATTGGAGGTTGATGGGGGTCAACGCCTGAGGCCTCCCAGTATGTGAGAGGGGGCAGGCTGGGCTGAGGGACACTCCCCCCCGCCACACACCCAGTGCACGAATTTCATGCACCGGGCCCCTAGTCATTACATAAAAAGGTACGGTCTTTTTATTTTTTTTTAGTTTTATTCATTTCAAACGGGCCGGATCCGGCCCGCGGGCCATAGTTTTCCCACGGCTGGACTAGACAGATGCAATAATCAAACACCTCCAGTCCATTAATTTGTGAAATCCAAATTAAAGAATAGAATAAAATTGTATTATACTTACTGCAGTACCTTTAGCCTCTGACAAAGTAACACCAAGAGATTCTAGCAGAATATTTATTAATAAATAAAGACATTTGTAATTTGGAAACATTGCTAATATATCACAAAATGCTAAATTATTTCAGGAATTTGGATTAAACATGCTCTGTCCTCCTCTGCCCACCTCTGTTCCCTCATTTACTCTTGAAATGGTTTCCTTCAGGGTTGGCAAGCTTTAGTCCAGGCTTTGTCTTACATAATTGCTAAATGTGTACAACAGGAAACTGGGCACTGGAGAAGGTATGCGACTCAAATGTAAACCCGATGCCCAGATTCAGGTCAAAGCGTGCCAAAGCAGCCATAACAGAGAGAACCAGGTGGGACCTGTAGGTTGGAGATCATCTGCTGTAATGAGTGTGCAAAAGAATCAACACACTGACAACAGGGCTTGCTGCATCGAGTAATCTTTCCATACCCAACTCATCCTGACATAAGACTTATCGGAAGCATGCTGTTGAAAGCCCGATGTCCCTTCCCTCTAATGCACTACCGGGAAGCAATCGGCCTAGAAGTGTCCTGGAGTAAACGTCTTGTAAACTAAGAAACTGAAATGTTATAAAACATATTAATGAGAGATGATAGAGAAATGGCATGTGCAAACAAACAGGTGGGTCAGCAGGGAGCCCAGAGAAAAATGAACCAAGTGCATTATTTTATGATTAATCCAAGGCTGAAAGAGATTCTATCTGTTGCAGTGGAATTATCTGGTCATAAGAAAGGTGTAAACAGTAAAAGGCAGAGAATAGGAATCCATCCAGTTCTGATTTTAGGTTCTCCATAAAGAGATGGAAGCAATATGATGAGAAGCTATGAGGACAGGCATCACAATATATTAGGCGATGTGTGTATATACAGGGTGTCCCCAAAATGTGTATACACACACTAATAGCTGATAGTTCAATTTTGAAAATGAAATGTATTTTAATAAACACTGCCTTTATAATTATTCAAAGTGTGCAAATACATCTTTGGGGGGATACCATATATATATGACAAGGCAGACATTGCTGTCCACATTTTACATAGAAAAGATAAAGGGGGTAGTTATAGATGCTACCCTGCTCCTTTGGCTCCAGAACCTATGCATTTGCCATGATGAGAACTTTTTAAATGTTCATTAGGTATCTTGAGACTGGGGAGAAGGTTTCATGACTATCCCATAATTGGGACTCTATGTCCCTCTCTCTCAGTAATTCTTTGGCTTTGTGGAACAAATCCTTTTCGTGATAGGAGTAACATGTGCTTAAGTCACTCAGATGACGCCATTCCAGATTTTTCCTAGTCCAGGTAGACAGCACTTACAGCATGTTTGCTAGTAGGCCAGATGGAAGCAGGCAGGGAGTCCAACCCATGTCTTATTCTTCACATTGACCATGTTTGACTGATATGCCAGGGAACTGATTGCCAAAAAGAAAGCTGAACATTAGCAATTTGATCTCTGCAGGAACTACATCTAGTACAAGGGGCTCCTCGGTCCATGAATGAGTCACAGAAGAGATGAATCACCCTTTATCACACCATGGCTATATGAAGAGAATCACCAGCATGAAAAATTAAAAGCCACTGTTTGGCTTTCTTAATGATTGAGTAGGAGTGACTGTGTGGCTGTCCCCAGTGAGTCATGTCATTAATATTGGGGAAACTTTCTCAATATAAAAATCCCTCAGTTTGCTTGCTATAAATACTATCTCAATTAGGAATGACATAATCTGAAACCAGGTTCTCATGCTCTCTAATTATGCTCAAATTGCCCAACATCCATTTATACTGTCAAAGGGAAGCAGAAATGGAGCCAGCACTTTATTTTTATTGTTGATTTTGTCAATCCCCACCTGAGGATATTTTTCCCATTGCTTTCAGAGAAAATGTAATGGGGGGGAGAGAGAGAGAGAGAGAGAGAGAGAGAGAGAGAGAGAGAGAGAGAGAGAAACATGGAAGTGAGAGAGACAGAGACACATTGACTGGTTGCCTCCCGTATGTCTCCTGACCTGGGGCAGGGAGCTAACCCACAACTCGGGTACATGCCCTTGACCAGGAATGGAGCTTGTGACCCTTTGGTGCACGGGCCAGTACTCTGATCACTGAGCAACACTAGCCAGGGGTGGAGCCAGCATTTTAGTGATTCAGATAAAACTTCTTAGGAAACTTCTGAGATTCACCCCACCCACACACCAGAATTGTTCCCTTTGCTCCAACTGCCTTCATTTCCATTTCGTTCTAGAGTGAAGCCTTTTTGGGGACCGAGTAAAGAGCTAAAATTTTCATGGTTTAAGGAAGTATGTGTGGGTGGAGGGGAATCCATATGTACAGACACATGCCTGTGCAAACATGTGTGTATATGACTAGTGTGAGGGTTGGAGCGGAGGTGTGGTCTTAAAGAAGATGTCAAAAATGAATTTCAGCCCTGACTGGTTTGGCTCAGTGGATAGAGCGTCGGCCTGCGGACTGAAGAGTCCCAGGTTTGATTCCGGTCAAGGGCATATACCTTGGTTGTGGGCACATCCTCAGTAGGGAGTGTGCAGGAGGCAACTGAATTGATGTTACTATCTCATCAGTGTTTCTAACTCTCTAACCCTCTCCCTTTCTCTCTGTAAAAAATCAATAAAATATATTTTAAATAAATAAATAAATAAATAAATTTCATATCAGTCACAAGTAAAAGCCCAGGAATCAATCAGGTGAGAATTAGAAAACTGATCTAGGAGTCAAGAAATCTGAGCTTTAGTCCCAGTAGCAATAAGACTTTGAACAAGTCAGTCGCACCTGACCTCTCTCTTCCTTTGTCATAAAATTCTCAACATCCACGTGGGGATGCTGTGAATAAAATTAAATAAATAGGGAAAGGATGTGAAAAGTAATAAAAGCTTTATTATTGCAAGATAGGCTGAGAACTGTTTAAAATTTCAGATGAACCTAAAATAAGCAAAGCACAATGACCCGAGCCAGCTCCACTGTAATCAGCCATCACCTGGGAAATCCATCTCCTGATAGTTGAATAAATATTTAGAAGTAACACATTTGAAAATGTTGCCCCGAGACATAATAAACGGCCATAATGATAAATTTTGGGAACCAGAACTTGGAATTAGATTCTATGAGCACAGAAGACCTATAAGCACATCACACAGATATTTTTGTTTACTATGTGAAGCTCAGCAGGTGGCAGTACTCTGCAGAGGGGAAAACAAAGAAAATCATATTCTTAGTCGAGAAGAAAAACAGAATAAAATGAAAGCTATGCTTTATGTTGTGCGGCCTGCTTGAGAGTAGACTTGACAACATTCAATAAAGCAAGTAAATCTCACTCACTGCCATGGCAGTGCTGTCCAACCAGCTGTGTGTGTCTCTATCATGCCTTGGAGACTGACATGCTTAGTAGGAGGAAAATAAGAGATGGTCAATGTATCTCCGCAGGTTTTAGCCACAACCAGGGGAGATGCAGAATAAATGTAGCCAGGTGTCCAATAAGGAATGAAAACGAGGCAGCTCTTTCTTTTTACTTCTTTTCTTTTTATATACACACACACAAAATGTGTTACATCGTAGGTTGCTTTTCCAAGAGAGCTGAGCAGAGCAGTGGCATTTTCACATCCTCTGGAAGTGATCCTGTGCGCATGGCAAGCCCATCGGTGGCAAAGAAAGTGAAGAGGGGCCATCCTTTGTGTTTTCTCAATGCATGTGCTCTGCCCAAGGGCCACATTCTCCTAAGCCCAGGACTCAGAGATGTTAACCTGGATGAGATTTTTGACAAATTTCCAATGTGTTTATGAAACAAAATGAAGATAAAAGACACCAAATACTAATTTTGTGAACAGAAATGGACATTAAAACCAATCTGTGGGGCTTCCAGTCAAGATGGAACTGGGGATGGTCCCAGCCTTAGGGTAAATCTCTCCCATTGACATGCCAATAGTGGTGTAGGTAAATGTGGAACTAGAATCCTCCCACAGACACATCAAAATTACAACTAGCCCTGGCCAGTGAACTCAGTGGTTAGAGTGTCAGCGTTCACCGAAGGATTGCGGGTTTGATTCCCAGTCAAGGGCATGTCCCTTGGAACTAGAAAACATAAAAAAGAACCAGTCAAAATGAAGAATATATTGCAGGGAATCATGTAGCAGAGGATCAAATCAGAGATTTGGAGGATAAGAAAGCAGAAAACAATCAGAACAGCAAAAAGAAAAGAAAATTCTTAAAAAAATGAAGATAGTGTAAGCAGCCTCTGAGACAACAGCAAGTGTACCAACATTTGCATCTTAGAGTGCCAGAAGAAAAGAGCAAGGAATTAAAACATCCATGTGAAAAATAATGACAGAAAACTTCCTTAACCTGGTGAAGGGAAATAGACATACAAGTCCAGGAAGCACAGCGAATCCTAAACAAGATGAACCCAAAGAGACCCACACCAAGACACATCATAATTAAAATGCCGAAGGTTAAAGACAAAGAGAAATAATCTTAAAAGCATCGAGAAAAGCAGTTAGTTATCTACAAGGGAGCGCCTATAAAACTGTCAGCTGATTTCTCAACAAAAACTTTGCAGGCCAGAAGAGATTGGCATAAAATATTCAAAGTGATGAAAAGCAAGGACCTACAACTAAGAGTACCCACTTGGAATCGAAGAATAGACAAAGAGCCTCCCAGACAAGAACAAGCCAAAGGCACTTACCGTCACCATCACCAAACCAGTATTACAAGATTAAGATGTACAAATTGGTAGTTACAGAATAGTCACAGGATGTAGAGTACAGCATAGGGAATACAGTCAATAATACTGTAATAGCTACGTATGGTGTCAGAAGGGCACTAGATTTATCAGGGTGATCACTTAGTAAGATATATAATGCGTAGTCACTGGATTGTACACCTAAAATAATATAATACTGTGTGCAACTGTAACTGAAAAAATAAAAATTCTTTAAAGTGAAAGAATAAATCAATCTGTGACTTTTCTTATTACAGCCATGAGCTGAGATTTGTTCCCCAGCTGGTATATATACAAACAAATCCAGTATCGCAGTCTATTCATTTAGCTTCTTCAATATTGGGTTGATTCTGACATCTGTGTAGCCAGCCACAATAGTGCTGTCTTTAAGGACACATTCTCCAAAATATCAAATGAACAGAGCCATATACTGCATAAGCCCTACAGCAGCGGTTCTCAAGCTGTGGGTTGTGACCCCTTTAGCGGTCGAACAACCCTTTCACAGGGGTTGCCTAAGACCATCCTGCATATCAGATATTTACATTACGATTCATAACAGTAGCAACATTACAGTTATGAAGTAGCAACAAAAATAATTTTATGGTTGGGTCACAACATGAGGAACTGTATTTAAAGGGCCAGAAGGTTGAGAACCACTGCCCTAGAGCCTCTTAAAATCAGGTTTATTAATAAACGTTTTCTTTGATATTGAGAAACAAAAATGAAAAGAAAAGAAAAACCTGAAAAGTAATTGTGATCTAGAGCATCTTATACGGGCACTTCAGGAGATTGAAAACAGTCAAAGTTCTTAAGGGCCATGAAAGCTATTGGGCTACTAGGAATGTCCAGAGGTATTGAGATACCTGTGCTTGGATAAAACTTCACCTTACCTGAAGGGTCACTTAACCTGTTCTCCACTCTCACATTTTACTGTTTGATTTTTATAATGGGCACTTTGTAAGCAATTGAACCTATTTTTAAAGCTTCCAAGTGCTTTCTCTTCCCCAGTCCCTACTATTTCTTCTGTACCATTACGGAAAAGCTGTGTGTCATGAACACGCGGCCCTGCTCTGCATCTCCAGCTGCCTGGGAAAATACTCGGCTCATCTATATTTAATGTTCTTTCTTGCTGATTCTTCAGGGTGCAAGTCTCCCCCACCACATCTAATAAGCATGATGGATTATATTCAATTTAGCTAATGCCAACCTATAACTAATTGCAGCAGCAGCATTCTCAAATCAGGCTGGAGTTACAGCTTTGTCAAAGTGCCCTTTATAGATGGCCTGTTTCTGGAAATTTACACAGCAAGTATGAGTGAATTCAATTGTAAATATGAGAAGAGGCTATACTGGCTAAGCTTCCAACCCCCACCCAGGATCTTTGAGTCCTAACTATTGAGGGAGGAAGACTATATATAGATCCTTGGAACAAAACAAGAAGAAAGAATATTGAAATGTTCCAGAGGGGCCAGTTGGCCACTGGCTCACAATTATACTAAGTGTTATTCTAGAGAAATCTGGCAACCAGATTCACAACAACCTGGGCAAGCTGCTGTGTCACCTTTCTGAGTGTGACACTGGGCAAGGTACCCTCTCTGGACCTTAAGTCCCCCATCAGGAAGATGGAAGGGCAGGGGGCAGTAGCACAGCTTGGTGGAAAGAGCATGGGCTCCTTAGTTAGGCACTCCATCCCTAGGGGACTCTATGAGTTGAGAGTAAGTTACTCAATCTTTCTTAGCGTTGGTTCCTTCATCAGCAAAATAGAAGAAGGGACAACTACTTTGCACAACTGTGAGAAGGCAGTGATACTGTTTATGGAACATGGGCAGAGTGCCAGGCAAATATTCAGAACTCATTAAGTGATAACTGTGATTGTTTTCATGATCAATATTCCATCCATTTTGATTATGAGAACAAAAAATGAGATTTCATATAGAAAAGAGCTATAGGAAAAAATTTAAATGCTAAAGCATCATTATATGGAGTTTTTAGAATGCCACAATTACTTGGACAATCTATGTGTTGCTATACCAACATGGATTCTGGGAAAACAGGCAATGCTCCTCAAATGTCCTTACTTTGGTCCCTAATGGATACAATGATATAAAAGCAATCCCCCATGCTGGGCCTACAATGAATATGGTGTTTACTGCCATCAAAAAGGTGCCCTGGACTCAGAGCCTTCACAATCCAGCCCGATCCTACCTTTCAAGACTTATCTCCCACTATGCTCCAGCCCCCTACAGGGCAGCTCCCATGCTCTGAACACACTCTATGTATCAATAGCTCCAGGCCTTAGCTACAACTGTTTGCTCAGCCTACCTCCTGACATTACTTTCCTCTGGTTAAAACTTCCTAAACTTTGGCATTCTTGTCTCCTCTCTGAGACTGACCAGCTCTAAGATACACTACTTCTGGGATCCTACCAGAAACGGCAGACAAAGGCCACTGAATCCCGCAACTGTGGAGGCACGGCCACCACCCTGGGCCGCGAGACTGGGAAGCTGGCCCAGGCTGGGCCTGTGATCAGCTGCAGCCTGTCGCCCTTGGAGCAGCGTGCCTTCCTACACTACTTCAGCAAGGGCATCTCCAACATGCTACACTGCATTCAAGCGTCCATCCTCCTCCGCGTACTGCCAACCACTTGTAGTATTTATCTTGTCCACACCTGGGGATCTCAGGAGTTTAGAAATCCAAGAGGAAGAATCCAGCTACCTATAAAAATGACAACTCATCTGGAGAATGGCTCCCTGTTTGAAAGAGGAGTCTACACAGTAGTGTCTTGAAGACACAATAAACTTATGGGCTGGAAAAAAAGAAAAAGGGGGAAGAAAAAAAAGATGCACTTCTGGTGATCCTCAACCAACAGGCAGTCTTTTCAAATAGCCATCTTTTACATTGAGGCACCTGCTTCCACCTCTGTTTCCTGTGAAAAGTTTAAAAATCTAAACACTTTCATATGTTTCCCTCATTTTAAACTCCATTTAGTAAACGATGGCTCAAGGAAGTCTATTACCAATATTAGCTGAATCATACCAACAGATATCAAGAGTAGGCCAAGACACCCAGATGAGTTATGACATTAAAGTCCTTAGTGGATTGTTGACATCCCAATTCAGAACCATCCTACTTGTGACAATAAAGAAAACCTGCTTGGTCATAGTGTCATTTGTCAAAACAAGACTTCTCCCTTAAGGACCATTTCCCTATCGGCCCATCAGGGAGTAAACAAGAAGGGAGAGGGAGAAAGAGATAGAAACATCAATGATGAAAAAGAATAATTGATTGGCTGCCTCCTGCATGCCCCCTACTGGAGACTGAGCCTGGAACCAGGGTATGTGCCCTGACCACAGAATTGAACCGTGATCTCCTGGTTCATAGGTTGATGCTCAACCACTGAGCCACCGTGGCCAGGCTATAGTACCCATTTTACAATTCCTTCCTCTGTGCTCTCAGAGCACTTCCAAGCACCTCTGCATTCATTCATTCACTTACCCAATATTCAGCGTGCATTTAACATATGTAAGCAGTTCTGGGGAAATAAAAGGTTCAAGTCTCCCTGAACTATCAGCAGTTGATGCAAATACCAACTACTGGATCAACAAAGTGGTGAAGAATAGAACTTTGAATCCAACATTGAGAATGTCAGCTCTACTCCTTAGCAAACTGTCACTCTAAGCCTCAATCTCCACTCCTATAAAATGGGAGTAAGTCTCCTTCATTGAGTTGTAAAGATAAAATAAAATTAGATAATAAGCATAAAGCATTTACCCCAGTCCATGCCTGGCACATGATAAGTGCCCAATATAGTAGCTGTTTTACGGTATAATTATTATTATCGCTACAGTACGGAGAGATGTGTGCAACAGAAGAATGCACAAAGAGCAAAAGGAGCAAGGATTCGTTCTGCTTTGATTGCACACTTGCCTTCCTAGAGCTCCGTAAATGTTTGTTGACTCAAATTTGGAGCGATGGTGTAGACTTTAAGAACTCAGAGACGACACAGCTGTGAGAGAGGGAGCGCCAAGGTAGCCAATAGGTCAATTTCAAAGATATTTCAAGATCCAGGAAAACAGGGAATACGCAGATAAGGCCTGGAATACCAGTGAAGCCACTACCAGCCCAACAAGAAAGTTTCTAAATGTTTGGAGGTGACTCCAAATGCCCATCAGGAGCTGGGCTGCGTACAGAAGAACAGCTGAGGAGCCGTTAAAGTTACGAGTTTGGGAACTCAGATTCAATGGACTGGGATGGAGCCTGAGGATATGTATTTTCAACAGACAACCTAAATGATTTTAATGTGAAGTTGGGTTGTCCCCAGAACCAGAAAACAGAATGAGTCCTCAGCACGGCTCTCTGCTCTAGCCTTGAGAGTTGACTCTATGCAAAATCTCTCCTGAGACTGGGACCTCTCACTTTTAGCCAAGACTCCATAAGGGGTGGAGTATGAACAGTCATCAGGTGGTTCAAGGTGATATATATCCTCAGGAATAGAGATAAGCTTCCCAACAACAATACTTCCTGGGACAAGTATCTTTTTGAGGTTAGTAACTGCTCTTTTAGATCATTTCCAGGGCTAACAGCAATAATAGCAGTATTAGTTACAAAGTGCTAGCAATGTGCCAGGCACTGTACTAGTCTACATACATTATCTAATTTAATTCCCACAATACCCTGCAAGACAGACACTGCCCTCCTGGAAGATAAGAACACCAAGGTTTAGAGATGCTAATGAAAGTGCCCAAGGTGACATAGCTAGAAAGATACAGACTGAAACAGGCAGTTGGTTATTTCCTCATGAAACGTATTGCTGTTTACCTACTGACAATTCCTTCTGCCAATCTCTGGCTACACCTTTCTTGAAGACTGGGCTCAAAACCCTCACCCTAAGGAGATAATAATATTTCCTCTAAAAATCCCCAAAGAACTGAACACAGAGCTCTATTTTCTGGTGCTGTTCAACCAATAAGCAGTGAATAGACAGAGCTGAGGTCGTATGTTTCTGTCACACCTTTTCCCAAAGAGCACAAAACACATCCATATTTACTATCTCATCTGGTCTCATGATTGCTTTAAAAAAACAAAACACTTTTACCGGATTGAGACATATAAATAAGGGGTTCTGTAAAACATTTAAAATGACATTATTTATAAGGTCCCATTCTTTCCTCTAAGTGTTGCCATGCTGTTTGTTGCTTTTTCTATTCAAATAGAATCTTTTTATTTTTTACATCCATTTCAAAGAAATCTAGTTATATAAAAATGTAATTTAAAAAATGGAAGTGTCCGCTGTTGCTTAGCACTATTTATTTTCTCTTTTTTTCCTTATGTTTCCCTTTAATGAGGTTTCATCTCTCTTTCTTAAATAGCCCCCAAAGGATCTGACAATTTGTTTACAACACTCACTATTTGCACTACTTTCCTGGATACATTTTTGACCCATTGGCCCATTACCTCGTCTTGGGTACTGCCATCCTCGACTCTGAGGCAGGCCACAGTTTCAGAAACTCCATGCCAGGCCCTCACCCCACATGGTCGCCTCTGAGAGGGGACACTCTTCTCTCATGCTCACTGACGTTTACAAGTGATCAGCCCCCACTGCAACTCCAAGAATTATAATGATTGGAAACTCATATACTATTTTGATTTAAGTTATTTTGCTTGATACAAAAATATATAACAAATAACAAGGAGATAAAAAATCAAAGAGTTTTCAGTGGGAGAGGCAATACTTGTAAGGGGCTTTTCTTAATTATCTCATGTAGCTCTACTAGGGAGTTTCTCATTCAATCTAAAGGAGTGCTTCTCGTATACTCTAATTTCCAATATGACACGTCATCATTTAATAAGCAATGAGTACCATCCTTACCTTCAAAAACTTTCAATATATTAAGAAGTTAGCAGCACACAGAGAGAACTATTACTTCCTAAAGGAAGACTTAGTCTTTAGTTCTTACAAAGCCTCCGCCATAAGACAGTCAATGCCGTCTTGTCTCCTAACTGACAGCCCGAGACACATTTCAGCAGTCTCCAAACCCATGCTTCATCCATAGAGCTCTCCTGTGCATGGAGAACTGCACTAGACACTAATTCCCAGAGAACATTTAATTTTAAAAACTCTTTAGTATAGTTTCCACATTATTTGGACTACCTTTTCTACATGGTGTGGCCATGGCAAGCTGTGGTTGGTATGGGCTGGATTATTCCAAAAGAAGCCATAATTATATAAGCTAAATTGAGCCCATAGTCTCTGGTGACCTCAAGGTTAAACACCCACACATTTAATAATTCTGTACCTTCACTTGAGAAGACAAGATTTGTTCTTTCACTCTCTAGCTAAGTGGTTTCCAACAATGGCAACATCCTCTCTGTAACTTGGATTCCATCCATAGTCAGAAGGTAATACATATAAAACCTGTATTTATAGAGGTTTTGTGAAATTCAAAGTAAAGATGAAAATAAACAGAACATCATATCAATGTTAAGTAATTGCCTTAGAATTAGGGAAGACAGTCTCTCCAAAACTTTAAAAGGCAAGAAAATAATTAAAAGCAAATTTTAATGAACTCAAAACACAGACTTGCCAACATCCTCCTGTAAAATATACCAGATATCTGTTCATGAACAGCTGGTAGCAATCACATCCAGAGGATACCACCAATTAAGTGTTCAGCATTTTACTTAAAATAAAAACATACTTTCTGCAGACTTCTTTTTTTTCTTATTGTCCTGAATTGTGTGATCTTGAATCACTCATTCAATGTTTTCCTCATTCTACCAATATTTGAATGCCTACTATTGGACAGTAACTGTGCTAAATGCCACAAATCCCAAAGGAACAAGACACAGTCACTTTTCCTCAGTCAAATTGGGTTTGAACATAATTAATCATGTAATAAGATTATACAACTATCCTATCTAATAAAAGAGAAACATGGTAATTAGTGTACAACCGCTACCCTTCCCATTGGCTAATCAGGGCAATATGCAAATTAACTGCCAGCCAAGATGGCGGCCGGCAGCCAGGCAACTTAAAGCGAACATGAGGCTTGCTTGCTTCAGTGACGGAGGACTCCAATGTTCCCCGCCTGCCGCTGCCAGCCTCTGAGCTGCAACTCTAAGCAACTATGTTACAAATATAGAAGCTAAACAAAACCCCAGAAACCTCCTTTAGTCCGCCAGGCTTCAGCCAGCAGGATTGCAACATTGTTTCAAATACAGAAGGTAAACAAAGGACAGAAACCTGCTTTCAGCAGTGGAGGCCTAAGAGCTGGAGCCAAGCCTCAAAGCTAAAGCTGGCCCAGAATAAAAAAAAAAGAAAAAAAGGAGTGGTTGGGAGCTTCAGTCATCCGCCAGCCTGAAAACAGCCCTTAGCCCCTCACCCAGACTGGCCAGGCACCCCAGTGGGGACGCCCACCCTGATCCAGGACACCCTTCAGGGCAAACCAGCCGGCCCCACCAGTGCACCAGGCCTCTATCCTATATAGTAAAAGGGTAATATGCCTCCCAGCACCGGGATCAGCGGAGCCAAGCAGCCTCCCGGCACGGGGATCAGTGTGACAGGGGGCAGCGCCCAAACCCCCTGATTGCCCTGCAGCTCTGTGTGTGACAGGGGGCGGGGCCACAACCTCCCTATCCGCCCTGCTCTGTTCGTGACAGGGGAAGACACCCCAAGCCCCTGATCAGCCCTGCTCTGTGCCTGATAGGGGGAGCTCCCCAACCCCCTGATTGCCCTGCGGCTCTGTGTGTGACAGGGTGCGGCGCCCCAACCTCCTGATCGGCCCTGCTCTGTGGGCAATAGAGGGCGGTGCCCCAACCCCCACCCCATGGGCCCTGCTCTGTGTGTGATGGGGTAGAGCCATAACCTCCCCATTGGCCCTTCCCTGAGTGTGACAGGGGGCGGTGCCCCAACCCCCCAATCGACCCTACCCTGAGCGTGACTGAGGGTGGCATCGCAACCTCCCAATCCGCCATGCTCTGTGCATGACAGGGAGCTACGCCCCAACTCCCCAATCGGCCCTGCTCTGAGCCCGACCAGGGACTGCACCTAGGGATTGGGCCTGCCCTCTGCCACCCGGGAGCAGGCCTAAGCCAGCAGGTCGTTATCTCCCGAGGGGTCCCAGACTGCAAGAGGGCACAGGCCGGGCTGAGGGACCCCCCCTCCCCCCCGAGTGCACAAATTTTTGTGCACCAGGCCTCTAGTAATATAATAAAAGGCTAATATGCAAATAGACCGAACAACGGAAGGACCGGTCACTATGACATACACTGAACACCAGGGGGGCAGACGCTCAATGCAGGAGCTTCCCCCTGGTAATTAGTGCACTCCCACAGGGGGAGCGCCGCTCAGCCAGAAGCTGGGCTCATGGCTGGTGAGCACAGCAGTGGTGGTGGGAGCCTCTCCTGCCTTCGTGGCAGCACTAAGGATGTCTGACTACCGGCTTAAGCCCACTCTCCACGGGGAGCAGGCCTAAGCCATCAGTCGGACATACATCCCCTGAGGGTTCCCAGACTGTAAGAGGGCGCAGGCTGGGCTGAAGGGACACCCCGCCCGCACCCCCCAGTGCAAAGTGCATGAATTTCATGCACTAGGCCTCTAAAATATATATATATCTTCCGGACGTCATTCCGGACATCCTTCCTAACGAAGCAGGGGCTGGAGGAAAGCCAGCCTGGGTCCCAGGTGACTGCGGGCAGCTGAAGGAGGGAAGCAGCCTGGGTTCCAGGTGCCAGCAGCCGGAGGAGGGAAGCCCAGGTCCTGGGTGCCAGAGGGAAGCCAGTGCCAGCAGCCGGGGGAAGGAAGGCCTACTCTTGCACAAATTTTCGTGTATTAGGCCTCTAGGGTGTGTGTGTGTGTGTGTGTGTGTGTGTGTGTGTGTGTGTGTGTGTGTGTGTATAGGTTTGTGTGTGAATAGAATATTGTAGGAATACAGAAAATGAAGTAATCACATCTGCCTGGAAGAGTCTTCATGAAGAAGATGCCATCTCTTTAGGGTTTTAAAGGATGGGCCCCTTTTCAAGTTTTTCTTGGGAAAAGCACAAGGTTCAACAAAAGGGAGAAGAGACCCATAGCATGAAGTCAATGGCTCTGGCTAGCACAGACACATGATCCAAACCACTTAGAAACAATGTGGGATTGTGGAGAATCTAAACTCTTATTTTTTATAATCACAGCCCTTCACAATTGACTTCTACCTACCCTTTCAATGTTAATATATGCTTGTAGATGCATAGCATACTGGTTGAATGTATTCTTGATTCAAACAAGCCTGTATTCAAATCCTACCCTAAGATAACCAGTATTGCTACCTTGGGCAAATGACCACCCTCTGTGAGCCTCACTGGACTCATACCTAACAATGTTGATATGCCAAACTCATAAAATTCTTGTGAGGTTTCAAAAGATAAGGTGTGTAAAATAGGTAGCACTTATTAAAGATTTATGAAGTCCTCAAAAAAATTTGTTATTGTAGCCAAGACTGCTAATTGTCTATCCAATATTCATTTCCCTTTATTCCTTAACCAGGCACTCTCTATTCTGTTGGGGCACAATGTACTGAGCTAAAAGGTACATGTCATTCCCTTACGGAGAGGGACAACAATATGACACAGTTCTGATCAATGAGATATAAGCAGAAGTCATTGGATAGACTTCTGGAGAGAAAAAAAAAAAGCCTTAAAAGGGGAACAGGTTAGGGCAGGACAAGCTCTTTTGCCTTTTGCCATTCTTTCGTTTCCTTATTTGGAACATGGATTTGAGGGCTAGAGTTGGAGCAGCCATCCTGTGACCACAAGGAAAGAGCAAGGGAATCACAGAAGTCTCAGCCCAAATGAACTTAAGTCACTGAATCAATATTAGCAATTGTCTACCAATAGAGTTCTAATGGTGGGAGGAAAAAATTAAACCCCGACTTCCAGTATTTCCAGGCCCTGTTGCTTAGACTTTCTGTTACTGTTAGGTAAATTAAATATACTGATACATTCAAAAACAAGCTTGAATCTCTCCAAAGCAGTACTGAACAAAATAAGACAACATAAAAGAATACATTATTGTCTCATTTCATTTCTGTCCGCAAAGGTACTGGCTACTTTTGGGGAGGAGGAAGGGAAAAGTGATTAGGGGAAAGGAAGGATGTCTGAGGTGTGGGTAATGTTTTACTAACCTAGATGATGTCTACGTAGATGTTTGCTTTGGAAAAATCCATTGAGAAGCATATTTCTGTTTTAAGCACTTTCCTATATATGTTATACTGACAATAAAAAATGTCAGGAATGTGCTCAACTGGCATGGCTCAGTGGTTGAGCATCAACCAATGAACCAGTAGGTCATGGTTTAATTCTGGTCAGGGCACATGCCCAGATTATGGGCTCGATCCCCATAGGGGGCATGCAAGAGACAGCCAATCAATGGTCCTCTCTCATCATTGATGTTTCCATCTCTCTCTCCCTCTTCCTTCCTCTCTGAAATCAATAAAAATATTTATTTTTTTAAATCAGCAATGTGACACAGATTTATTTATAAAGACATTCTCTACGGCATTACTATGACTTTAAAAGTTTTAAAAAAGGAAATTATCTGAACAAACATAAAATAAATATGTCCTTAAAATGGACTATCATATAATCATTTAAATTCATGTTTTTAAAGAATATTTAATGTCATGAAACCTACTTTTTAGATAATAAAGTAGGTTACAACTCACCATATACAGTATAATTCCATTTTGCTAAAATACATGTAAACATATATATGCACATATTTCAAGGAAAAAAACCCTGAACAACATATAACAGGTCCTCGAATAACATCATTTTGTTCAATGTCATTTGATAATAGCATTGATAGGATGCTGTAGGAGCTCAATTCTTGTTTATATCAATTAGACTACGGTAAAATTGGTTTTTATACATCATTTCACTTAAAGTCACAGAACCTATGGGCAACGTTAAGTGAAGGCATTGTATGCCAAAATGTTAACAATGAGATAAAATTATAGGCAAGGCTTATTCCTTCATCTGTATTTTCTAAATTTTTACAGGCAAAATGTAAAAAATTGTAAGGAAACAATTCTTTTTCTAAAGATTCAGAGGCTCTCAAATGTGCCCATTAGCCTTGCTTCACTTGGAAGCACATCCTTGAAGCCAAATATTTCTCCTCTGAAGCCTGAAACACTCTGTCTTAGAAGCTAACATGTGGCCTCCGGAGTTCAACATCACATGATAACATAGGAAGAAATCATAAGATGGAGATGTCTGCACGGCTCCGACACAAACTGCCAATCAGGGCTCTCATCAATTAGAGTCAGATCATGGACCTCCTGTTGCCCTTTGAGATTTTCACTTGAGTTAAGAGATTCATTAACAAGTGACTGGCTAATTTTTCACTAGCATCTGTCTTACTTCTCAAATAAAGATTTAAGCAAAGAAAATTTCCCCCAGCTCCATGTACAATGCCGTGAGCTTAGTTTTTTCTGCTCTCACGTGGTCTTTTCCTTTCCCCACTCAACAGAGTTCCACCCCTCTTCCAACACCTTCCTAAACCTTCACCTTCATCTTCTCCTCCTCCTTCTCCTCCTCCTTCTCCTCCTCCTTCTCCTCCTCCTTCTCCTTCTCCTTCTCCCCCTCTCCTCCTCTTTCTCCTCCTCCTCCTCCTCCTCTTTCTCCTTCTCCTTTTTCTTCTTCAATTTCCTGGAAAGTCTTCTATAATCTACCTAACCCAAATCTTCTCAGAAGTCTTCTCATACTGGAGGAGTTCTGGGTGAAAGGGAGCTGTCTGTGGTGAGAGCTATTACCTTTTCATCAGCATGCCTCAGTCCGGTTCTGCCCTGAGGAGCACCTCCCGTGTGAATGGGCTCTTGGGAAGTGTCAGCTATGTCACCAGGACTAGCTGGTGGTGCTGCTGTCTGAGGTTACAGAGCCAAGGACAGAAGGAAGTCCTTGATCCCAAGCCCCGGGGGATAGTGTGATTGGCTCCATTCTCTCCTTTGCACTCCCACACTCCAATGGCAATAAGCAACATGACTGCCTTAGGAGAGGGACTAGGTTTGTGAATGATAATTCCATCTTTAATTCATAAAGGACACCAGGCCAATTGTCCACAGAGTGCTGAAATAATCCTCATTTGGCTCTTGCTTCGGCGTACCCATTCCAAGCTCTAGTTCACCCAGTTTCCGGACCTTTTGTCCTCTAACCAGTTTAACTAACATGCAAACATATTCCCAAACAGCCTCCAAAACAGATTATTACCAACAGACTGGAGAATGACGCAAATGTAGGCCATCTACATAAGCGAAACAAGTTGAGCCAGAAGAGATCATTTGCGTGGCTTAAATCATGGAGACGGGCTATCTCCACAGGGCTGAATTCACAATTGCTGGCTTTAGCCATTTGGGTGGGTCTCATCCTTGAACTTCAGGATCCCCCACCCCAACACCACACCCACAACCCAACCGCCCACACACAGATGGCAAAGCCACCACACCTCCTTCGCCTCTTCTTTGGCGGTCTCCATTGGGACACAATTCCATTGGCATACTTAGGAGAACTCCATGTATTTTTTATGAGAAATGAGTCAATAATTTCTTTTCTCCCCTCAGTCTCCCAGACAAAGGACCTAGAGCAGAGGGGACTGCCATCTCAGATTAGTGGCTCCACAACCGAGTGTGGTGAGAAGACAGCATGTGGTGAATGTGAACCCACTGAGCCCTTAGTCAGGATTCTCCAATGAGAGAAATGTCCCCCAGCCTTGTCCAGGTTCGACAGGTGGTGTGCCCTTCAGAACCTCTCCAGCCCCTAAGCCCCACCAGCCTTTCACGCCCACTAACTTAATGATGCCTTTTAACAACAAGGCCTGTGCCTGGAACACCGTGCTGGTCTGTCCCTCCGTGAGCCTCTCACACTGCCCATCTCATCACTAGCGTAGTTGCCCTGGGGAAAACGCAGATGCCCACTTCTCTGTACCCAGTGCCCAAGTTCCCCACCACAGCACCCAAGCCAAGGGGTAAGCCATACACATCAGGAGCTTCTTGGTGAGTGTTGACTCAACTGTATCCGTCAGTGTTTCATCCCACTTTTATCAGATCTGTCACTGTTAAGAACAGAGAAAAATCAGAAGAGGACTCATTATTATTGTGTCCATTTGCTGTGCCATCCTGAGTGAGTCAGATTCCCTGAGTGGGTTTCCTCATTTGTGATTTAAGAGTGTTCAAATTGGATGACCTCTATGGTCCCACTGGGCTCTCCAGTTGGTCTACCTATCTTAACCTTCTAAAGGCCCTCATATCACCCCACCTTCTTCCCATCACCAGGAGGTCAGTGTGGTGGGCCTCTCATTTTTACCACCTGTCTGGAGGTGAGACTAATGCAGATGAGATGTTAGAACTCAACAGGCTTTGCAGCTGGTGGGGAACTCAAATAATCAACCCACTGACTGAGTGCCATGCTTTGAGGTAGGTAAGGTGGCATCAGCCCCAAAATGTAGGGAGGAAAACTAATCCAGAAAGGCTAGATGTTGTTCACAAGGCTCCCAGCTGTCCCAGTAGGTGACCCCAAGAGGACCGGAAGCCAAATCTTCAGTTTCCTCACACCGATCTCCCCCAACACCACCACAATTGTTATGAAAAGGCATTATTTCAGATGTAAGCCAATGCTTTAAAAAGAATTTCTAAATGTGAAATCAAGTGTTTGCAGAAGCAAATCATAGCTATAGCACCTTAATATTTAGATTATTATTTATGATCAAGAGATGGCAGTAAGAGCTTTGATGCTAAACCCTTTGCCAACTAGAAACCTACAGATAAATGATATTTTTAGTGCCTGCAATCTAGTTCATGAGTCTGGGAATCAGAAACCATGTCAGGGGTTTTCACAATTAATGGCAAACGAGTTCCAAGCCAACATTCACAGTGCCTGGGAAGAAGCTCTCTGCCCTGTCAGCCTACAAGGTAATCTTGACACATTTACATAAGTGTTTATAGCTCTGCCAACGTTTAATAAGACCTGTGGAAGCTGAAGAATGGTTCTATTTATTCGCAAAACTTCAATGCCATTACTATAAATAGTAAATGGTTTAATTAAAAAACCCAAATGGTTTTTTAAAGTTAAATTTCATTCCCCATATGTGTGTATAAGGAGCTCTTTTAGGTTGAAATAATTCATTTGAATTATCTAAGCCAAAATGATCATATTTTCCTCACTAACATAAAATTTTCTAGAAATGAATTCACCGAGAAAAGTATTCCCAACATGTACTAAAATTCACATTTAAGAATCCCCGTATTCACGTTAGGGGTGATTTTGTTCTTGTAAATGATCAGTTTCAACTCATTTACTCCCCCTACAAAATCCACACAAGCCACCTGGAGAATTATTCCTTGGGATTTTAAAGTATATTAAAACACACCACACAGATAAAAGCGGAGGTTGTTCTGAGTCTAGAGGATCTGAGTTTCAGCTCCTCTTTCCTGAGAGGAGATGTGGTAGGTACAGTGGTTGGGTTCTCACAGAGGAAGAGCCCCAGCCCCTGCCCACTGCTGGCACCAATCTGAAGGCAGAGATATGCCACCATCGAGACACGGAGTCACTGGCCAGGCCTCATTATCCTGGCAGGGAGCTGACTGCTCCCTTCTGACTATCCCAAGACTGTACCCCACTAGCCATGTACCTTAGCGTGGATCTTGCCAGACTCAGCCTCCAATGGTATCCTAAACTACCTACCCAGCTAACAAACAGCCCAGCCAGGCAAACACCTCTGGGACCCTCTGTAGTCTCAGGCCATGAGGGTCCACTGCTGCCTGAGGTTAAAGATTTGCCAGATGAACTGCCTTATCTTAATCCATCTGGAGTGTCAACCAAGGAGCAGGAAAAAGAAAGAACCATTCCAGTAGGACACAAACTAGATAAGAATCTGATGTTTTCCTTTGCAATGACTTGACATCCTTGCTTTTTCAAAGGAGGAAATCACTTTAACCAGCCCAGCGGCCTCTTCCTGCTACAACATGTCCCAGACATCCATTCACTGACTGTGTACCCATGTCCTGATTCTAATGCATTTGCAGGGCTTTTTTCCCCCTTTAACTCCTGCCATTGCCCGCAGGACTAACCATCCAATAGCAGTGTAATCTAGTAACAACATTACTCCTCTTAGCTACAGCCTGACTCTCTCGGCAAATGTAGGCCAGGGAAAGTACAGACAACTGAATGCCACTGGTCACCTCCAAAACTCAGTTTAGCAAAGAAGCAACTCATTTCTTCCCCACATTTACCCCTCCCCCTCCAAGATTAAATAAATAAATAAGCAAGCAAACTTAGGAGAAAATAGCATCCTTGTTGCTAGGAGTTAATTAAAATGAAACAGCCAAAGGTCAGCGATGATAGGAAGTCCCCATAATTAACATAATCAATAAGTGGACATCCAGCAAATGCATAGAGTGAAAGATTCAGCAATGCAGTGGCAACACATGCCTGTTTCTGCAGCCCCACCACCTTTGAGCCAATAGCATGCGCTCCACGTGGAGTGAAAGGGAAGCCTTTGGTCTCTTCCACACCATTCACTGACATGCAGAACCCCTGAACCTCCAAAGGCAAGAACAGTGGGTAAGGATAGCTATCAAGCATGCTCCCTCTGTTCCAGACCTCATCATGCTAGTTCCCACCCATTAATTACGCTTCGGTTCACCACCCACATTTAATTCAACTTTAAAGACATGACAACAAGGTCTGAGATTTGAGGGATGTACCTGACTCTCTCTCCCCTCCAGGGGTGGTGGAATCTGATCAGCAAAAGCAATCTTCCCTGGATCACCCATAAAGGCACTAACCTCGTCCACGTTCTCAAAAGCGTTGATGACGTCATATGGCAAACAGGACAGAAGATCAATCACAAACCACGTCTTCAGATAGTTCATGCGGATGAGTTTGGGGTCGGAAATCACCTCCCCAGCTGGTCCAACAAAGGTGGTGTGAAAATTCAACACAATGTCCACCAGAAAGATGACATCCACGATGCTATCCACAACCAGCCAGGCCACATTGTTCTGCCTGGTTTTAAAGGAGACATTGTAAGGGACCAAGATGGCTGTGTAGAAGGTTAAAATCAAGATGATCCAATCCCATGTCGTCTTAAAAACACAGTAATGTAAGATGATGTGAGGGGGAGTCTTTGGTGCCTCTTGCTTGTATTGGGGAAGGATGTCTGAGCCCAGCTGCAGCACCTGTACAGAAAAACACGACCAAGAGAGAACTAAGTTAGGATTTAATGGCAAGCATCTGTCACTGACAAATCATCATGACGCTCCAGATGGGTCACTGGTTACAAGAATAGACCCTAGAGGAGTATGGAAGAAGGGAAGTGAACATTATAATATAAATAATCGCAATGAAACAACGGCAAACTATTATTTAGCTTACTCTGTGCCAAGCATTGTAATAAATACTTAACATACATGTATTATCTCACTTCATTCTAAATACAACCTCATTTCATTAGCCAATTACTATTCTGTGACAAGTGAGAAACTGAGGCTCACCCATCCATACCATAACAATAACTTCATTCAACAAATATGTAGTGTCCCGTGCCAGGAACTGTTCTGGACACTGGACATACAGTAACGAAGGAAACAGCATGGTTCCAGCTCTCATGGAGCTCGGGCTAGTAGACAAATCAAGGAAATTCCAAATTGTGATAAGAGCTAAATAAGAAGTGGCATGGAACACCCAGTGATTTAATGGAATGTGACCTGAGGATTAGGAGAGGGAGAGTGGACTAAAATCTGAATGACAACAAGGAACCAGCCATTCAAACTTATATGGAAAAACTATCCCGGGCAGAGAGCATAACTGGTGTCATGAACCCAGGGTAGGACAAGCTGGGTATTTTGGGGAAAAGAAAAAAGTCTGCTGTGACCGAAGCACACGAAATGAGCGGGGAAGGGTGCTAGATGAGTTCAGAGAGGAAGCAGAAGCCAAACCATGCAAGACCTGGTGGGTCATGGAGAGGCACTGGATTTTATTCTCAGTACGTCTGAGTATAACCGGAGGCTTTTAAGCCAAAGAATAATCCGATGCGTGTTTATAAAAGATCACCCTGGCTGCTGCATAATGAATTGAGGCAGCAGATTAGAGGGAAGAACAGAGTCAGGAAACTTATTATAACACCCTGAGAAAAAGACGGGGTGATGGAGAAAAGTAGCCCAATTTTGGACATATGTTTGAAGTAAAACCAGCTGAACTTGCTGAGGGCTAGAAAATGAAGGAAATAGAACAACGAAAGGTACTTACTACTTTATTCCCAAAAACCCGCATGGTAGTTGGCCCAAAGTAGGCACTATAGGACAGTCTTTAAGTAAATAAATGAACTTTAAGGTCATGCAGCTAGGAAAGATAGAACCAGGATCCCAAACTGCTCCAGCTGGATTAAAACCCACGCCGTTCCACATTGAGGTTACATTTCCCTAAACGACAGGTCTTTAATGAAGCAGAGTCAGTGAAGGAAGACGTCTAGAGAAGCTTGGTTCCAAAAGAGTATCACAAATGGGTTTCACTTCAGCAGCCAAAGACAAAAAGCTATGTTTCCAGACACTAGGCTAAGCTGGAAGGGACCTCCACCCCCAGCCCAGCTGCACTTCTGTGCCACTTACAAATTCTTATAAAACTTTAGGTGATGCTTTCTTTTATGTCGCGGGAACTTATTTTTTCATCCAGAGGTTAAAGGCCTGTTAATGAATATAAAATAATCTGAATATCCCTGCTCCCACTATAATTGGTCCCAGGCCTTAAAAGGTGACAATAAATAAATAAACAAACAAATAAAAGCTAGAAAACGAAGTGCCCAGTGTGCACCTTTGGGTATGGGAATTGTTCCTACCCCTCCCACCAGTGCACAGAGCTCTTCTATAAACTTCTTAAACTTGATAAAGAGCATCTACCAAAAAAAACAAAAACAAACAAACAAACAAACAAAAAAACCACCCTAAAACTAACATCCTATTTAATGGTGAAAGACTAAAGGCTTTCCCCCTAAGACCAAGAACAAGGCAAGATAGCAGCTTTCACTACTTTTCTTCAACATAGTACTGCCACTGTGATAAGGCAAAAAAATAAAGATTGGGAAGGAAGAAATAAAAGCATCCCTACTTCCAAATAACATAGTGGTGTAGGTAGAATACCCCAAGGAATTGACATATAAACTTCTAGGTCACACAACACAAGATAAACAAATACAAATCACTGTATTTCTATATACTAGAAAATGAGCACCGAAATTATAGAATGCCATCCTATATAATAAATGCCTAGGTGGCATCATGCCCTCACGCGATGCCCTCATACAACATCATCACAAGATGGCCGACACAAGATGGCCACCCTCACGTTGTCACAAGATAGCCCAAGATGGCCAGCAGGGGAGGGCAGTTGTGGGTGATCAGGCTGGCAGAGGAGGGCAGTTGGGGGCAATCAGGCCAGCAGGGGAGGGCAGTTGGGGGAGATCAGGCCGGCAGGGGAGGGCAGTTAGGCATCAATCAGGCCGGCAGGGGAGCGGTTAGGGGGAGATCAGGCTGGCAGGCAGAAGCTGTTAGGGGCAATCAGGCAGGCAGGCAGGCGAGCCGTTAGGAACCAGCAGTCCCAGATTGTGAGAAGGATGTCCGACTGCCAGTTTAAAGATCCTGTGGGATCGGGCCTAAACCAGCAGTCGGACATCCCCCGAGGAGGTCCCAGATTGGAGAGGGTGCAGGCCGGGCTGAGGGACAACCTCCCCCCCATGCACGAATTTTGTGCACTGTGCCTCTCGTCCTATATAATAAAAGGCTAATATGCAAATCAACTGAATGGCGGAACAATGAGTTGCTCTGATGCGCACTGACCACCAGCGGGCAGACGCTCAATGCAGGAGCAGCCCCCTGGTGCTCAGTGCACTCCCACAGGGGGAGCACCGCTCAGCCAGAAGCCAGGTTCATGGCTGGTGAGCGCAGTGGCAGTGGCAGGAGCCTCTCCCACCTCCACAGCAGTGCTAAGGATGTCCGACTGACAGCTTAGGCCCACGGGGAGTGGGCCTAAGCAATCAGTCGGACATCCCCCAAGGGCTCCCGGACTGTGAGAGGGTGCAAGCCAGGCTGAGGGACCCTCCTGAGTGCACGAATTTCATGTACCAGGCCTCTATAATAAAAAGCCACTTAGGTGCAAATACAACAAAATATAAACAAGACTTATATGCTAAAAACAACCAAATGCTGATAAGAGATCAAAGAAGATATAAATAGCCCTGGGTGGCATGGGTCAGTGGTTAGAGTGTCAGCCTGTGCAAAAAAAAGGTTGCAGGTTTGATTCTCAGTCAAGGGCACATACGCGGGTTTCAGGTTCACTCTCTACCTCCAGTTGGGGCTTGTGGGGGAGGCAACTGGTCTATGTGTCTCACATCAATGTTTCTTTCCCCCTCCCTCCTCCCCTCCCTCCCTTTCACTCTCTCTGGAAATCTGGGAAGCAATGGAAAAAAATATCCTCAGGTGAGGATTAAAAAAAAGAAAAAGAAGATATAAATAAATGAAGAGGCATGCTGTGTTGCTAAAATTGATATACAGGTTTAGCACAATTTCTAGCAAAATGCCAGCAATAGTTTTTGTAGATACACAAGATTATTCTAAAATTTCTATGGAATGGCAAAGGAATTTAAATAGCTAAAAACAATTTTTAATAAGAAAAATAAAGTGGAAGGAATCAGTCTAGCAAGCCAATTTCAAGACTTGATATATAGCTACAGTAATTAAGACTGTGTGGTATTGATAGAAGAATAGACTCATAGATTAATTAAAAAGACTGGAGAACCCAGAAATAGACCCACACAAATATGCTTGACTGATTTTTTATTGTGGTGCAAAAAGCTATTCAGTGGCAATTCTGTGGAGGAAAGAACATTCATAGGGGAGAGAGAGAGAGAGAGAGAGAGAGAGAGAGAGAGAGAGAGAGGTTCAATATAAGTCTCATAACCTATATAAAAATTATCTCAAAATGGATTGAAAACTTAAATGTAAAACTATAAAACTTTTAGAAAAAAAATAGGAAAACTTCTCAGGATCTAGAACTAGGCAGTGTTCTCAGCACAATCCATACAAGAAAAAACTGATAAATTGGACCGCATCAGAATGTAAAACGTTTGCTCTGCAAAAGACTGTTAGGAGGATAAAAAGACAACCTATGACTTGGAGAAAATATTTGTAAACCACATATCCAGCAAAGAAAAGTACCTAGAATAAATAATTTACAATATATGATTTCAAAACTCAACAATAAAAAAAAATCCAATGAGAAAATGAATAAGAGTCATGAACGAATATTTCACCCAAGAGGATATACAGTTGGCAACTAACACATGAAATAATGTTCAACATCGTTAGTCATTAGGAAAATGCCAATTAAAACTACAATGAGCTATCACTACATACCTATCAGAATGGCTAAAATAAAAAATTGTGACAGCATAAATGCTGATAAGAATGCAGATAAACTAAATCGTTCATATCTAGTTTATGAGCAATATAAAATGGTACAGCCACCGAAGAAAAAGAGTTTTGTTGTTTATAAAACAACTAAATATACAACTACCACATGGCCCACCAATTACACTCATGGCATTCATCCCAGAAAAATGAAAACTTAAGTTCTCACACAAAAAACCTGCACATGAATATTTATAGTAGCTTTATTCCTAACAAACTAAAACTGGAAACAACCCAGATATCCTTCAACAAATAAATGGTTAGACAAACTGTGGTACATCCATACCATAGAATGCTACTCAGCAATTAAAAGGGTTTAAACTACTGATACATTCAACAACCTGGATGAGTCTCCAGAGATTGAAATTTATATAACATTTTATAAATGTATATAAACTTTATATAACATCCTTGAAATGACAAAATTATAGAAACAGAGAATAAATGAGTGATTGCCAAGGGCTTAAGGGGAAGGGGGAAGGGCAGAAAGGAAGAGGGTGTGGCTACAAAGAGGCAACAAGAGATATTCTCGGGGTGATAGAAATGTCCTATATCTTGACTCTACCAATGTAAGTATCTTGGTTGTGATATTAGACTACAATTTTGCAGGAACTTGTTATCAGGGAAGCTGAATAAGGAGCACATGGGATCTCTCTGTATTATTTCTTACAACGGCTTGTGAACCTACAGTTATCTCACAATGAGGAGTCTAATTTTTTAAAAATCAACTGAATACAGATAAATTACAAGTAAGGAAGGAGACCTGGGCATTCAATTAAGGAAAGGGCAGGAGAAAGGGAAGTGAGTTACTTAGGGGGGTTATTGTATGTTTACAAAACACAATCTGAATGATAGTCAACAAGAACTCAAAAGAACCCACAAGGAGGCAGCCACCTGCTGATTGCACACCAAAGTCCCCTGGCGCTCCATGGTTCTCGGTAACAAGCCCTCAGGAGGAAACGGCCTTTCACAGAAAATGTCTGTCCCTGTGACAGTTTGATATAATCCACAATTATTTCTAGGTGGATTTCCCATTCTGATGCTTCCCAGGACACTCTGAGGCCCTGCCTGAGTGAGGCCTGGATCAATAGTGTCCCCATAACTCCCCCAAATGCCAGGTTGACTGCAGACTCTCCCCCTGCTGCTATTCCTACAATGTGTGTTGAAAGGGGGTTAACAGAGGTGTGAGCTACACAGGGAGGAATGTTGGGGACGGGTATTAAGTTTCTCTCTTCCTGTCTCTGGGATGCAGTGCAGCCTTTTACACTGAAACCATAGGTTATCTGCATTCTGGGAGCAGACCTGGATGCTAGGATATTTGATGGAGGTAAATGTGACACCTTTTTTTCCCCAAACCTTTATATTAAAGGCTACGAATAATTCCCATAAGACCAAGCTTTTCTGGTCTGACTTGAGATCCTATATATTTCACTCTCATGTTAACTCTTTAGCAACTATCCATGGCAAGCAGAAGGTGGAAATTCCATGGAGTGGGCTCTTCATTGTTTAAGAAAAACAATATTCTTTTAAAAAAATTCCCTGACCAAGAATATTTTGCATCCAGTTAACTCTCTGACTCCAACAGCCTTTTTAGAGCACAGTGACACATGACTAATGTGTTGATGAGAAAGATTCCCGTGAGCCTGACCCATCTTCCTCCTCAGAAGTCTGGGTGGGAATGGCTTCAGACCAGACAACAGATAACAGCGCTGCTCTGATGAGCTCGGCGACTGCCATCCTCGGGAGGGAAAGGTTCCTCGGGGTCACTCAGCATATCATCATCTGGAAAATGGCTAGTGTCCTCCAAAGGGACTATAGATGGCGTGCCGACCTTGTGTCCAGCAAGAAGGAGTTAGTCTTATGGTAGATGCTCAGTGATACCGCAAAGCTTTGCTGGAAACAGCTCACCAGGCATGGAGACACGTGGCCTGGTGGAGTGGTCCGGGTGACCACAGCACAGTCAGTCCTCTCCCCCGCCTCCTTTCTGTCACTTATCAGTTTGAACATGTGCTTCTAGCTTCTTCAATTGGACGAGTCTTGTACACTGGAAGCTTCCAAAGGCAGCCAGCTGGCAGCCCACCGAGAATGCACTTTCTAAGAGTGGGCCTGTGTCTGTCCTACACCCATCAGCCTGTGTGTCCCCCAAATACAGATACTACTTCCTTCACCCAGAGGAACGTCACTGTTCACCCTCTCACTGTGCCTCCCCCTACAACACCCAGTCCCAGGCCCTGCCCATGGGAATTGCTCATTACAGGCCCTTATTGATGAGGCCAAAGAACATTCATCTTCAGATTGATTCTGGAAAGAAAAGAGAGTTAGGGCTTCTCCCCGGACCAAGAATAGGAAAATCAGACTGACTATCACATTTCTCTAGCACTCTTCTTCCCAAAGTCCTTAACTGTATGTTTGCATCCTTATAACCACCCTGTGAGAGGGTTCTACAGATGGGAAAATGGAAGTCCAGAGAGGCAGACTGACTCACCCTGAGTCATACCAGCAGTGAGTAAGCAGAGAGCTGTGAGTACAAGCCAGGCTGCCAGGGCCAAGCCTTCAAATCTTCACTATTTGTACAGCCTGAATTACATTCCATGGCATATGACATACATCATCATGTCTCACGCAACCTCATGAGATGGGAAAGCTGGCACTTTTCTTAGTTTACAAATTGGAAATAAAGCCAGAAGGTAAATGGTTTTGCTCACCATCATATTGCAGATGACAAAATAACACCTTAAATGCAAGCCAAATTTCCCAATTCAATGTTTTTCTTCTATTGTATACCAGCTCTTGATTAACTACCGCTTTTGCATAGGACCTCTGAATGATGGCAACATGCCATCCTGTCATCTTATGAAACCGGCTTCTGGTGAAGGCAGCATCTCCCATGTGGACCTTCTCCAGGACTTCCCAATTCAAGTCCCAAACTAGCCACGCTGGCCGGAGCCTGTCTCCCTGAAGAATAACTACCCCAGACCCCAAGCCACACCTAGATACATTCAGAAAGAGGCAGGACCAAACCACAAATACCCTGAAACTTTTTTGAGTCAAGTGACAGTCACTATAAAAAGTGGTTTTTGCTAGAGTGGACCAGAGACCATAATATGTCATTCTAAGTTCTTAACTGCTGTTCTCTGCTACACCTCACTCTTAGCTCGTGTTTTTGCCTTATAAATCACTGAAAAAACAGAACCAGATAGAAATTTCTGTGTCTTCCAATGTTCACAAATCTACAAAGTGGCCTCCATTCTCAACCACCTCTCTCCCCCCTGTTTCAATAGAGAAAAGCCCACCGCCTGCCAAAACCCAGTTTCTCCCTTGGGCCCTGAACTCACCCTTCTCCCCTTCCTCAAGTGCTTTACATCCCCCACCCCATGATGCCCTCTCGTTTCATTCCATCAACCTTTGTGGTACCAGGAGAGAGTGGTATTAAGGCAGCCTTAATGCCACTAAGGCTACCTTAATGCCACTGTCTCCTGGTACCACAAAGGTGTGCAGCTCAGATCTCCCTCCAAGAAAACCTCTAGAACTAATCCATCAGGGACTTCTGTTGCTTGTGCCACCAAATACATATAACTCAGGACTCTGGCACTATTCTCCAGCTTTACTTCTACAACTCATTCTGGTACGCCTTCTCTTCTCACTGTAGCGTGGCAGCAGCTTCCCAACCTCAAATTCATTACCAAACAGCAACTTGTGTCAATCATTCACTTCCCTGATCAGAACCCTCCAGTTCATTACATTGAACTTCAAATAAGATCTACATTCCTGCTGTGACCTACCCAGCTGTGGGCAAACTACGGCCCGCGGGCCGGATTCGGCCCGTTTGAAATGAATAAAACTAAAAAAAAAAAAAAAAAAAAGACTGTACCCTTTTGTGTAATGATGTTTACTTTGAATTTATATTAGTTCACACAAACACTCCATCCATGCTTTTGTTCCGGCCCTCCGGTCCAGTTTAAGAACCCATTGTGGCCCTCGAGTCAAAAAGTTTGCCCACCCCTGTACTAGCCCCTGTCTATCTTTCCAACTTCACCTAAGCCCTTCACCCTCTCACCAACCACGCCACCCTACTGGCTTTCTGCACAAATACCAAAGCTCTTTCCCCCACCTTGGAGCTGCTCAAAATGGCCCTCCCCTGCATGAATGGGTTCTTGTCAAGCTTTAGGTCTTGGCGTATCTCCTCATAGAGGCTTTTCCTGGCCACCTGTCTACTCTCTCCCACCTCACTTCCTCTGTTACATTCTATCATATCACCAGGTCTGTTCCTTTCGTAGCGTTCATCAGTAATTATAATAATACATGTATCTGGGTTTTTTCTCGTGTGTAGAGATGTCGCTCCCACTAGATTGTAAGCTCCATGAAGCAGGGTGTTTGTCTTCTTACCACCACATACTCAGTCCTTAGCACAGTGCCTGGCACATAGTAAGTGCCTAACAAAAGCCATTGAATAAATGAATGCTGGCGGAACAAATAAAGCCAAAGAGGATGCTATAAAATAAGACCCAGATAATACTATACCTCTTTTTTTAAAATATTTTATTGATTTTTTACAGAGAGGAAGGGAGAAGGATAAAGGGTCAGAAACATTGATGAGAGAGAAACATTGATCAGCTGCCTCCTGCACGCCCCCTACTGGGGATGTGCCCGCAACCAAGGTACATGCCCTTGACTGGAATCTAATCTGGGACCCCTCGGTCGACAGGCCAACGCTCTATCCACTGAGGCAAACCGGTTAGGGTTAATATACTTCTTGACAAAAATATAATATTAAGGATATTCTTAGAATACTATAATAACCATGAGAAGCAAGAATGTTATATCTTAAAGCCATATTCCAATGATATGCACTTTCATGAAGAAATAAAAATAAAAACCAGAGTCCACATATATCTCTTAACATCATGAATGTTTCCAGCAGATGCCCTTCCCCAGGTATAATGATAGGGTTATCATTTAATTAGTGCTTACTGTAAGCCCTACCCTGAGCTAGTAAGCCCTTTACATACATTTAATCCTCACAATTCTATGAGGCACATACTATTATCATCCACATTTTACAATGAGGAAACTGAGGCTTGGGGAAGTAATGTAACTTGTCCAAGGCCACAAAAGTTTTAAGTGGTACAGCCAGTGTTGAAAACTTTGTCAAGTTTAATGCCAGCGCCCGTGCTTTTAACTCTCTATGCTCCTGTGCCAGGTTCTGAGCTGAGCACTTTATATGCAAAATATAATTGAATCCTCATAAAAACCATGTGAAGTAGATACTGGTGTTTATTTTACAGATAAGAAAAAATGACTCTAGGGAGACTAAGTTGCCCAAAACCACAAAGCTAATTAAGTGGTGAAGCTGCGATAAACCCAAATTTGATTTGAAAGCCCGTAATCTAAACAAGCACTAACCAATGGAGATATCATGCAAGCCACAAACATGAGTCACATATGTAATTTCAAATTTTCTAGTAGCCACATAAAAAAGAGGATACAGATGAAATTAATTTTATCAATATCTTAACCCAATAATTTAACCCAACACATCCAAAATATTATCACTTCAACACGTGATTGATATATAAATTAGTGAGATATTCTACATTCATTTTTGCATGCTAACTTTGAAATCCAAGTGTACACCATAACTTACTCCTCAGTTCAGAGCAGCCACATCTCAATTGCTCAATAGTCACATGCAGCCAGAGCGCACTGTATTGAACAGCACAAGTCTAAACCACGATGTTATACTGCACCATAAACTATCCTGAACAGACTTACACAAATGTAGGCGTTTCTTTCAAAAGTGAATTTGGAATGGATGAACCAACTACCCACACACCAGACAACAAACTGTGGATTAAAAAATGTGAACCACACACATGTGTGCACATGTAGATATAAGACGGGGAGGTGGGAGAAGGGAGGACATGTTGGAAAACAAAGGGGATGGCTGGGGGAAGCATTTGAGAGGGGGTTGCAAACACAGTAAGTCAATCAAGATACAGCTCCTGCAGGCCAAACCTGGCTTCATAACTAATCAATCTGGAGCAAGGCAAGGTCTCCATGCCTCGATTTCTTCCCCTGAAAAATGAAGACAATACTATTTATACCAGATAGGTACTGGGAAGATCAAATAAGAAAACAGGTATAGATATGTGCATGTATATGTATAAATCTACACATCTTTCTTATAAATGGTTAAGCAGTATCCAAACACCAGTATTTGGGGCAAGTAAAGAAAAATATTGGTTCGGAAGGTTCTGGATGAGAATCAGGAAGGCTCCAGCAATAGCTCATGGAATACATCCTTTTTACTGAAAGGCTTTGGCTTGCTCAAGGATCAGGTACCAAGAATGACAGAACTGAAATGTCCTGAGAAGAAAGGAAGACTGATAAAGTTCATTAATTTGAGAGAAGAAAAAAAGACAAATTAGCTTCAGAGACCCATCAATTCTATGGACTCTCAAGTGCTTTAATAATAACAACCATGAACTCTTAAACACCAAAAGTTACCCACAAAGTTCCAAAAATCCCAAAGTTTAGAACAGAAGAGAGATGTGCAAACAAACTACTCAACTACAATGCAACAAGTGTTGAGAGACGCCTGGATAAAAATACTTTGAGAGCAGAGAAAAAGAGACCATTAATTGGCTCAGGTAGTCAGGAAAGGCTTCGATGTACGATGATTGTCAAGATCTCTCTTGAAGGATGGCCCACGGACAGGCAAAACTCAGGCAGACAGTGTGTACAGGACTTGGGCATGTTGGGGAGGTGGTGCAAGGGCTCAGTGTGGGAGGAGCTCTGTGTGGGAGAAGCCTGGTGTTGTATGCTTTTTGTTGTTGTGTTTTAGGGGTGTCAAGAGAGACCAAAGTTGAGAAATGAAGCTCAAATAAGGGAGGGGGCAGGCAAGCCTTCATATGCCCTTGAAGCAAAGGCGAGAATTTGAAGTAAGGGAGGTTCACACCCATTGCTCTGTGTGGAGGCGTCGGTGTGGAAGGACCAGAAGAGGAAGAGGCTGGAAGCACAGGGAGGCCTGCTACAGGGAGGCTGCAGGGCTCCAGGAAGCCGAGGGTGTCGGCTGGAACTGGGAGCAGCACTGGGCAAAGTTGTGGGCAAACTCTAATGTCTCTCTGGACTGAAGACCTGGCCAATCCGCCACGGCCAGGTCAGGCCCTAACAAGGGTCAGAGGAGCCAGCAGCCTCCAGATCACAGTCCCATGTGGACTTTCAGCCGTTATCGCTCTGGGTAATGGCAGCAGAAGAACCCAGAGTCACACAAAGAGAATTTCCTCCTTGAGAGTGGCCTCTGGTACTCACCACTTCACCCACCAAACTGGCTCCGCTGATCATTTCAGGACACAGATACGTGCCACAAATACTTCCATCACCATCATCCACAACTAACTCAGACACTCTCTCTCTGTGGTCAAGAGAAACCTTACCCTTTAAACCCCTTACTCCAGGCACAACCCCTCCCTCTGCACCTATATGTACATCTCTTTCCCTTTTCCCAAGTACAGCTTCAAAAACCTCCTGTTTAGAAACAATGTGGGTTTTTATGACAAAAAAGTGAAGACAAACTCAGTCCCCACCAGGAAAAGCAAATTCAAGAAAAGGAGGGAGCTGGACGTTAAAGAGGCTGAGAATGACGTTCTAGTCACAAAGGAAAGCCTGATTTGGGGTTGCAGACGTCCCGAGCTAAACAATTGCTTAATTCCTGTCATGCACGCCCTTCTCCATAAACCAGGCAGGCTCTATTTTTAGCACTTTTTCCATGATGCACTTGTTCTTTAATGGCAGAGATAAAGGCAGCGGGAAACAAAGTATTAGCCCCTATACTTTATGTCACAGTCGAGTACCAACACACGAGATCTTTACAAATAAAAGCCCACATGAAAACGCAATTGGGCGACAATCTTGGTTTCTTCCTATTTTGCTGGGAGATACGTCAGTTGTATGCTTTTCCCTTTTTATTTTGAAATCTTCAGCTATATTTTTGAAATTCAAGTATTGAGAATTAGTGATGAGGTTGTCATGGAAACATTGCCATCATCATCAAATCAGCTACAAAGAGCTGTCCATTATCCATGACCAAGGCAAACAACTTTCATGGGGGAAGGAAGGGGTTAACGTGAAAGGAAACCAATACTGATTGAGGACCTACTAGGTGTGAGGCACTGAACTAGGTGCTTGCTTCCTTCTTCCTTCAGTCATGTGATAAACATTTCTCAAGCACTTACTAAGTGCGGGCGGTGTGTTCAATGGTATGGCTTGTAGAAGAAGCAAGAGGGACACTGCTCCTGCCTTCATGGACCTCCTTCATCTATTGGAGGAGGAAAATACTAAACAAAAGCATCTCCAGAGACATGAGTGCTGCTCGACGAGGGATTTGTACATGAAAAGAGGGCTTCTGACAGGGAGGCCCCACTGGCCTAGGTGGGGCCAGAGTTGCTGGAAGGCCTTGCAGGGGAGCTGTGATGTCTACGTTGAGACTTGAAGAATGGGTAGGAACCTGCCCAGCCAAGAGAAGGAGTGAAAGCTTGCAGGCAGGGGAAGGGCATGTTCCAAGGCTCGGGGGCCAGAGAGGGTTGGACGAGCCGAGTGCCACCTGGCTGACACTGAGAGTGAGCAGAAAGCTGTGGGGGAGGCTGGGGAGGAGAGCTGGATCTGGTAAGTCACGAAGCAAAGTTTAAATGGATCCAAAGAAACAACAAGATGACATTAAAGGATTTTTCAGCAGGGAGTAATGAGATGAGGCTTGTCTTTTAAAGCCCCACACATCCTCACAGCAGTCCTTCAGGGTAGGTAGTAACGCTATTTCACGAGGATGAAGAAAGATGAGTGAGGCTAAGTAACTTTTACAAAGTCACACAGCTGGAATGTAGTGCTGATTTGGAGGAGGATTCGGGTCAGTCTGACTCCAAATCTCCTTCTCTTCCCACTACATCATCATGTCTCTAAGGAAACAAACACACACAAAAAGCTGCAGAAAATCCTCAAACCTCATTTTAGCTGATCATTTATAATGTGTTTATCAAAGTCAAGTGCAGAGTTGATCCCTGGAATCATTGAACATTTGAGTTCTCTCCTGCCTGGCTAGGGTAAACAACGTTTATTAAAATACAAGAGACACTACACACAATGGCCCTCCTAGAGATAAAGCCAAGACCCCACAAACCAAGACCCCCCCCACAAGACCCCAGCCCTCGGATGAGAGAGAGATGGTCAGAAGGAACACCATGGCCCCAAGTGCAGGTGAAGCGACCAGACACAGGCTGGGCTTCCAGGCTGGAAGGCCACAGGAAGGCCATTCGTCCAGCCCTCTCCCCACGCCCACCTTCACCGTACCATCAAGTGGTCATCCAGAACCCTCCAGTAACGACCTACTGACCTACTACTACTAGCACAGCCTATTCTTTATTGACACAGTCCTGAGTATTCCAAAAGTCTCTTTATAAGAGGCAACATCAACTCAAAACCCAGGTACATGGGGCAGAAGCTCCTGTTGTCAAGTTACTTTCCAAAGCAAGAGAATGCCAGGAGGGTAGAACTGTCACCTTTTCCTGAGCCTGTAGACTCAAGTGAAGTCAACACCCAAAAAGCAAACACTGTAGAGCAGGAAGCATTAATTTCAAGGCATGGAGAGCCTACTTCTAGGGCAAAGGATAACAACTTGGTTCACATACCTCCCGGCCTGTGGGACCAGGAAGCCAGGGATCCTGACACAGCCTGGACATCGGGACCCAGCTTCCGCTCTCCCTCAGCTAAGGACAGTGCACCTGCTCATCTCCTGGGAATTCAGGGAGCAGGCCCGGCTGTGCACGTGTTCACCAAGCAAACTTCAGGCCCCGCATGTGTCCAGCGCCTGCGGAGGTGGCAGGCTCAGCACACCTCGGGCTCCTCACGCACGTCCCACTGCAGGCGGCTGTGGCAGCACCTCGTGCAGGTCAGAGAGGCAGGGAGGCCTCCTCTGCAGTTACCCCATCAAGTCCTTGTGCAGTTAATAAAAAAACAGGTGTTCTTTACACGTTAATGAAAACGTTCAAACGTAAGACTGAGTAAAACCATCGACAGCCCTGAATATTGTCAATGGAGAGAAGGAAGCGGCACCTAGGATTAGACAGGCAGTGTACGCTCGTACAGCCTCCCTGTGCGAACTCTGGCAGTTTCTACCCGGTTTTAATTCTGTCTCCTGTTTTAATCCCACTTCCAGTAATCTCTCACTTTCACACTAGCACAAGCATTTAGACAGCTAAGCGTCACCCAAGTGTCCTAAGCAAATATGGTCAGCTGTCCATTTACACCAAACACACTGAGATGCTGTTTAAAGTTTGAAGCAAATGTTTAAAAAGGAAGTTTAAGAAAAATTAAAGTTCAAACCCTCAGGTTCCAGGAACAGAATAGGAACAGAATAGTCCAATAGTTCAGTAGGAGCTGAGACCAAAGAGCTCAGCAGTGTTTTGGAAGAAGGGGTTATCAGAAGAAGGTATATGCTGTAGGGGGTGGGAGGGGAACCCCATGCTCTTGCTGGGGTGACAAAGGGCTGCCCTGATAAAGAAGCACTGAATGGAAAAGTTCCACCCCATATCTCAGAGACATGAAAAGGAAGCTGGCCATCTGGTGGAACTTCGGGCAGAAGAGAGGTTGCCTGGAAGAAATTAGAACCCCAAGTCTGTGCCATACATGAGTGGTAAGCTCAAATTCACACTGTTCACATGACTGGACTGAAACCATTACAGGAAAATTGTTCTGAACCAGGGGAAACCTGATAGTATGTGACCTGGGCAAACTCAACCACGGCATCCACATGCTTCAGCCATAGGAGAACCAAAGCGCTCCCACCAAAAACCCCAGTTACAGACAAACTCACAAGAAGACAGTGAACACCAAGAAAGAGGATTTAAAGTATGTCTATATTGCATGTCAATATTTTAAGCAATAAAAAGGGAGAGATATTAGCAGACATGAATAAAACATTATTTTTTATTATTATTATTTTTAATCCTCACCCAAAGATATTTTTTCCATTGATTTTTTGGAGAGAGTGTAAGGGAGGGGAAGAAGGGAAGGGAGAAAGAGAAAAACATTGATGTGAGAGAGACACATTGATTGGTTGCCTCCCCTTCGATACATGGGCCAACACTCTAACCACTGAGCACACTGGCCAGGGCAAGACATTATTTTTAAAGAACAGGAAAACTTGCAAGAGAACCAAATAGAATTTCTAGAACAGACAAAGATAGAGATTGAAAACAAAACAAAATGACTCAGTGAAGAGGTTAAAAAAGAGAAATAACTATTCAGCCAAAAATTAAATACTCCTTTATGATTTAAGAAGGAGGAAGGAATAAAAACATAATTAGACATGTGACGACTAAAAGAATTTATTATTCTCAAGCCCTCTTTGAAGAAACTACCCTTGGAAATACTTTAGTAAAAAAGAAAACTACCCAGAAATAAGGTGTGGGCTTTGAAGATCAATGATGAGCAAAGAAAATGGTAAACATATATTGATAAATAAAATTAGGCATTAACTATAAAAAATAATAATGAATAATTTGAAAGTTAGAAATAATGAAAAAATGCACAGATGAAAGTAATTCAGATTTAAAGTATTGCAAGGTCCCTGTTCTGTTCTAGAAGAAGTTAGATAAAGTGATAAACTTTAAGGTAAGTATGCATGTTAAAAAGCACATCAATGTAATCAACAGGAGAACAAAAATAGAATGTATACCTTTCAAACCAATATAGAGAAATGAAATTGAACACAAATCAGTAAAGGAAGGCTGGAAAATAGGAAGGAAGATGTGAGGAAGGAAAACCAGAAAGGGGGTTGGAAAGAGAAAACACAACATTAGATACTAGAAATAAGTCCAAATATATCAGTAAGAACAATAAAAATAAGCTGACTAAATTACAAAAAAGGTAGGTACTCTCACATAGCAGTTAGGGGCATGGTGTCTGAAGTCAGACTGAGTCTGAATGCTGATTCCACCACTTAGGTGTGCTTCGATTTCAAAATCTGTACAATAGTAATTCCCACCTTATAGGGCTATTAGATGAACCTGTTAATATAATTTATACATGTTTAATCTTATGCTTTCATAGTATTAGAGTGGCATACAGTTTAAGTGCTCTGTAAGAGTTAGATGTTGTTGACGTTCTAAACTAAAAACAAGAAGCGGATTATGTGGATTAAAAGAAACACAGAAAGTTGTAAAAAAAAGGGTTAGAAAAAATATACCAGTTAAATACCAAATCAAAGAAGGTAAGAATAATATAAAGAAAAATATCACTTAGAGAAAAAATTTTTATACAGATGAAGAATATTAATAAACAATAAAAGGAATAATCTACTAGAAAAAAATCTAACAGAACAATAGAGACAAAGAATATAAAAAGGAAATACCCAGAAGAAGGGTTCTGAGGCTAATAAACATTCAAAAAGTCAAATCTCACTAGTAATCAAGGTAATGTAAATCAAAATGAAACACTGTTATCCACCAGATTGGGAAAATTACACAATTCTAACACTACCAGTGGTAATAGGCATGTGGGAAATGGACAGTCCTCTCATACACTGCTGGTAAGACTGTAAAAAGTACACTCTTCTGCAGTAAAAAAAAAAAAAAAAACACAAAGAACTCAACTAGAAAATGGGCAAAATACATGAACAGGCATTTCACCAAGGAGGATATATGGTTAGAAAACAGGTTCATGAAAAGATGCTCAGCATCTCTAGCCATGAATAAAATGCAAACTAAGACCACAATGAGATACTACCGCTTAGCATGGTTAAAATAAAAAGGATGACAATACAAATGCTAGCAAAGATACAGGAAACTGGATCTCTCCTACATTATGGTGGGAATGTAAAATGATACAACCAACTAGAATTAGCAAAGAGTTTGGCAGCTTCTTATAAAACTAAATCTACACTTAAATGCATACACAAACACACACATATGTCATACTTACAGGCATTCATTTCAGAGAATGAAAACTTATGTTCACACAAACATCTGTACGTTCATAGCAGTTTTATTCAGACAGCTAAAGCCTGGAAACACCCATCTGTCACTTAATGGGTGAATGGTTAAACAAACTGCGGTACAGCCACACAATAGAAAAAGAACAAACCATTGCTACATGCACCTGGGTTGATCTTAAGGACACTACACTGGTGAAAGCTAATCACAAAAGATTCATTCTATGTCATTCTACTTATATAACATTCTCAAAATAGCAGAATTACAGAGATCAAAAACAAATGAATGGTTTCCAGGGGGTAGGGAAAGGATGTGGATGTGACTGTAAAGGGGTTATATAACAGAGTTCCTTGGTGGTGTAGGAACAGGTCTGGATTTTGGTGGTAGTTGTGGTTCTCCAAAGCTATACATGAAATAAAATTGCATAGAACTACACACACATCAACACAAGTGAGTGCATATAAAAACTGATGAACTCTGAATATGCTCTTTAGTTTAATTAGCAATATTCTACACATGTCAGTTTCCTGGGTTTGATATGGTACTATAGTTATATAAGATGTTACCATCGAGGGAAGCTAGGTGAAGGGTACAGGACACTCTGTACTAGTTTTGCAACTTTCTGTGAGTCTATAATTATTGCACAATAAAAAGCTTTCAAAAATAAATGTTGGCTGTAAAATGAAAGTTGTAAAGTACCGGTGTGATATAATTTGTGTAAATACATTAAAAACGCAATCACACAGTCTATGTCTTACAGATAAGCATGTAAACAATAAAAATATTAACAATTCATTAGCAAGCAGACATACTTCAGTATGGTGATTATTTCTGGGAATAACTTCTAAAGGGACCTGATTTTTACCTGTAATATTTAAATTTTTAAAAAATAATCTGAAGTGAGAAACTAACATTGACTAGTAAATGAATGTTGGTCAAATTACTCTCTACTATTCTGAAAGCTTGAAACATTTCTAAATTAAAACCAAAATTATACATACAAGGAGACTCACTGATGCATTCTTTGTAAGTACCAAAGATGAGTAACAACCTGAATATGCATCCACAGGGGGAGAGCTAAACAGGTTTGGATATAGTCATGCAACAGAATACAAAGCAACCATTAAAAAGAATAAAGGGGCTGGTGTGGCTCAATGGTTGAGCATTGACCCATGCTCAACAATTGAACAAGAGGTTCCTGTTCAATTCCTGGTAAGGGCACATGCCCAAATTGTGGGCTTGATCCCCAGTGGGGGGCATGCAGGAGGCAACCAACCCATGGTTCTCTCTCATCATCGATGTTTCTATCACTCACTCCCTCTCCTTTCCTCTCTCTGAAATAAATAAAAACCTATATATTTAAAAGTATAAAGGGGATATGTGTTCTTAGGGAAATATCCCAAATATACCAGTAAGTGGAGAAGAAAGCAAATTAGAAAATAATATGTATAGTATGACCCAAATTTTTATTTAAAAAAGCAATATAAATCCTATCTATAAATATTTGTAATAAAATCATGCTCTGTTAAAAAAATAATTGCTTCTAAGCTTTCACTTTCTACTTTATATACCTCTATGCTTTAAAATCTGATAAAGAATCTGTTTTATTTCTGAAACTTAAGAAAGTTTTTCTAAAGGGATATAAAGAACCAAGAGTCAAAATCTAATATTATTGCGCATTTACTATATGCCAACATGTTGGCACTCAGAATCTTCCTTATGCCTCATTAATCTAATGGGTACATGTTCGCATTTGAACCTACACTACCTCCCTTTGAAGAGAAGGAAGAGGAAGAAACGGAAGCTCTTAGATATGAAATGCCTTGCCCCAAATGACACAGCTACATAAATTGCCAAATGAGTTGTAACCTGTACCGCTGTCTCAGTCCATCACTCCTGTCATCTACATGAGAAACAGAAGCACACGGGGCGGCTACCAGATCTTGTAATGAGTTGGTGAGTATCAGGAGCTGTGAGCCAGGCAGCACTTACGTCCCTGGCATGGTGGAATGGATGTGCCTGCCCGCTAGCCACAAGTGCATACATCAGGTTATATCTTGACCTGGCTCCTTCTCAGGGAAGAAGTGAGAGGATGTGACAGAAAAGGTGGCTTCCCTCCACGTCTTGGCCACAGCTGCTCCATGGAGAGAGCGGCTGTCACTAGAGTCGTCCCAGCCAGACCATATCCCAGCGGGGTCACTCCTACCTGAAGGCCACACACAGAGTGGATCATACACCGGCCACAACTTCCTCCCTCCCGAGGCAGAAGGAGTGACAGTGACGAGGTGGTGGCACTCGGAGCTGTGCCCTCTCAGATTCCGCTGCCGGAAAGGGTTCTCTGCCCCGCTGCAGGTGTGCAGTTAGCGGAAGGACTCCTGTTAGCTTCCTAAGGACAGAAACCTGAGCTTTCCAGGGAAGCACCTGCCAATAGCTGGGCGAGGAGGTGGCTGAGTCCCTGTACAGGACTCCCCGAGCTGGCATCTCTGCTGCAGCGGGCACTGTGGGGATGGCACGGCCTCTCTCAGATCTGCGCTGTGGCCTGATGCTTCCCTGACCCTAGACTGCCTCCTTCCCTGTTCTTTCATAGATACGTGAAGTGCACAGCCCAGGGGCGCGGATCACTGCAGGAGCTATTCACAGGACTATAGATGTTTCTTCTCCCCCACACCTCACCACCACATCACTGAGGGCCTCTTTGCCCATTTCTTTTACCCAGTACGTCCTGTCCAGCTGTCAACAGAGTTGCACGGCATACTCACAGGCAAAAAAAACACAAAAACAAAATGTGAAGAGCCAGAGCTAGCAACAGAACCAGACCCAGACATTCAGGGATGTTGGAATTATCTGACCAGGAATTTTAAACAATGATGACTAATAGGCTAAGGGCTCTCATGGAAAAAGTAACACATGAAACCAGGTAGATAATGTAAGCAGAGAAATGGAAATTCCAAGAAAAAACCAAAAACACTGTAACCGAAATGAAGAATGACTTGAAGGAGCTCATTAGGAGACTGAACACAGCTAAGGAAAAATATCTCTGAGTTTGAGGCTATGTCAAATAGAAAGCTCCAAAACTGAAACGCAAAGAGAAAAAGGACTCCCCAAAATAGAACAGAATGTGCAAGCATTGTGGGACATACAGGTAATGAGAATACCAAGGGAGGAGCGAGAAACAAAAAACATCTGAAGCAACAATGATTGAGAATTTCTCTAAATTCATGTCAGATACAAAACTACAGGAAGCTCAGAGGACACCTAGCTGGATAAATGACCAAAACACACACACACACACAAAACACAAACCCACATACAAGGGACAGGAGAGAGGAATTCGGAATATTTTGTCATAAGCAGCACAGTGTTACTTGAAAGTAGACCTGGATTATTTGTAAATGTACACTGCAAACTCTAGGACAACCACTAAAAAAAAAGAAAGAAAAGAAAAGAAGAATAATTGATGTGCTAAGAAAGGAGTGAAAACAGAATCATACAAAATGCTTAATTAAAACTACAAAAGGCAGAAAAAGAGTGGAAGACAAAACAGGAACAAAGAACAAGGGCACAAATAGAAATGAACTAATATGGTAAATATTAATCCAACTATATCAATAATCACTTTAAACATCAATAGTCTAAATGTGCCAATCACACCAGAGATTATAAATGTGGATCAAAAAATGAGACAATTATATGTTGTTTATAAGAAATCCACTTGAAATATAAATACACATATAGATTAAAATAAAAGGATGAAGAAATATATACCATGTTAACACTAATCAAAAGAAAGTTAGAGGACTGGCCGGTATGCTGAGTGGTTAGAGCATCAGCCCATGCACCAAAGGGTGGCAGGTTCAATTGCTGCTCAAAGGCACATACCTGATCCCCAGCCACAGTGCAGGTGCATGCAGGAGGCAACCAATCAATGTGTCTCTCTCACATTAATGTTTCTCTCTCTCTCTCTCTCGCTCTCTTTCTCCCTCTCCATCTCTTCCACTTCTCTCTATAAAAAAAAATCCTTGGGTATAGATTAACAACAAAAAAAGAAAGCTAAAGTAGCCATATTAATTTCTGACAGACCAGACTTCAAAGCAAGAACAGTTATCAGGGATAGTGAAGGGCATTACATAATGAAAAAGAGGTCGATTTTTAAGAAGATATAACAATCCTTAATGGTAATGCACCATACAACAGAGCATCAAAATCGTGTGGCAAAAACTGATAGCACCAGACAGAGAAATAGATGAACCCACTATTAGAGTTGGAGACCTGAACACCTCTCTATCAGAAATGGACAGAACCAGCAGGCAGACAATCAGTAAGGATCTATATAGCACCATCAATCACCTGGATATACCTGACAACAGCAGCAGAATACACTTGCTTCTCAGCTCACCTGCAACATTCACCAAGCTAGACCACATTCTGGGCCATCAAACACACCTTCACAAACTTAAAAGAGTAAAAATTACACAATGTCTGCTCTCAGACCACAATGAAATTAAACTAGAAGTCAATAACAGAAAGATAGCTGTAAAATCCCAAAATATTTGGACAACACACTTCTAAAGAACACATGGGATCAAAGAAATCTCAAGACACATTTAAAAATATTTTGAAGCCAATGAAAATGAAAACACAACTTATCAAAATGTGTGGCCTGCAGTGAAAGCAGCGGTTAGGAGGAAATCTATAGCACTGAATGCATATATTAGAAAAGAAGAAAGATCAAAAATCGATCATCTAAGTTCCCACCTTAGGAAACTAGGGAAAAAACAGCCAATTAAATCCAAAGTAGGCAGAAGAAAAGAAATAATAAAAAATTAGAGCAGAAATCAATAAAATTCAAAACAGAAAACCATTAGAGAAAAATCAACAAAATCAAAAGCTGGTTCTTCGGAAAGATCCATAAAATTGGCACGCCTGTAGCCAAGTTAACTAAAATTTACTAGCCCCTGGGATGTGACTCAGATGTTTGCCTCACATTGCCAAGCAATGAGCAATTTCTTATGCAAGACAGGTAGACAAAAACACTAACATTCTTTCCTTTTTTTTTTTCTCATCCATTTGATCAGTTAAAAAACACTTACTACTGATGAACATGCACTATGTGCCAGGCACTGTTTTAAGTGCTTAGGACACATTAGTGAACAATAAACACAATAAATAAGTAAACTGTATAGTACATTAGAGGGTATTAAGTTAAGTGGTGAAAACTACAGAGCAGGTTGAGTTATGAATATTTTTGATTTTGTTATGAATGTTTATATAAAACATATACATGTGTATATATGTTAAGCAAATACTTTTATTTTCTTCCCTCTCTTATCCCCTCATCATCTAACATAAGGTGTATTAATTATAGTTAAGTTTATATATTTTAAGTATTTAAGTTACAAGATACCAAAAGGTGTGAATATCACCCAAGGCTTGTCCCAGCAAAAGGGAGAATACCACCCTGGTTAGTCAGATCATACGTGGTTTTATTTTCTTTTTGCTTCCTGTGTCTTCTTTTCCTTTGATCGTATATATTGTTCAAATAAAAATATATATATTTATGGTCTACAGGTACAACCCCCTTTCGTATATAAAGCACTTCTAGCTCCTTCCCTACTCCTTCAAAAAAGTGAATTGACACATGTAAGCCCAAGCAACTTGGAATAGAGCTGTCTGTAGTCCCTTTTACAGATGGGAGTTTAGTCACTTACCCAAAGTCATACATCATGGTATACAGCCCAGCCAGGTCGAGAGTCTGGGGATCCTGAAGGCCCCTTCCAAGCCAGCACACTCACTGTGCACCATTTACTCAGCCCCTGGGCCCCACAGAGGTGAAGTATAAGATGATCTGACCCTCGCCCTTACCTCGGCCAGGCGGGAGTGCTTGTGCACGTTCTCGCCTTTCTGCACGCTGGGAGCCAGCTGCTGCAGGACACCCCTGCTACTTGTCAGCGCTCTGGTCAGCCGAGCAAACTTCCCCCAGCCTGGAGCATGCGGAAGAGAAAAGAGACAAGTTCAGCCACGTCCTGAAGGTACACAGACAGTCACACCACAAGTTACACTGTCAGAAGCAGACACCCCCCATGGCTTCCTGAGCTCCCTCCCCGTGGTCACAATGAAGCCTTGCCTGTCAGAAAAGCACACAGAGATGCTCAAATCTGTGCCGCTTTGCCCCGCACTCTCACTGTTTCCTCATTATGACTTTGTGACATAGGTAGGGCAGGTTTTAGCACCTGTTTACAAAAGGGAAACTGAGGCACGGGGTGCCTAGACACCTAGAAAGAGTCTAGAACTCAGATCTCTCCAATCTGGCCCAAGGCTTTCCGGCCAGACACCAGAGGCAATCGCGATGCTTCTCTGACCTTGTGACTGAGCTCAACCCCGGCATCTGATCTAGCAGAGACCCAGCTCACCCCGGGTTTCAAACAAACTGTCAATCGGCCATTCCATTCTCCAAAGCCAGGAGAATAAAAAATGAATTTATCCGGGTAAGTGGGGGAAAAGCATGGGCAGACTTTAGTCTGCTCTGGGATTGGGGGAAAGACAGTTGGTGACAGGTCCCCTTAAAACAAGGAACTCAGAGAGACTCAGACTGAACTCAGGATCCAGAGTCCCAGAAAGAATCTGGATACAAATCCCATCTCTGCCTCCAGCTTTGTAATCCCCAACAAGTTACCTGGGCTTAGTTATCTCATCTGTGAAGTGAACATTAAAATACTCTACCTCCCCACAGTCAGGGTGCGTTTGCCTGGTAAAACAAATGGGCTCTGATTGACGGGCTATAGCGGAGGTTGTCGCGAGGCCTCCTTGGCCATCTGGACTCGTCAGTCTATCCAGGAAAAGGACAATACTGATCTTTTTCTAATCCAGCACACTTGATACCCAGAATCTAGGATGTATGAGTGATCTTTACTGAGAATTTAAGACATATGGGTGATCTTTTTAAGGTCCCCAAAGACAACTGTCCCTTCCAAAATCCAACAACCCATTTGCATCAAGGTTGACCAAGGCAACTGCCTCACGGAGCCCTTGAAAGCCTGTCGGGGTTCTCAAGGCCAACCTTGGGGTTGAGGGTCCCCAGCAAATAAACAGAGCATGCAACTATTTTTCCATGACAGCTAAAATCAGGACAAGGTGATTTTATTTTTTGTCCTTTAAAGTTTGGCAGTATTCAGTGCCTGGCTGCAGAAACCTCATCGGCCAAGTGCTATCCTGGAGCACCTTCCCAACACAGACTCCGAATCCAGAGGACAATGCAGCTAAGCAGGAGAATGGCCCTGAATCCTTCCCCAGACCAGAAGAAATGGAACTGCAGCTCCTCTGAGAGTAGGTCCAGGGATACCAGGAAAGACAACCACAGGCCCCTCCCTGGGAACTCATGTCTGTCACTTTAAGTAGAAGCTGCAGAGGACCCCTGTAAGGCGTCCTCACCCCCATGGGAAGGCTTTCCTAATCTGTAGAGTCACAGATTCTCTGAGAGGAGCTGGTGCCATAACCCAACATCCAGAAGGGAACAATGGACACATGGGGCCAGGATGGATGGTCAATGTGGACACTATCTAAATGTCAAGTCTTCCTCCCCCATCTTTTCCCTATCGAGGTACAAATAACCAAAAATCTACAATGATGTCTTCAAGTAGAGGTCACTAAATCATCACCTTTCCATCATCCTAAGGGAATAAGACAAAATGTTAATACTGGGAGGGGGGGTGGGGGGACGGGAAGAAGGGGCCTGTGGCTTGTATCCATTACTCTGTTTCTTTCCCGAGTGCCTCACAAATCTCCCACATGAAGACACATTAAAACAGGCCGGCAGTTACCACCGCTTGCCAGAGCTCTCATCTCCAACTATTCTAAATTTCTGGCCTTCAAAAATCTCCTCTGGAGTTTTCCGTTCCGTTTGTTGTCTGCATTTGGCTCAAGTTTAGCTATACATTTAGAAGACATTACATGCATCTTTGAAAATGGGTTTGCTCCTTTAATGTGAGACTACTTGGTGGGGGTCTGAGAAAAAAACAAGAGGGGTGACTCATTCTTCGGTGAGCAATGCAGAGAGAAGGGCCTGAGCCTTACACTCTGGCTCTTCCCTGTGCACTTGCCCAAGGCTGGCTCAGCAGGAAGAATGGGACAGAGAAAAATACACTGTAGTCTATTCCCAATTACCCATAAGGACAGAAAGCAAGAGATAAACAAATGAAACCCCTGGAGCATCACAGATTCTTATTTCAGCCAAGAATTTCCACTTTCTCATTCAGCCTACACACATGCACGCACACGCACATGCACACGCACACACACGCACACGCCCCAGAGCTGTTCCCAAGCAGCAAACCTAGCTTGGCCTTCATGCCTGCTCCATACCATCTGTGGGTACTTTTTGTCAGAGAGCAAGGTAATAAGCCAAAAGATGGACAGAAAAGAGAAGAAGAGGAAGTCAAGGACCTGGATAATTCATCAAAAGGATCATGAGAGCTTATATATTAAATGAAAGAGGGGCTCAGAGAGCCTTTCCCAGGCCCGTCACCTGTGCTCAGAGCTCTGGGAGAAAGGCCAGTTACTTGGCGTCAAGTGTTAAATAGACTATTGCCATGTGTTTACCCCTTTGTGGGTTGTTTGTGGGAAAATATTAGGCACCAACTGATTTCTCGAATCCACTATTAGGATGCACTTGCCCCATTCCCAAGCCCAAAGTTAGGCACTGCATGATCAGAGAAAATAAAGTCATTTTAGAGATAATCAGCCCAAGTGGCTTTAAAGACTGATCTGAGGGTGGGAAAGCATCTTTTAAACAAGCCTAAGTCAGCAACACTCTTAAGACCCTGGATGCTGATGGACATGTGGGACCAAGACGCCGCTGCTGGACCTGTGGGATCTCACAATGAGAGAGCACGCCCAAGGAGAAATGTAAAGTCAGAGAGCAACCCAGCCACAGGGCAGCACATTTTCCATCTCGACTTGGTCCTTGAGGCCAGAACTGCAGTTTATAGGCTTATGAACAAGGCCTGGAGAATGATCACATTCTTCTATCATAAACAGAATCGTATAAAATTTGACCTTGTCCTAAGCAGACCACCAAATCAGCGTGGGCCAGGGGCACAGCGACATGACAAGTGGGAGGGTCTTCACGTATCTGCCATGGCTTTTGAAATGGACAGGCTTATAAAGCATGTCCAGGAGGAGTCGTTAGGCACGATCCACTAGCAGCATGCCTACATTGAGGACGAAAGTGTATGTGTGTGTGTGTATGTGTGTGTGTGTGTGTGTGTGTGTGTGTGAAGGAAATACATCGTTGAAGCAGGTTAAATGAAGTGGAACATTTTATTTCTGAAAAATAAACCTCAGTGAGTCTCACCACATCACTCATATAAGTGAGTCTCATTTATCACACAAAATGTGACTTATCTCTTCTTTCAGGTTTCATGAGAATCAAATGCAGACAGCAGGTGACATGTGAGGCGTGTTCTCTATTGAGTATGCCTTTCCCACTAAATAGCACCTACATGTCACCTGAAAATGTTCCAGTGGTGATGAAAACATTCTGGCTCGACCTAATCACGCAGTTTACGTTGTTAAGAGAAAACTTGCAAAAATAAGTGTCACAATATCTGATTACCTTTAAAATATTATTTGTGAGTTTATTCAGTTAAAGCAAATGGCCTTTCTAGGTGGCAGCAAGATGTCACTTAATCATGAGGGAGCCTATCACCAAGTAATAGCTCTTGCACTGAGAAATCTTCCAGTCAGAAACTAGAAAGCAGGGAATCCCACATCTGCAGGAGAAAGGGAGCCTGCAGGAGGCCGAGACACTGGTGGGAGACTTCACATCTGCTGTAGTCTTAAACCAAAAGGCAGGCTGAAATTGATTTGCTACACTATCAGGAAAAAATAAATAAAAATGGACTGGTATACACAGTACTATGCTCTGAGCTCTGTAAATGTGAGCATCCAAATGTGCTAGGATTTTAAATATCCTCACGGAACACAGCCCCTGAGAGCATCCACATAATTAATGCTTTTTAGTTCCTCCTATAATTCCCATTTAACAATCACAATTTGGTCACATTGAGAATAATAGGCCCCAGTTTGCCTCCCCTGGGTTCCACTCTCATCTCTCTGCTGTGTCGCAGGAAACCATGGGCGCAGAGCTCTCTGGCAGAGCTGGGAAATCAACCACAGGCACAGAGCCAGGGAGCACTGCAGTATGAATGCGCCCCTAGCCTCCCAGTTATCATGAGTAGACGCTTTGGAAGAGGGATGGAAAAGAATGTCATGACACCCTCGAATCCCAAACCTCTGGGAACAACGTGCCATCTTTTATATATCCTGATGAGTGGGCCTCTTCAGGAGGACAGTTGTTCCAGAAATCTGAGCCGTCTCCTTTCCTAATCACCAATATTATTCAAACGATGCATGCATGTGGTGTGGCTGAGATGTATGGTAACATCTGTTGTCACAGCTGATTAAATGACACCCATGGAAATGTTACTCGTGCTCATTAATACCATGTTTCAAATAAATGAAATGGCTGCAGACTTACTCAACCACACTTATAGAAATGGGCTAAAATCTACTTTAACAATCTTGAAATCCTAGAACTCAGTCAAATTTAAAGATGTGTGTATACATAAAGATGAATGTGGCCAAGGACTACCTCATTTAGGTGACTGACATCTGTCATGTGAAAACCCAAGAGGATTCTGATGAGGCCAGAGATGCCCAACTACCTTCTTCTAAACTTCATTGGAAAGGATTGATCTGAACAGGTATAAAACTGATTCAGATGCTTTCCTAAACAAAGCTTTTATTCTCCCCTTCTCCTCCCTCAATACATTCCAGAGCAATAAAATGCTTTACTATCAAAGTTTAAATCTTGATCTTTGTGTAGAGATTTCCTTGGCAACCTCAAATTCTCTGTAATGCAGCTCACAATGCAGGCAAAAAAAAAAAAGCCACAAATATACAAATCAGAATTACAAACCTTTACATGAATCATCTTCAATTGGCTGTTTGAAAGCTGTTATGTCACTGAAAGTGCAAAGAAATAAAACCACTTTATCCTGTTCGTTTCGAATTGGAGCAATTTTCACAAAGAACCACACAGGTGTCCCTGAAAGAAATATCAAAAGACTGGTCAGTCATTTGCATTCTCATTTGAGGGGCTATGGAAGCAAAGAATTGAGAATGAATAGCTACAAATATTAATTTTTTTTTAAAAAAAAACACTTCACTCCTTCAGGTACTGGGGTTATTATGCCATTAATTTCTCTTCTTGCTGGAATAAAAACCTTCACAGTGCCTACTTAGTGTGGCTTTTCTTCTGTTAAAATAATGTTGTAAGCGCAGATCTCTTAACCCTTGTAAAACTATGAGAAAATGGGTTGAAAAATCCCTCCAAATGTATGGTAATAGCTAAGGCCCAGAGACACAAAGACTTACTTGACCATGTGATGGAGTAAAGAGAAGGGGCCAGAATGGGCACTGCCAACACGGCCGGCAAACCATGCAAACCCAAATTTCCTAAAGGGCCCCAGTGTCAAAATCCAGTTTGGGAATCCATCCAATGTGGCCCATATGCTCCATCAACCATGGACCAGAAACTGTATTTCTAAGTCTCTCTCCCCAAAATAAAAATTCTAAAGGTCCAGTACAATAGCAAGTGACAACACACTGAGAAGGGGAAGAATCACCTCACTGATTCTCCAGCAAAGGCTCCCTGAGAAAGGGAGTTTTCCAGGTGGTTTGGGGTTGTGATTACATTAGTGCCTCAGAAAGCTCAGTGAAAGTGGTTCAACTTTTAGTCCTTGCTCCTGAGCTAAAGTAGGGGATAAATGAGCTCTTCCAAAGCGCTGTCCTAATCCACAGAAGGAGAAACTGAGCAGGGCTCCTCTCACTGACTCCTCATATACCCGCTCAAGTACCAGCCAAATACCTACACAAAGTCAGTCTCCAGCTTCCAAAACATAATGAGGGAAAACAAGTGTTTTCTATCTCCAGAGGACATCAGCAAGTCTCACCGATCAATTCTGTGATACAAAATTAAATGAGGCACAGAGCAATGACAAATCCCTCCCTATCTAGTTCTTGTCTCCCAGTCCCTAAAACAGCATCGGTCATATAAGAACCTACTATTTGTTGAATTTTGCATAACTGGGCTAGTAATTTTACATACTATTTGATAGCCATTTTCAAGTTAAAATACAATAAATATTTCTCTATGTTAAGTATTAGGGAAGCTTCCAGGCACTGAGCTCAGTATTTAATTTACTTTATTTTAGGAGATAGAAAGCAAATAGCTCAATGAATCTTGGAGATGGAAATAGATCCCCAAGAGGTCACCTGGGTCTCTCTGCCCACAATCACATCAGCTTTCATATCATACAACACAGATAGACATCTTTGATTAACATTAGGATTAGCCAGTCTAACTTAATAACTAGTTTACATATCCAGCTACACCACTTATATAAATATGACTAACCCATGAAAAACAGGCAGCAAATAGATTAAAAGAGAATTGTTCACCTTAAACCTTAATTATCTATGGGTTCATCTATAGTTAATTTTAATTCGCTGTCCATTTTCCCTTTCCATAATTTTCAGCTGCCAGTTTCTGGGTGCTCTTAGAAGACAACTGGATTATAATGTCACTAAGAAAAATGTGTTTTGAAAGAAAAATCCACTATACAAAGATCACAAATGGCTTTCCAAAATCAAGAAAATGTGGCCTCTGAATTATCCACTGTTTTTGGAAAGTCTGTGTACTGCTTCTCCCGGTCTCCTCCTAAGAAGCTGTGGGGTTGAAAATCCTTTTCAATAAAGCAACGGAAAACTAAAAAGAAAACATCACACCAACTGAGCCCATGTGCCCACAGCTCTCGGGTGTATCCTAGCTGGTAAGACAAAAAGCAAACAAATCAAAAAACCATTTTCTTTTTGCTCTAAAGAAAACTTTAAGCGATTTTCGTTTAAGGTGGTAAACCAGAAAGCACTTCTAATTTATCGAAGTTATAAATCAGATGAGGGGACAGCTATGATTGATGTCTAACATCAGCAGCCCTGTCTTGCTGGAGTCCCCAGCACCCTCCCCTTCACAGCTGCCACGATGGGTCCTCCACTGTGCTCTATCGGCCTGTGAACATTCCAGTTGGGGCTGTACCATCTAATCTTTATATTCCATTCATGACTACTGGAATTGATGACAACCTACATCTTCCAGATCATGAGAGCCATTATGTCAGTCATATTGCGGGGGGGTGGGGGGGAGGTCTCTTCATTTTATCACAGTTCCAGCTCATCATGAATTCTCCCATTTCAACAGTTCAGACTGCTTAAAACTGAGTGCTTCTCTTCACTAAATTGTTCCCACTGCTTGCTTCCAGAAATGCTCCCCTATTAAACACATGCTATTTTGATCATCCCTTTTCTACTGAATATACTAGTATATCTTGTACCAAAAATTCGTATAGTTGGTCTTTATTGCCTTAGAGTTCGTCTCCAGCTGATCATTTGAACATGTTGAGGGAGGAACCTTCTTTTCCCTAATCTGATGTTTCTCTGTACAAGGACATCTTTCAATGTAACACTCCAGGCCTTTTTCCTGGGCTGCTAATTTGGGGGACAAGAATTGGACATGGGCAGCTTGTCTACTTCTCCCGCTCTACTTTCTTAGAGATTAATCTGCATTCTGCTATGCTCCTCCATTTTATAAATGTTGGGGGGGGGGTATCAAAGGACAGAGCGGATGGCTGCTAGGAGGAGAACTGAAGTTCTCCCATGCTACCTGGGATGGGTAGGTAAGTCTGTCTAATTCCAGGATTCATTTTAAGAAACTGTTGACCTAAAAAAAATAGTCAGTAATTTTACCTGCATAAATGGGCTTATTCGGGGATAACAAAGAATTACAATTCCAGACATGGAAGCTATGGCAAAACCATAGGCAAGTCTGGAGAACAAAGGAGAGAAACCTTTTTTTTTTAAGAGGAAAGAGATGGGGGAGGTGTGTTGGGAGGGACTTTTACAAACACTGGAGAAAGCTGGGATTTCCAAGTGCAGTGGTTTTCACTGGCAGAGTTATTGAAAGGGCTGAGCTGTTGCCAGGCCAGGGTAGGCAAGTAGAAACTTCTTGTTGGAGATGCAAAGTATGGGTCTCTTCCTGTTTTGGGGTAATTGATCATGAGTGGTAGGCTGTGAGAGCTCCCCCTACAGGCCCTCCCAACTCTATTTTAGTTGAGGTTCCCTTTATTTTCACAAAACTCCCTTGCCTACAGATATGATCTACATTTTCCAGGATCAGCTTTACTAGCCATAAAGATGATGTTTTATCCTCCATTTGCCCAATGTCTACATCTCTCTCAATCAGTTCTGTTCACAGGCAGGGAAAGATGGTGCTATGTAATGACCCCATCAAACCTTTACAATTGAGAACTGTCTCTTTAACTAGATCATAATCCACTCCAAGGAGATCTGATCTACTTTCTGCCTTATCATCCAGCACCCCATATTCCAATGGCATCTAATGAGGGTCACAGTAGGCCACTGCATTGCTCGACTCCAGGAGCCGCCATCCTGAAGTGGTGAAACTCCACCACCTTGGCAGGGTAGGTGCTCTAGAAATGCTTGCTGAGTTTCAAAGTAATAAATCCTGCTTCCAGTGTCTTCACAGTCACTCAGACCTGCCTCTCCCCCAAATTGTCACTACCCAAGCAATCCAGAAAAGCAAGTAGAATGGGTTCAAATTGTCATCTCTGAAATTCTTCCAATGGACAACATGAGTCCCTCCTAGGTGTCGCAGACCAGCTTTTCCTCTTAAGAGCAAAGGTATATATATATTCAAGCCCTTTGACTCCGTTCAGACCTAGATCTGCACAGGACAGCTGGCCTAGAGGGATCTCTCCTAGAATCGAGACTTTGCAGCAAGATCCATTCCACGAAGATATAAGAAAGAAAGTAAATGCACAAATAATCACACACACACACACACACAATTAAAATTCTGCCTCCTCACCCAACTATCTGCAGTGGAAAAACCAAGAAAAGCAAATATTTGAGGTCCTGTTTCTGTGAAAAGGACAAAGAGGCAATGATTAACTTTCTACTAAAGGAAGATCAATACACCCATCCAGGAGAAACAGCATCTGACAATCCTACAGAGAGCAAAGGCTGCTGCTGCTGTGAAGAGCAGCTCTTTTCTGGCGGAGGATGCCCACTGGAGGGGCAGTTCAGGTCAAGCTCCTCCTTCTGGTCACTCTGTGAATCTCACCCCCTACCTAGCTCCCTTGGGTCATGTACTTATGAACCTGACACCTAGCCTGGCGGTGGGGTTTTTCAACCCCAGCAGTCAGATAACAAAAGAGGACGGCTCGAGGACATACCGATGGCCAAGAGACACATAAAAAAGGCTCAAGGTCACTAACCATCAGAGAGATGAGAATTAAAAGGACAATGAGGTATCACCTCACACCTGTCAGAATGGCTACCATCAAGAAATAAACAAAGGACAAGTGCTGGTGAGGATGTGGGGAAAAAGGAACCCTAGTACACTGAATCTGATATGTGTTTTCAGATGGGACTGTTCAGGCAAAGGGGCACTGGATTCCACATTCAGTTCATCCAAGTGTTCTCCCAACACAAAACTGCTACCAAGACCCACATCTTTTCCTCGGTCTCATCTTGCTTTAAATAACCAAATGCTAAACCTTTCTTGACTCCCCTTGGGGACATTATTTCATCATGATACACCCAGACTCACTTGCAGAACTTAAAAATGTTTCAGATTAGTCCTCCGAATTTTCACTTACATCTTAGAAGACAGCATAAGAATAAAAAGAAATCTGGGATCAGATAAAAAAAAACAAACACAACAATACAAGAAAAACAGCAAGGCTCAGGTGTATGAGAGTATTTTTGGCCTCCATCATCTTCTCCCTAGCCTGGGCCTTCTCCCAGGTACTCTCTGTAACCAGGCAGCCAGGCTACATTCAACAACAACAGAATCGGCCAAACCACTGCGATTGGCTCTTGGGAAGGGCTGCATGTGCTGGGCCATTCGGCTAGGTCCAGAGGCAGGACCAGGGAATGGCAGCCTGCCCCAGAAAACAGACTAGTGGCCTGCGGTCAACTTCATTAAGACAAATAGCTAGCACACAGAGGATGAGACAGCACCAGGGGGACATAGTTGGCCACTGGCCAGTAGAACAACTGATTTGGAATCCCAAGCCCTGGGTTTGAGCCCTATCTCTGTTTATTTTGTGGCTTGGCCAGGTCACTTTAACTTCCCTAGGAATCAGTTTTCCCCGTTTTTAAATGGGGATAATAGACCTACTTAAAAATAAAAGAAATATATGTGTGTGTGTGTGTGTGTGTGTATGCATGTACATATGTATATGTGTGTATGTATGTATATGTATATATGTATGTATATGTATGCTACATAGGTATTTAAAACTACTACTTTCCTTTCTCCTTTCCTTTTAAATTTTTCACCTGTCCGATTGAAATGCTCATATAACCTTTCAGGGTTGTTTGGATGACTTAAAAAGAGAATGTATCTCAAGGAATTTAATGAAACTCCAAACCTGCCTCCAACCATTTTAAAAGGAAAGGGGCCAGATTCAACCATAACAAAGGGAAAGCTAGGGAAAAAAATCAATGCTTACACCTCGATGTAATAAATATTTGATTAAAGAACAAAAAGCAAAATCTAAATAGAGAGAGTTACACTGCTTGTAGATAAGAAGATTCAATTTTGTAAAATGTCAGACCTCCCCATTTAATATATAAACTTAATACAATTTTAATCAGAATATCAATTATTCTTTTTCCCTTTGTTTTCCTTGGAGCTTGATGAATGGAAATGCAATTCAAATTGAAAAATAAAAGTAGAATGGCCAAGAAATCTTTGAAAAGAAAGGGTCATTGGCATTGGCCCTAAAAAAAGCAACAATAAAAATAGTGATATCATTTGTTGAGTGCTTCCCACAATGAAGCCAAGCCCTGACACATGGTTTACTTCTCACAACTCTGTGAGATGAAATTGCTACTAAGACATTATCTCCATTTTAAATGTGGGGAAGATCAGTGGGAAAGCATTTTTAATCAAACTTACATATCTAATAAATTACAAAAGGATGCCCTAGCTGGTTTGGCTCAGTGGATAGATTGTTGGCCTGTGGATTGAAGGGTCTGGGGGTCTGATTATGGTCAAGGCACATGCCCATGTTGTGGGCTTAATCCCCAGTAGGGGGTTTGCAGGAGGCAGCCAATCAATGATTCTCTCTCATCATTGATGTTTCTATCTCTCTCTCCCTCTTCCTTCCTCTCTGAAAAAAATAAAAATTACAAAAGGATTTCTTGGAAAGGAGAGGAGAGAAACAAACCCAGGAATGTGAGAAATTTAGCATATAAAGAAAAGGGCATTTCAAATTAGAAGGAAAGAACTGTATTCTTTAAAAATAGTACAGAAATCCCCCATTATTGTGGGTTCGTTTTCCGAGGTTTCAGTTACCTGCGGTCAATTGTGGCACAAAAATATTTAATGGAAAATTCCAGAAATAAACACTTCATACGTTTTAAATTGCACATCGTCCTGAATAGTGTGGTGAAATCTCGAACTGCTCTGAGTACTGGGATGAAATCTTCAAGGGCCTGCCATGCCGCCCAGGATGTGAACCATCCCTTTGTCCAGCATCTCCAATCCGTATGTGCTCCCACCCACTAGTCACTCAGTAGCTGTCTCGGTCATCAAATCGACTGCCGCAGTATTCCAGTGCTTGTGTTCCACGAACCCTTATTTTACTTAATAATGTCTCCAAAGTGCAAGAGTAGTGATGCTGGCAATTCAGACATGCCAGTGAGAAGCCGTAAAGTGCTTCCCTTACGTGAAAAGGCAGGACAATATATGTAGGTTTCAATACTATTCAGGGTTTCAGACATCCATTGGGGGGTCACAGATAAGGGAGGACAACTATACTGAGACAACCGAATAGACAATGTGGAAAGTCAGTTAAGTTTGATTACTATGACATGTAACATATAAAAATAAATTCCTTCCCAGCCAGTATGGCTCAGTTGGTTGGGCCAGTATGGCTCAGTTGGTTGAGCATTGTCCCACACACCAAGAGGTCACCAGGTTCAATTTCCAGTCAGAGCCCATGCCCGAATTGCAGGCGCAATCCCTAGTAGGGGGAGCATGCAAGAGGCAGTTGATTGATGTTTCTCTCTCATTGATGTTTCTCTCTCTCTCCCTCTCTTTCTCCCTCTCCCTTCCTCTTTCTAAAATCAATAAAAACCACATAAAAAATAATAATAATAAATAAATTCCTAAGTGTTAGATAAAGCTCAGAAACACAAAGGGAAACACTGACTTAAAAATGTTATACTTTTATATATAAAGAATAATTTTAATAGGAGAAATATTTTTCAGTATGTGTATGATTTATCAGTATTCCTTAATCTAAGCAGCTCCTCACACTGAATAAGTAAAAGACCATCCATTAGGAAAATAGGCAAAATAAGATTGTTTTCCTATTACATTCATCTCCACAACTAGATTGTAACCTTTTCAAAGGCAGAGTCAGTTTCTTATATCTGGATACCCACAGGCCTACAGTAGGTAATCAATAAGTACTTGGCCAGCAGCTTCTCCTTGCTGGCTTGGCAGAAGTTTCTCTGATGGAGAATCGGGCCCAGAGCTCCAGAACTCGGGGCCACCGGCCTCGCCACAAGTTGTGGAGTTGGCCGCACACTGGGGAGTGTGACCTGGAGGGTGTACTGCTTTCATTCAGGGCTGATACTTCTTGATTTTCTTGCTTGAAAAATGGAAAAAGTAACTGACTAGCACAATAGTGACTGCCTAAATATTTACTGAATGGGTTTATTAATGACTGTCATTTATGTCAGAAAATGTTCTAGCTTACTGAGAAATACCTAAGTAACAATACAAAATATAGAGCGCTACCAAAATGCCCAGGTTTATTGGTTCAACTGGTCAATAGACATAAACCTGTCAGATAATCCATCCTTCAAGATATGAATATTCCATATGCTCACTCCAAATCACACCATGAAGCCTTCTACTCCCAACTCCCCCAAAGGTTAGAAAAACATGAATGCTTATCAAAGCAGATCCTTTCTACAAAGTTGTCCTTGCAAATACTAAAGAATGGGAGAGGAGAAAAAATAATCAAAACAATTTATTAAAAAGCTTATGAAAATAAGTAAGAAAAACACTAGAATTAAATAGAATACCGTATATGGGCAAAGAATCTGAACAATTAACATAATAGGGTAATTTAAAATACTAAGTAGGAAAACTATTCAATCTCACTAGCATTAAAAAATACTCATTAAACAAAAAAAAATTTACTTGTAGGCAATTTGCTAAGTTACACTATTAAATGCTAGTACAGTATGACGAGTCAGATGCTCGTAATCTTCAAGTGAACTTTGGAAATGGGTTCAATTTCCCAGAACACTATTTGGCAAATGTCTCAGAAATCTTAGTTCATAATCTTTGACACAGTAACACTCAACTTCTAGGAAAAATTTCATAAAGTCCACAAAATATCTTTGCACAAAGATATTCACTTTAACATGTGTTTAATAAAGAAAATTTAGAGCCTTATAAATATCCAACAATAGAGGAAGTATCAATAAACTTCTTTCTAGATGATGTTTATGAGGAATTTTAATGATGGGGAAATTTTTGTGATGAAGATTACATAATTGTATGATTGCAAATTGCATCTATGTCAACATATCAATTATGTAACATGTGCACAGGCAAAAAAATGAAAGGAAACACACCAAACAGCTAAGAGTATAGGAGTATTTCTCTGAGTCTTTGAGGCTTTGGGGTGATTGTTTTTCTTCTTTATACCCTCATGTATTCTCCATAGTAAACATGCAATCATTTAAAAATGAGAGAAAAATAAACACTCTTTTAGATGATGACATTTCACATTTTAAAAATCTCCACGGGGTTGACGTTTCCCCCGTGGGACACTACACTGCTTCGAAATGCTGAAAGTTTCCATCTAATGAACCGAAAGTTTGAAAGCAGGAGCAAACTCTGCCTCCTCCTTCCTCTCCTCCCATCCACGTAGGTTGAGTCTGGTTTTCCGGGGCATCGCCCGTCGGTCCAGCCCCACACTGCTCATTGCCCCGCTTCAATGCCCTCCCTCTGAATCTCATACTTTTCTTTCACTCATCTGTTTCTTGGGGACTATCCTTTCAAAGTCACTAACACAAACATTCGCTGAGCAGCTCCTCCAGGCCAGGCTCTTGGCTAGATTCTTGGAGAGTTTTACTTCAGACCAGACGGGAGTCCTGACAGTAAAAGTGGTGCTTCCCACCTCCTGGGCACTGCCTGGGGCTGGGCAAACTGAGGAAGAGCCAATCAGTGGGCACCACTGACAAAGTTCTGCACTCAGGCTCCTCCCACCACCCCTCCCCACCACCACCACCACCCACATCTCACCCTCTCAACTGCCTGGTCCCCTAAAGAGGCCACATTCATCTTGTCACCAGGGTGGTTCCTAACAGCCACCACCTCCAGTCTCCAATGCTCCATTCCATCCCTACACTCTACTGGAATCATCTTTCTAAAATGAAAGTCTGATTATCTGCTTAACCCTGCTTAAAGCCCCTCCATGCCCCTCACCCCCACCCTCCTTCCCCACCACTGCTGCTCCTGAGAAAAATTCCAAACTCTTTAACATGGCTGTGTCATTGGCCCTTAGTAACCTTGCAGCCCCATTGGCCACCCCTCACTTGCTTACATTTTTATGTAATTACTCCATGAGTTTTGGTGGAGCACTTTCTGTGTCAGGCACCATGTTGGGTGCAGGGAGTTGGCCATGAAGAAAGACACACCCTACTGGTTTGGCTCAGTGGATAGAGCATCAGCCTGCAGACTGAAGGGTCCCGGATTTGATTCCAGTCAAGGACACATGTCCAGGTTGTGGGCTCGATCCTCAGTCGGGGCGTGCAGGAGGCAGCCAATCAATAATTCTCTCTCATCATTAATTCTGTCTCTCTCTCTCCCTCTCCCTTCCTCTCTGAAATCAATAAAATATATTTTTTTAATTTAAAATAAGAAAGACACACCTAGGCCTGGAAGCCAGCCTTCACTAGCTGCTTCCTGTCCTGGCTCCTCAGTGTGTAACAGGTAGATCAGCAGCATCACCATCACCTGGGAGCAGAATCTCTGAGCTTCCCCTGATCTACTGAATGGAAAGAGTAGTTCGATTCTCAGGTGACTTCCCAGGCATGTCCAAGTCTGGGAAGCCCTGTTGTTCCTCACTCTCACCTGCTACCTCCTCACTGAAGGCAATGGCAAGTGGCATCACAAACTCAATTAAGCATTCCAACAGCCTGGGGTACTCTTTGCCCTTCTCTTGGCCTAACTCCCACCTACCCTTCAGTTTCTGCATGGACTTCCTGTCTGCAAGGATGACTTCCTTCCCTGACCTCCTAAGCTGGGAGTAAGTAACTCCCCTATGTGGTGTCACCATCAAGACACTATGGCTTGCCTGACCGGGTGTGGCTCAGTGGTTGAGCGTCAGCCTATGAACCAGGTCATGGTTTCATTCCCAGTCAGGGCACATGCCCGGGTTTCCGGCGCGATCCCCAGTGGGGGGCATACAGGAGGCAGCCAATCAATGGTTCTCTCTCATCACTGATGTTTCTATCTTTCTATCCCTCTCCCTTCCTCTATGAAATCAATAAAAATATTTTTAAATAAATAAATGGTCTTTTTTTAAAAAACACAGACACTATGGCTCTGTCCTGTGGATGCTGCCCCCACCCCTGCAAATGCTATAAGAGTAGAAGCTGCGTCTCTCTTGCCAAAACCACATTCCTGGCAGCAAGCCTAGTGTCTGACATAGTAGGTCAATAAAACGCTGTTTAAAAAAAAAAAAAAAGCATAGCCCTGATCAGTGTGCTTAGTGGTTAGAGCATCGGCCTGTGCAGATTCAATCCCCAGCCCCAGTAGAGCCCTTTGCCCAAGCTGGCATGTGACGCTCAGTGAGCCCACTCAGTCAACCTCCAGGGAGGGAAGGGATGCTGACTCTTTGTAGAACTCAGCTGAACCTACTGACTCACACACACAGGCAACGTCTACTGAAGAACAGAACTTCGTACACCGGAATCGCCTTCAGTGCGTGAGATTCAATGAGACCTTCGTCCTGGAGGCAGCTGAGGAAAGAGCAAATTCCCTTTTCTCATCTCATACTCCCTCGGGGGCAGATGCTCACTGAAGGCAGTGGCAAGTGAAATCACTAACTCTATTTAAATTATGTTTCCTTCTCTCTCCCCTTTTGTGCCAAACACCTATCGTTGAATTTGAGCAAGATAAATGCACAGTCCGATGAAGCTTGAAACCTCCACAGCAAAATAGAAAGGCAAAAATTCTTTTGGTGATACACCTACCCAATTAGTATTGTGTGTTGTGGGGAAATTCGCACCATCCAGTACGCAAAGCTGCTGGTGTGGAAAACCTTTAACATTCCATCAACTGGTCAGAGCTGTCACCCTCAGCTGTGTTCCCCAGAGTGGGAGGGACTGGCGTGGCTTTCACCATCTTTCACCTCATTCCTCTTATGCTGACTAGCGGGGTAGGTCGCTACACCCTCCGGCTGAAGGAGTGAGATGGAGCAAGGCAACCTCTCTATCATGAAACCGACAGGACCAACTTCTTGGATTTGTGGATGTCCAGAGCTGATCTCCAGACCAGCATCTGCCCAGGTGAGCAACCAAACCTGCCTCCTCCAACACGCCAGACTGAAAGCAAGCCCTGGGTCCTTCCAGATCAAAGCAGCACATGCCCTCTGCTTTCCAGAGCAAAACACGTCACTTTGAACGCCACCGAAATAAACACGTATCCCCCTGTGCCACTGGGACCGCTCTGGAAATGTTCTATTGAACCTATGACTTACCATCCAATCCTGTAGATAAGGGACAGGATTCTTTACCAACAAAACCGCGTTGTTAAAACAAAGCGCGATTGGACGCCTCTGCAGTCCTGCTGCGGCCCTGTGCCCACGCTCCATACTTCTAACACAGCTCCTCTCCATTCTCCTCGGAGAAGCAAGCTTTAACCTTGTGCATGGGGACTGACCTCGAGCTTCTTTAACATACTTTGTGGAAGTAGCCAAAACAAATACAAATTAACGATGCACTGTGAATATCAACACTGTCTATAATGGAAAACTGAGGTCACTAGGAGAACAAAATTGTATTCAGAAACTCTTAACTGGGCACCTGCTGGTGTTACCTGCTGTGCCAAGTGCTGTGAAAGGTAGATACAAAGATGAACCACACAGAGTTTCTGTCCCATCTCTTCCCTTCCCCCTGGAAGGTATATAGTCTACAAGTGCCTTAAGCCAGCAATTCACCATAAATAAACCAATAGGAAAAACACTAACTCTGGGCAGGAAGATGATTACGATTGGCTAGTGACTCGTTCAAATGTTCCCAGGAGAAAGAGTCTGACTAATCAATTCATTTTTCCCAACACACACAATGGGTTCAAGTAACAGCATTTAGCTGCTGGGAGAGAAGAAAACCCAAGACAGCAACAGAGGAAGCGAGATATTTTACTATGCCAAGCACATTAAGACATGGTTCAGAATGGTCTGAATACTCACTGTTCTTCTTGTACATCAAAATTTCAAAGGAATTCATCTCATAGTTCTCAAATGTTTGCCGCACCTTTTCAATTGTATCTTTATCAGTCAGCTCCCCATACATAAAACTGCAAATCAACAAAAGAGCTCAAGTTAGATTAGCAAATATTTATTATTCTACCAGCATATATTAAATATCTGTTCTATATCTAGCACTGTGCTCTGTAGTACACACACACACTCACACACAGAAAACATTCAAAAAGGAATTATTAATTCAACTGTGATCAAGACTCCATCACTATTCCCCAAAATAATCAGTCTCATAAGAAAGACACACTGGAGAAGAGTAGATCAGAAAACAGTATGACAACACATAAGGAATCAGGCAACACAGAACAGTCACAGAGCACTCTCTGAGTGGTCAGGGGAGGCCTCCCAGAGGTAAGGACAAATGATATCTAAAGAGAAAGTGGAAATTAGCAAGGAAAGAACATTCCAGGCAACAGGTGAGCATGTGCAAAGGCACAGGGATGAGAGTGAGGTTAGCTCTGGAACTGAGTGCAGTTCAGTCCAGGGTGACTGGAATATAGACCATGAGGGGAAATTTGCAGCAGATGACACAGAGAGGTAAGCACAGCCCGGTCATGGAGGAGAGCATAGCCTTAGAAGCCATGAGTAATTTAAACTTCATCCTGAAAGAACTCTTAGGAAAGATGCAGAGGAAATTGACTACAGACTTTTCTTCTTCGAATTCACAATGAAAATAAATACAAGTTGGGGGGGGGGGAGAGAATCACAAAAGGTCTCCAATCAAATAAGAAAAGAGATGCAATTTGATGTTCTAAACATTAAGACAGAGTTAAAGAACCAGAAGATTCAGCCACTAATCCATGCAGCTGTTTTCCTACCCTCTGCCCCCTCAAAAGAAGAGGGGAAGCATTGAGTTAAAAAATTGATGATGAAATCCTACACATTCTCACTCCTTCCTGCTCACGTTTAGAGAAAAGTAGACGAAGTGGGTAAAGCAGCAGCATGGGGAAAATTAGAGAAAACTCCTGGAGGGCGGAAACTCCTGCCTACTCGTACTGGTTCTCTGCAGAGGCAGAAACTCTGCCAGAACTTTCCATTTTCCTGGTCCCCACTGACTATGGTCTAAAGAGGAGGGTTTGTCCCTCCAGGGACAGGATACACCCCAACGAGGCAGAGCGAGCCACGGCACAGGACATTAACAAAATGAAAGAGAAGAAAAGCTATTTCTCAATGGAGCTGGAAAAGCCAGTCTTCGGACAAAGGCTCCCCATAGATGCAGGGACCATCTATCCTGCCCACCCCAGGCCTTCAGGCAACAATAACAAAGACAGCAACACTCAGCCCCCGAGTCTCAGGGAAGGGGGAAGCAGTGGCGTGGGTTCCTAAACAAGGCACTCCCCGTCTTCTAAAATTGTGCATACCACATGCGAATCTAACTGGTTCTTGATGACCTGCTGCATCATAGCATTTCAGAGCTAAGAAGAACCTCAGAGGATATGGAGTGCAAGTCCTGAACCACCAAGTCGGGCGCCAGGCTTAGCTTGATACTGGAGCGGCCTTGGGCTTACTGCGGGCTCCTGTAAGGAAAGTGTCCTAGCTGTGGACGTTATGAATCCGTGTCACCTTGATTATGTCCTTTCCCAGCCCAGAGAGAGCTGTTATGACCTGTGGTTTCCCTATGCCTAGCTCTTGGCCTTTGGGTGTGCTCTTCATCTATAAACCAGCTTGTTGAATTATCTTTAAAAAAAGAATAGATCAAGACTGAATTAGCCCTGCCAAGAACAAGAGGATTCCTCCGAGGGGGTAACAACTCCAGCTCTACGACCATTTTATTCAGCCGGTTGTTCAGAGGAAGCTTTGTGAGCTTCCTCCCACTCTCTCCGAGTTAATTTGCTAGCTAAGTGACCTCCATTTAAGTGATGCGATGCCGGCTCTGAATGCCGGCAATTTACTTCACAAGATTAAACAAATGCCCGTAGAATGGAGTCTTCAAATAAACGAAGGGCCATAATGACACCCAGCTTTCATTCTCTGATGATGCACTTTCTTCAGCTGTAGTGTAAGATGCCTTCTCCTGGGCATTCTACTTCAGATGCCTGCAATGCAAGAATTAAGCGAAAGAGGCTCCTGAGCGGCGAGGAGTACTGGTATAGCTGGCACGAGGTAGGTTGACCTTATTTCTGGAGAAGGGACAGCTTCAGGGAAGTACATGAGCTTCTTAGGATCATATGGTTTGTTTGTTTTTTGAAGTTGGCTAAATGAGCAAATTTATCTGATTTTCTTAAAGTATCTGATTATAACCAATAAGAAGCAAGAAAGGGAAGGAAAGGCCGCTCAAGTCCCACTAGAAAGTGAAGCTAACTCTCCCAATTAGTTCTGATGGCATACGTGCACATGCAGATGTGGATCTAGACACAGACACGCAAGAGGATGAAAGCATACCACGACTGTAAGAGGATTCTATTGTATTTACTTAAGAGTTATAATTTCTTACTCTTTGAGCATTGGGCATGGGGGATCTTAAACTTTCTATTTCCCAGTCCCCAAAACTATAGTTGTTTCACCAAACTATAGTTGTTTGGCTGACTTCCTAGCATGAAAATGCATCGTCTCTGAAAACCAAAAACGATGCCTGGGTCACACAGTGTTTTCCCCCTTCGTCAATGAGATTATTTCTTGATTAGGAAGGATTAGGAAAATGATCTCGCTTCTTGCAAATGCACTGAAGGCAGAGGACTCAGGAAAAAGAGGGGAGTGAGAGGAGCCTGCGGCTGTGCTGAGCCCAGCCCTGCCAGGGCTCACTCTGCCGGGAAATGCAAGACAGGAGGCAGGATCCGTGTTCCACTCAGCACCTTAAGGACACTTTGAAAGAGCAGTGCTAACACCACGGCCCAAAGGTGCCACTTGGTAGGGAACCCTGTCCAATGCACAAGCTGCAAAGGTAGCACCATTGGCCTCTGCCTTTGAGTTAGGGATCAGAGAGAGCTGTAACAAGAACTGGAAGGCAACCAAATATGGGTTCTCTTCTCTTTTTCTGATGCAAAGCTCTATGATCAAGGCACTTGTTTCCAACACTGTAGTCTCTAGAATAGCCATAAATCCTAAAAATGAATCATCTAAAATTTCATTTCATTTAATCTTCTAACTTTCACATTCAGTTTTATCTAAAACCTTATCAATTTCTGGGCACATTTTATAGATAAAATGATTTTTCTGAGTTTTTCTAGGTTCCCCTCCCCCCTCCCACCCCCAATCTTACTGACTGGGAGTTCAGCAGTTGTGGGAGTTCGGCAGTTTAAGTCTTTGATTTTCCCAGTACAGTGTGTGACATGGAGATGATACTGCCATAAATATTCCTGAATAAACACTGAATGAGAGAAAGGTAATTCCCACCCTGAGTAAGCCATTTTCTTTTTCCAAAAGATGCTCAGATAGGTTGTCCAACAGAACAGGCCCAATGATAAATACCTGCAGGTACTGCTTTTTTGCATAACTTCTGCCCTGTGATAGCCAGAGAGCTTGCAAAATCCATCATTGCTGTACACGATAGGCCAATCCACTATCTGCGCGTTCCCCAACACAAAATTAGTATCTGTTAAAAAAAAAAAAAAAGGAAGAAAAGGGCACATTACTTGCGATTCAATGAGGACATAAATAATGTCAACCATACCAGGTAATTTTGCTTCCATCCATAATAGTCTCTTGAATAAGAAATTGACTCTTCAAGGAATCCAAAAGAACAGTGATTTAGAGTGAATCATCTGAATGCAATTGCTAAGGTTACTATACCCCAAGAAGAAGTTAGCAAAGGAAACATGGTTAATCAACCAACCAACCAACAGATCCTGTAGCAATCCAGCGATTCCCAAGAGACATTTTCCAGTCTGAATTTTTTATCTCAATGAAAGTATTCTGGTAATATGAAACAAGAAAGATACCAAGATAATTTCTTCTGGGCTCCATCCAGCATCTTCAGCTTGTCAGTCTTTGGGCCAGAAGCTACAAATCGACCTTCGTGACCCTGATTAACATTCGCCCATCCTAGGAGGTTTGGTTTCTGGTCAGGGCACACAGCTAGGTTGAAGTTTTGATACCCAGTCAGGGTGCATACAGGAGCCAACCAATCATTGTTTCTCTCTCACATTCTCTCTCTCTCTCTCTCTCTCTCTCTCTCTCTCTCTCTTTCCCCCATCCCTCCTTCCCTTCCTTTCTCTCTAAAAATCAGTAAAAACATATCCTGGGTGAGGATTTTTTAAGTGAGTAAAAATTTAAAATTCAGCATAAATATTAGAAAATAAAAAAGGAATAAAAGATAAGAAACATAAGAAAAAAATAAGACTTAGAAGGTCAATCCAAGAGGATCAACATGCAACCTAATAAAAACAACAGAAAGAACATGGAAGAAGGCCAGAAGACTTTTTAAAATTTTAAAACAATAAAATGTGAGGATAGAATAATGGCATTTTCAAGTATGCAAAGACCCAGGTAATTTATTTTCCAGATATCCTTTCTTGGGGAGTTACTTGAGAATGTATATCAGCAAAAATGTGGGAGTAAAGGAAAAAAGAAGACAGCTAGGGAAGTAGGGGAAAATGGCTCCAAGTGTAGAAAGCAGGGGAACTAATAGAAATCATTCCATACAAATGGTTCAGAGAACGGACATTTCAGAAGTGAGTTATACAGGAATAAACAACATAAAAATTCAATAAAGGCATATACTTTGGAGGGCAGGAAAAGAAATTAGAAGCATAAAAAAAAGCTGTGCAAGAAAGGAAATCAAAATACACTATGTCACATTATTGTCATAATTATAAACATCTTAATTTCCAACTTTTAAAACCAGCATAATCAAGCATGGAATATCTAATTATTAAGTATCTGAATATAACCTCATCAATTCTGACACTGTAAAAATACAAATGATAAGCTTAGAGAAATGAAAGAGGACAATCATGAGATGGTATCTAGAGTTGCTATGATAAGGTATTAATATTTTACTTAAAATTGCAAAAATAACCAATAAGGGAGCAATATAATCTTAGGCGGTAGAAAGTAAATAAAGTGAGCTAAAACCTCAGCTAAATTAACAGAAGCCACGAGATAGCTAAAATTAATAAATCTAGAAATAGCTGTGATGCATGTTATTTAGAGACATGGAAGAAACTGTAAGAAGAAACAGCTAAAATTAGAACATGTGGTCTTTGGTTAGCAGAATGGGCAAAGGGACAAGATATAGGATGTCTGTTTCCTTTATAAGCCCTTCAGTTTGATTTTTTAACCATGAGCAAATATTACTTTCATAAAAGTAGGTATATTCTTAATTTTTAATGAATTTAATCAGAAAAAATTAAGTTATTGATTAAATTTTTCATTTACTAAAAAAAAAAAAAATAAAACCGGAATATATTTCAGGTTCCAGATATTATTGCAATTTCTCATGAAATATTCTGTTGATCCTTTAAAGGTATTCATCATTCCTCAAGCATTCCCACTGTCCCTGGGGTGCATACTCACCTACAGCTTTATTGGGGAGGAAACAGGTAAGTCCACTAGCATTTTCTTTGACTTTAGAAAGGAACCAGAAAAATAGGAAGTGCTGCAAGAATAGAATCATCAGCCTATTGACCATCCACTCAGAGGATTTCTCATCATAGAATTTAAAATTCCAAAGCAGTTTATCTACTGCTAACCCAAGCAAGAAATGAGAGCTTGCAGGGAGCAAGATCCCATGATGTGACAGAAGGTCTAGGCATTCCCTCGTTATCCAAGGACTTGAGCCAACAGAAGAAAGAATTCTAGTCCCAGTCAGAAAGCCATCTGTCTCCAACAGGAAAGGAATTCATCCTGGCCCACCTGCCATAGCCCATACATGTGACCCCCCACTCTGCTTGGCTGGAAAGGGGGCATATTCTGGATTGCCTTCAACTTATGAACTACAAATAATTGACCTGAAAATTACCTTCCAGAACACAAGATGATACAAGATCAGAGATACCCATACAGATGTCATAATGTCATATATAGCATCAGGAACTAAGGGATTCCACATAAGCTATATTCCACATATTACTGAGAATGGGTAGCATTTATTGATATTTACTTTGTGTCAGGCTCTGTACTAAGTACTTTATTATATATTAAGATTTTTTTAAGCTTTACAACAACCTTTATGAGGGGGTATTACTTAACTGAATGTAGCGTCATGGATTTCATTTATTCATGAAGAAACTGAGCTTCTGAGGAATAGAGCAGATGAGAGTGGGGGTTGAACCTGGATCTGTCTCGCTTCAAAATCCATGCTTTTAACCATATGTTACAGGTTCTCCTTCGTATCCCATTTCAAATACTACAATCAGACCATTTCTATGAAAATCTTTGTAACACCTAATATTTATGTGCCTTCCTATAGAAACACTAAGTATAATAAGATCTTTCATTGATGAGTCAACATTCCCAGTATTGTCATCATATATTATGACTTAGCTTGTGATACACAAGGATGCCCTCAGGAAATACTGACATGGGTAGGAGTAATGGTTTCCTCCTATAAATGCTTGGCCTCTCCTGTCAGTCTTTTTTTTTTTTTAATATATTTTATTGCTTCTTTTTTACAGAGAGGAAAGGAGAGAAATAGAGAGTTAGAAACATCGATGAGCGAGAAACATTGATCAGCTGCCTCCTGCACACTCCCTACTGGGGATGTGCCCGCAACCAAGGTACATGCCCTTGACCGGAATCGAACCTGGCACCCTTGAGTTCGCAGGCCGATGCTCTAGCCACTGAGCCAAACTGGTTAGGGCTCCTGTCAGTCTTTGCAATGTTTTGTCTCTTCCCTCACTTACAAACTATAGTCTCTTCTTAAAATTTAGTATTCCTACAACAGTCCTGCTTCCACACAGTGACAGGAGAGGAGGAGGGACAGGATAGGAGGAGAAGAGGGGAGAATTTGTGCCTGGATGCCGATTTGAGACTCAGGGGTGGAAGAGAACACCCACCGGCAACTCAAAGGTGCTGCACAGCAAACCTGGCTGTGTTAGCACCACTGAGCCTCCCTCAGCTCCCATGGGGCCTGCAAAGAACCCAGAAGCTCCCAACTGCCCTGCTACTGCTGCTGCTGCTGAAGTTGCATGAACAGATGGTTATCACAGTGGAGTGAGGTGAACAAAGGCCATGTCTTATCAAACCGCCCAAGGCAAGGATCAACTTGGGGGTTCAGGCAAATATCAGAGGTGAGCTGTAGCACCAGTGAGAGCCTGGATTATCAAGTTACAGAAAAGGGGAGAGAGAGAGGATATGTGTAGGATTGGGACAGGACACCAAGTTCTTTTCAAAGAATGGAACATAGGTTCACCAGCTGCACCCTTGAGCCCATAGATGAGTTGGTCACCCAGTGACCAGCACGCCAGGGCTATTGCTAGAGACCCAAGAAACTAGAGGGAAGAAATAAAGCGTTGCATCTTGAGATCTGAGGCCCCAGAGGCTAGGCTAAGTGCTTGCCTCCACCCCACACACCATCTTGGAGAGAAGCAAGGGGATGGGTAGAATTGGCATCTGAACCCAAGAGAGACCCAAAAAGATTATTTAAAATGGAAGAGCTTGAGATACCACTAACTGGGCAGTTCAGAGCCCACCATACCTAGTCTCCCCTTGCTGTTTAGTGAGGTGGGACTTTTTAAAGGAGAGAAGATCCGTTAAGTAAAGAAAAGAAGTGAATCTAGGTGGGTCTGAGTCCAATTTGCCAGTGGCCTACTGTGAAGCACCAAGCCTGCCACCAAATTCATATTGTCTACACTGAACAAGTCCCTCCCACATTGTTAAGATGTGTGGGTTCAACCTGGCTGCCCTAGCCGTGATTTATTGGCTCTCATCTCAGAGTTCCCTGTGTCTCCAGTTTGATGCAAATGAGCCAGAGTCTCCTGCCTCCCTCTGATCCTTTTTACCCCCTGAGGGCCTTTAGCTGCAAAGAGTGTGTGCAATCAAATGTAAGGTTTCCTAAATTCAACCTCCCTCAGCCCACACACAGTTTTCCTCCTCGTAGGATAAAACAAACATTTCTCTAAAAATTGGAAAGACTCCCCCCCCCCCCCCCCGCTCCCCCATAAAGCTTCTTCAGCTGATAGGGCATGAGCCAGGCTACGCTGCAGTAGTCAGATGTGTCAAAATCATTCCAAACCTACCATTTGCCCATAAAACATAACCCAGAGATATTCTAAAAAGAAATTATTAGAAAATTGCTTTCCATCCTAATTACCACAAATAACAAAGGAGAAACTAACCAAAGCAGTGACTTAGAAAAGTGACTCAGTTTGGGCAATTACACAGATAAAAGCTACATTCAGCAGGCGGTTGACACAACCCTGGTTATTCAGGGGGCAACAGTAAAAACTCCACAATGTGCTTCTAATAACTTCAGATAGTTTTACTTGCAAGAGAATCCCTTGCAATGTTATAGATTCCTAAGGGTATCAGTGCTTTTACAAAAAGCAAGTTGGAGTAAAAAAAATATATTTTCCTTTATTTTAGAAAAATAATAGAAAACAATAGAAAAATAATGATGGAGATAAAGGAAGAGAACAAGAGGTTTGTCTCTGAGCAGTAAACAAAGACCAGGAAACAACAGTTTGATGTGCCTGAACCTAAATAAAATCTTTTCCAGAAGTTAATTTTTTAATAAACAAAAGGACAGACAAAGGTTTGGTAGTTTGGGGGAGAAAGGAGGATAGGATGAAAAATCAGAAGCATAGTCAATACAGTACACCTAAATGAAACACCTAAAATCTTAATTATCAGCAAGTCACTTTGTGGCTCCATTGTGTTTTTTCAACAGTAAAATTCCATGAAAATCAGTCTTGTAAATTGTCAAGGGCCCAATCTTTGCACAATACAAACTGAACTCCTTAGAGATTCAATAGTTATTTGCTTTGTCTCTGATTTTAATATCCTACTGAAATACATTTTTTTTATTAAGCCGGTAAATTACAAAAGAGAGATTTCAATTTGAAAAGCACACTCAAATGCTGCATTTACTGGGTATTTATCCCTAAGTGCACGGTTTCCAAAACATGACCTCCATCTTCATTAGGCATCAAATTAAAGGATTTTGAAACAGTAAAAACAGGTTTCACAAGCAGTATGGAAGAGAATGAGACTATATTTGAAATTGTGTTAGAAATGCAGAGACTTTTTTATAGTAAACTAGAGGCCCGGTGCACAAAAATTTGTGCACTGGGGGAGGGGGGGGCATTCCTCAGCCCGGCCTGTGCCCTCTCACAGTCTGGGACCCCTCAGGGGATGACCACCTGCTGGCTTAGGCCCGCTCCCTGGGGGATTGGGCCTAAGCTGGCAGTCAGACATCCCTCTGGCAGCCCGGGAGCCCTCGGGGTATGTCCACTTGCCAGCGGAGAGCAGGCCTAAGCTGCAGTTGGACATCCTTAGCGCTGCTGAGGAGGCGGGAGAGGCTCCCACCACCACCGCTGTACTGGCAGCCGTCAGCCTGGCTTGTGGCTGAGCAGAGCTCCCCCTGTGGGAGCGCACAGACCACCAGGGGGCAGCTCCTGCATTGAGCGTCTGCCCCCTGGTGGTCAGTGTGTGTCATAGTGACCAGTCATTCCCAGTTGTTCTGCTGTTAGGGTCAATTTGCATATTACCCTTTTATTATATAGGATAAAGGCCCGGTGCATGGGTGGGAACCAGCTGGTTTGCCCTGAAGGGTGTCCCGGATCTGGGTGGGGGTCCTGCTGGGGTGCCTGGCCAGCCTGGGTGAGGAGCTGATGGCTGTTTGCAGGCTGGCCACAGCCCCTTCAGGGTAGGGGTCGCCCCTGGGGTGCCTGGCCAGCCTGGATGAGAGGCTGATGGCCTTTTGCAGGCTGGCCAAGCCCCCTAGCGGGGACCCTCATCCCATGAGGGTGTGGCCAGCCTGGGTGAAGGGTTTATGGCTGTTTGCAGGCTGGCCACAGCCACTTAAGGGTGGGGGTTCCTGCTGGGGTGCCTGGCCAGTGTGGGTGAGGGGCTGATGGCTGTTTGCAGGCTGATCACAGCCCCTTCAGGGTGGGGGCTCCTGCTGGGGTGCCCAGCCAGTCTGGGTGAGAGGCTGATGGCTGTTTGCAGGCTGGCCAAGCCCCCCAGCAGGGACCCTCACCCCATGAGGGTGTGGCCATCCTGGGTAAGGGGCTGATGGCTGTTTGCAGGCTGGCCACGGCCCCCAGCCACTCAAGCTCCCAATGGAGGCTGGCTGGAAGCAGGTATCTGGGATTTATTTGTCTTCTATAATTGAAACTTTGTTGCCTTGAGCGGAGGCCACAGCCAGTCAGGGCAGATGGAAAGCTTGGCTTCCTTCATCACCAGGGCAACCAAGCCTCCTGTTTGCTCCAGCTCCATGGCTGCCAGCCGCCATCTTGGTTGGGTTAATTTGCATGCAGTCACTCTGATTGGCTGGTGGGCGTGGCTTGGGGCATAGCGAAGGTGTGGTCAATTTGCATGTTTCTCTTTTATTAGATGATATTTCACTTTAAAAAGGAGAGGGGTCAGCAATATGTTAAATTACTGTTGGGAAATATTTATTTGTGTGATCACTTGCTAAAAAGTAGTGCAATAAATTAATTAATAATTATTCTCATTTTATAGTAATAATACTGCCTTAATGTATATCTGTGTATTTTATAGGTACTTTGAACAAAACTCTTAAACCATTATTGAATAACACCAAAAATATCATTCCCAGAACTCAAAAATAAAAATATGACTCAAAGTAAGCAAGTAAAAATATTAAAGAGTACTAGAGAAAAGATTTTTTCAGTTAGTTTTACATTTGCCTCCTCTGTTATTTTAAAATGTCGTGGTAAACGGCTCAGTAAGGATAGGGTGGAAGAAAGGGAATCTAAGAGCAGCTTAGTGCAACACAACACATATCTGAGCATCTACTTTGTCTCAGACATGGCAGGAATGCAAGGGACACATGTGTCTATTTGAAAGTTTTGTCCAACTTCCCATCTAGCTTTAGCTTCCCCAGTCTACATAACACATAACTCCACATCAGCTCCCTAACCAAGTACAGTGGGGCCTTGACTTACGAGTGTCCTGACTAACGAGTTTTTCGAGATATGAGCCGTCTCTTGGTCAATTTTTTGCTTTGGGTTGTGAGCTAAAATTCGGGTTACGAGCCAGCTTCAGATACCCCACCGCTAGTTGGCGCAGCAAATACCACAACATCAGCCCAGCATCACGTGTCTCACTCGTTCACTTTATGATTTGACATACGAGTAATTTGAGTTATGAGCTCCGTCATGGAACGAATTAAACTCGTAAGTCAAGGCCCCACTGTATCTGATTCTTAGGCAGAGGACTGACAAGAAGACAATGGCACACAGAGATAGATAATTAGAGGAGTGTTATTAACAAAGGCATCAGTGAGGTACTGGCAGTAGTGTGCTGGTTACTGACTTGGGGGTGGGAGCCCTGATTTATAGCAATTGCCAATTTCCAAGGTGCAAATACTTCCATCATGGCAGATTTCAAGTTACCAAGGTGAGGTCCCCAAGCCAGAAATATGCAAGAGATGTGCATGATCAAATCTTGACAGGCAATACCAGCCAGCTCAGCTGGCCCCAGCACACCACTGAGGGAAACCTCAGGGATAGTGCAGTACCCCAGGGTTAATAACAGTTGGAAACTTTAAGCCACCTAAAACTATCCAAACCCAAGGAGAGCAAGGTGGAGATGTAAACTTTATTCAAGGGGAAAAAAGCTAGGCTATTATGACATCTCAAGGTGGTAGACCTCAAAGTTAAAGCCAGCCAGGAGCCAGAAAGCATGGGAGACTATTGACAAAATCCATATAAGTCAGCCTCCCGCGATGCAGAGCAGGTTGGAAAAGAAAAGGGATGCTCAACATCACTAGCTATAATGGAAATGCTTATCAAAACCACAATGAGATACCACCTTACACCTGTTAAAATGACTATTATCAATAAGATAAGCAATAACAAATGTTGGAGAGGATGTGGAAAAAGGGAACACTTGTAACACTGAAGGTGCAAATGCAAATTGGTGCTGCCTCTATGGAAAACAGTGTGGCTATTCCTCAAAGAATTAAGAACAGAGCTGCCATATGACCTAACAATCCTTCTTCTGGATATCTACCAGAAAAATTTGAAAACACTTCTTCATAAAGATATCTATATCCCGAGTTCATTGCAGCACTATTCACAATAGCCAAGACATGGAAATAACCTAAGTGTCCTTGGATGGATGATTGGATAAACAAATGTGGTACATATATACAATGGAATACTATAAATCTTGAGGATACCATGCTAAGTGAAATAAGTCAGATAGAAAAGGATAAGAACCATATTATTTTATTCATATGTGGGATATAAAACAACAACAAATGAACAAATAAAACAAACAAACTCACAGACACAGACAACAGTATGGTAGTTACCAGAGGAGAAGAGAGTAGGGGAAAGATGAAGAGGGTAAAAGGGATCAAATATATGGTGATAAGAGACTAGACTTTGGGTGGTGAGCACACAATGGAATATACAAATGATGTATTATAAAATTGTATGCTTGAAACTTATATAATGTTATTAACCAATGTTACCCCAATAAATTTAATTTTAAGAAAAGAAAGTGGCTCTAAGGAGGAAACATGATATGTAGTACATCGGGCCACGTAGAGGCTCAAAGCACAAATGCAATAGCAGCATAGAACTCTAATCCAGTCAATCCCTATAATGTTGAGAGAAAACAAAATAAACAAAATAAAATAAAATAAAAACTTAAAAATGCATTTAGATGAAATAAATATAGTCTTGTCATTCAAATTAACTCATTTTCTCCCATGACTGTGAAGGTCTAGTCTAAAATAGGTTTTCCAAATCCACTCTTCATGGAAATAAAAAGTTAAGCAGGAAATAAACATCGGTAAAACTTGTGACTATATTATCATCCTGCAAATGCTGAGTCCACTCTGAGAATGCCAGTGGAGGATGCCTATGCTAGTGTTTTAAGGGAAAAGGGAGGTAATAAGAGGCTATTCCTCTTCTTTCCAAAAGCATCTTATGTCACTGAAGAACCTTTCCAAAGCTATGACAAACAATGGTTTTGAGGCACTCTCGGTTAACAGTGCATTAATAATTACAGGATTGACTCAATTAACTTCAGAACATCCGTTTTATGCAACATAGGACTAATCAAAAAGTTGTCATTTTAATTTACACAATGAACAATCTTAGGATGAGTTAAGCAAATTGATTCTGATTATTGACATAACTCTATTAACACCCAATCAGAAGAGTTTTAAGTAATTCTGTCACTACCAGGAGTGCGTGTCTGCTACAACAGAGACCGTGAAACTGAGGGAGATATTGAAGGTGTCCTGACTGCACTCTGTTCCCCGAGGCAACACTTGCATAGAGAACAAGCAGAGCATCCAACAAATCCCAGCATCCAGGATAAGCTGGAAACTCACAGTGGGTGAGCAC